>NC_073625.1:20324375-20640000 GCF_029407905.1 Bubalus kerabau
TCTGGTGTCAGGACGCTTTTGTCTCTTATGTAGCACTATCATGGGTTCTTTGGGGGTCTTCCCTTGGCACCTCACCTAACATCATGTGGGTCTCCAACCGGCAGTTCTTTTAATGAAGCCAAAGTCGCATGCAGCCGGCCACTCTCCACTACCCTAGTAGCTCCTGGTGCACCTCTAAGTCAGGTACCTTCCCTCCAAGCCCTGTCTCTTTGCTCCCTGGCAGAGGCAGCTGAACGCACATCTTTTCTTTGGGTTTTGCAGATGGAAGGCAGCTACCAGTCTGCACTCACCCAATTCTGAGCCTCACAGATAAAGCTGAGTTTTGAAGTCTCTCTCGCTTTGCTTAAGGTGATGGGGAAATATCCATCTGCTTCCTCCCAAGCATGTGGGTGGGGTGGAGCAGAATGATGGGAATGTCCAGCTCCTGCCAACTCTCTTCAAACTAATCCTTGCCACTGGCTGCTTCAAGCTCCTAATAAGTTCCCAGCTTCCTCTTTGAAGCTCTCGAGGTGGGTGACGGAACATGTTTTGGACCACCGTTGTGCCAGCCCCACACAGATGATCTAACACTGTCTTAGGGTAGTTCTCCGCTTGGGGGCCTCACCCAAATTTCCCTACAGGAGGAATATCCTGTGGCCATCTCATTACAGTAACTCCTTAGAACAGTGTCGTAGAGGGTAAGAGTGGACTGAAAAGTCATTTGTGGTTGGAGAGCTTCTAGAAATCTAATTGTGCTAAATGTTGACTTGATTTTACTCCTGGATTCATTTCTCAGGAGAACAAGGAAGGACTAGGGCTCTGAACTTGGTATGAGCATTCTGAAGGGAACGCTGGGCGTAACTAGATATCCACCTTTTGTTTTTAGAAAGAATATTTCAAAGGGGGAAGTATACTTTTCAAAGGTACCCACAGTGAGGAACTAAAGTGGGGCCAGGTTATGAGGCACTCTGAAAAACAGAATTACAATGAGGGTGTGGGGGCTTAGAAGGACAGGGAAACAAGCTAGAAAGAAGACAAGGTCTGGAGACTCAGGCAAAGGACGAGCCTGAATCTGGAAGGCAAGTAGAGAGAAAAAAGTAAAGACCAGGATGAGCTGAAACTTGTAAACAGTAAGGACAGCACAGTGTTTTATGTTTAATGGACTTAACTGCTGCCTGCTAGGCTCTGTTCTATGTACTTAGTTTCTACCACAATAACCATACTATGGTTATCCCCATTGCACAGGTGGGGAAATGGAGGTGCAGAGATGTAAAGCGAATTGCCCAATGGCCGTCAGCTGGTACGAATTCAAACCCAGGCACCCAGGCTGCATCTGAAGCCCCTGTTAGCGCATCCACTTTGCTCTGAGCTTTGGAGGTCGTGGATTATGTTTTGCTCACATTGTAATCCCAGCATTTAGATCGATGTCTGGCAAGCAACATCCACTCCAAGTTTGTTCAATTAAGTCGCACAAGAGCGACAGGTAGAACGAAGGCCTCCTGTGTCATGGTTTTGCCCAAGCCTCCAAACCAAAGACAGTGGATGACAAGCACCATCCCTGTTCAAAGGGGAGGGGCCGACCACGTGATTCCGAATTTAGACAGAGGAGGCCGAGCAACCCAACAACCTCTTGTGCATCGGAGGAGGCTCGTGGCTCTTAGAGGGAAGAAAGATTTCTTTGGAGAGAATGCCTAGAACCAGAGAGAGAGCCTTGTGGGTTCCCTGCCCCTCCTCCACCTCCCACTGCCTCCAGGATAAATGAAGAGGGAGATGCCAGTGGTTTTCAGGAAGGGGGGACTGACAGCCCACTCGCTGGCCCACGTGCTGGCTGATCTGCTCAAACTCTCTAGCCTTCCCTTTGCTGTGGCTGGACTGATGGGCCAGGAGGGTTCCTGGGACAGCTTGAAATGTGGCCCTTGGGTTTGCTAGTCAAAAGACTAGGGGTCGGACTCTGCTGAAGCAGCCAGGAGGGTGTTGGATGATCCTGCCACTGAGAGCCAGGAGAGGAGAGAGGGCAGAGGGAGGGGGTGCCTGCAAGGCCCCAGTTTAGAAAGGACCACAGTCAAGAGGGCCACGGGCTTGGGGGAAGGGAGCCCAGGAGTAAATGCAGAGAGGAAGAGAGGAGGGGCTTCTAAACGGGCCTCCCCAAGTGCGCAGCTCCTGACGGGGGCTAAGGTCCTTGTCCAGCTTCGAGGTGCATCTAGCGGAGGTGCAGTGATGGCAGGGTGGTAGCGGTGGGGAGGTTCACTCAGCGAACCCACAGAAGGATCCCAGAAGAATTTTCCAATATATGTGCATAAAGCAACGAGAGGGAGCATATACACAGCACAGGGCCCTTCCACTGCCCGGGCTCTAGCCCCGGGGGATCCGGAAGCAGTAGTGCCCTGGCTCTGGCCCCTCTGGCCCCAGGAGACCCGGAAGCAGTAGAGAGGGCAGGGGAGGGACAGGAAGAAGGAGTAGGTCTGACCTGAGCTGAGGTGAAGAGGCAGGGAGAGAAGGGACAAGCTTCTGTTGGAGGACAGAGTAAAAGTTTTGATTTGTATTATACTGGACTTTCCTGGTGGCTCAGACGGTAAAGAATCGGCCTGTAATGCAGGAGACCGGGGTTCAATCCCTGGGTCGGGAAGATCCCTTGGAGCAGGGAGTGGCAATCCACTCCAGTATTCTTGCCTGGATAATTCCATGGACAGAGGAACCTGGTGGGCTTCAGTTCATGGGGTCACAAAGAGTTGGGCATGACTGAGTGACTAACACTTACTTACTTAATGACTTGAGAGAGAATGTTGTTAATCTTTAAATGAGCATTTAGGCAAGAGTATCCCAAGATTAGTTTTCCAGAATACTGTTAAAATTATCATACACATCTGAGTTTTAATCCAGTACTCTCCCAAATTCAAACTGTTGGACTTCCCTGGTGGCTCAGATGGTAAAAAATCAGCCTGCAATGTGGGAGACCTGGGTTCGAATCCAGGCTTGGGAAGATCCCCTGGAGAAGAGAATGGCAACCCATTCTAGTATTCTGGCCTGGAGAGTTCCAAGGACTGTAGGGGGTCACAAAGAGTCAGACAGGACTGAGTGAATTTCACTTTCACTTTTTAGACTTGAAGGGGACCAAAGCATTCTAAAATCTGCCTGAGACAACACCAAGGCCTGGGGAGGAAAGAGCTGACTGGGTGGGGTTAAGGGCCAGCAATCGTGGCAGGGGAACCAAAAGCTCTCTCCTATTTCACTCCAGCCTATTCAACAACAAGTTACACGAGGAAGGGAGGGCAGGGCCGAATGCTAACAAATAATGCTGTGTTTCCCCAGTACTAAGACATGCTTTTCTTTTTTTTTTAACATTAAAATATTTCATAAATCCAATCCCTTGGAAATCCCAGTGTGCATCTATTATTTTTCCCCTATAAAAAGATTTTTGAACTGATACTGTCTTCAAATATATTGCATTTTAGGATTAAGATTATTTTGCAATGTAGAGCTCTCTAGAGGTTTCACAGGCTTTCCAGCGCTCTCACTTTCAGGATTGCAAGTTCAATGTCACTCTCTGGCCTTCCTGCTCTAAGAAGCTGTGCTGTCCAGCCTGGGGTGTGGGTGTCAGGAGAAGGGCAGGGCAGGAGGGAACAGGGATTGGCCTGAGACTGTAGGCAGAAAGCACAGGGAACTCCCCGGGATGTGCCTGCAAAAAATGTCCAGGGGACCACAGAACAACCCAAGGGTAACAGTCCAAAGAGTGAGATGGGGACCAAAATCCAAAGTAAAGATTGGCCACACGAGATTGTGAGAGTAAGTGAGCCTGGAGAAATTTGTAAAGAAAGGCAGCTTTAAAAGCTTAAAGATGTTGTAAATCAACTGTACTCAATAAAAACATTTTTTTAAGTTTAAAAATGGGTATTTATTCATCTGCTGATGGACACATTGTTTCTGTGTCTTGGCTATTGTGAATAATGCTGCTGTGAATATGGGGTACAGATATCTCTTCTGGACAGTGATTTCATTTCCTTTGGATAAATACCTGAGTGGAATTGCTGGATCATGTGGTAGTTCTTATTTTTAAATTTTTGAGGAAACTGCATATTGACTTTCATAGTGGCTGCACCAATTTCCAATCCTACTAACAGTGCCTAAGGATTCTTTTTTCTCCACATCCTCACCAACTTTTGTTACCTATGTGAGTTGACTGATGTTAACTGAACTTAGTGTGGCAATCATTCTGCAGTATATGCATATATCAATCACTATGTTTTACACCTTGGACTAAGACAATGTCATATGTCAATTATATCTCAATAAAACTGAGGAAAAATAAACTATGGCAATAAAAATGTTTTTAAAAGGGTAATAAGTGCCTTTGATTGAATCCATGGACAGAAAGAGAACTTAAGAAGACCGAGATGGTATAGTCACAGCTACAGAAAGTTAGCTTAAGAAAAAATTAAGTTGAACACTGTAAAGTAGGGTTAAGCAACTTGTCTGACATAACAACTAATAAGCAACAGAACTAATTACTTCCAATTTTTCTTTAATTTTATCCCTTTATACAAAACATCTCCAAAATGAAAAAGAGTAAAAAAAAAAAAAAAAAAAAAAGATGCACTGAAGGAAAATAAGGCTTAGAGGGGTAAAGAAATAGTAAAAGAAAAAAAAAAAGACAAAAATCCTCGAAGACAAAACCACCTAGCTCTAGATTGGAAACACTGAGTTCCCACACAACCACTCTTCTCATGGGAGCCAGTGACAGATCATGGCCCAGGGCGCAATGGCGTGACTTGGACAAGGTTTAAGAATCCTGCCAGCTCAATGCCTCCCTTGGGCAATCACCACTGACTGCACTTGTCTGCTCCCACGAAGCTGCCTCTTCTACTCCAGTTGCCCCCTCCCCAGTTTAGATGAGGTCTTGAAGAGTCTAGAAAGAACTTAGAGGCAGATCCCAGAACCCTGGTTATAATCTCTGAAACATTCTTTGGGGAACAGGATCTTCCAAATTTTGAAAAGATGAATTTCAAACCTAGGAGCAAGAAGATTGTTATTTTCTGGTACAATTTGACAATCGAACATTAAACAGGAAAATTGAGGCTTCTTAGAAAATAAGGAGCTGAGCGATCACAAAAGCAGTTGTGCAATAATAACCTCATTAGTTTTCATAGCGCTCATATCGTAGCACATACGGGGAATCACAGGCACAGCAAAACACTTGCTAAAGTTCCTTAAAAACAGATAGAAGTGTATTAATTGAATGAAATATGGTTTGGTAAATTCATACGTAATTAAAAACCTACATCAAAAGGGAATAAGAAGTTCTGGGAGTGGATATTAATAAATCATTGTCGAAAGAGAAGGAGCATTTATTATTTATTAAGGATTGATTTATTTTCTTGTTTTTATGGCCATCAAAATTCTTATTAATGATTCGGAGCAATAGAAGAAATCTATTGGTGGAATGACCTAAGATTTCAGACAAGACTGGTTATTTGGGTAAATAACATATGGATGCTCTTCATTCATGAGTCAGGATAATTTAAACCGCTTGTTTATGAAGAACAATGGTTTGTGGAACATTTTAATTTATACCTGGAATACTTTTTGGGTGATGGGAGCAGATACTTTTGTGCCAGTGGATGCCACCTTCAACAACCCCAGGTCCTTTGGTGATAAATTATGGATATTGCTTCATAGTCATAAAAGTTTTATGAATTTTAGAGTATCAGGTAATCAGTCTTGGTGCCACTTTTAGCTGTTTCTTCTTGCTAAACCTTCTGAGCTCTTTCAAGGCATAATAAATCATGGTATTTAGACTTCTAGCCCCAGTACCCTCTATTTTCTGAATGTGGTCTAAGTTTATCAATGTCCCTGTTAAGACGTGGCAACTAATTATCAGCTCCTATTTTCCAGATAAGGCTGAATCACTTAAGAGCGCAGTGTAGTGATGTCCAGCCTTGATTCAGAAACCGTCCTTCTGTGGAAACTGTCCAAGATCGTTGTCAGCTCTTCAGTACACACTTCATGCCTCTGGTTCTTACTGAGTTGTAAACAAAAGTTCTCGCGTCTGTTTCATTTGAACTGCTGTTGAAACAAATATCCTCCCTGTTGTCCCTGTTGATATTTTGGAAACTAAACTCATGGCTCTACGTTCATTCCTGCTACATTTGAACTTACGAATTTCAGCATAATAGTCTTTTAAAATTTTAATGTAGCACCGGTGTATGAAGACTGCTCTAACTAGAACATTTACCTAGCACACACACACACACACACACACACACATAAAACCTTGAAAATTTGAGTTTGCTGCTTATCATCACATGGAGATTTCCATCAGTTCATGGATAAATTTTGGGGAGTGTGGAGTTCGTAACCAGACACCCCTACATCAGTGCCAAGCCTCACCCACAGTCCTCTTCTCTATAAATGACAACCTAATGCCACACCCTCTAACTGATAGAAGACTTAGCATGCTCTGCTGCTGCTGCTGCTAAGTCACTTCAGTCGTGTCTGATTCTGTGAGACCCCATAGACAGCAGCCCACCAGGCTCCCTCATCCCTGGGATTCTCCAGGCAAGAACACTGGAGTGGGTTGCCATTTCCTTCTCCAACGCATGAAAGTGAAAAGTGAAAGTGAAGTCACTCAGTCACGTCTGATTCTTAGCAACCCCATGGACTGCAGCCTACGATTCTGAATTAATTTCTAGAAACATAAAATACCCTTAAAAGGCAAAGGGTACCTTTCCTGTCCAGTCCGTCTTAGCCAGTGTATCTCTCCAAAAGCAAGGATGGATTTGAGGGGAATCTGGGGGCTGGGAGTAAGGTCACACTCTCTGCTTTTCTCTTGTCCTCTTTCTCTAGGGGTTGTTGTCCTGAGATGCCAGCAGACTTCTCGCTCTCCACTGCCCATGGTGATTTGAGAGCATCAAGGTTCCAAGCACACTGAGCTTGGAAGGGCATGTCTGCATTCTAATATGGCTGAGTTCAACCCTCTCTCATTTGTAGAATGAAAATAATAACATGGAATTAAATACATCAATGCCGTTGTCTCCAACATGCCCTGATGGGTGTGTCTCCTCATCACTCCTCTGAACGGCTCTGCTTAGGGCCACCAGCACCTTCCCAGGGGACGTCAGTGACCCCTCGTCTGATCTCACTTACCCACAGCACCTGATGTGGTTGATGGTTCCCTCTGTCTTGAGCACCTCCTTGCTTCTTCGTTTCCAGAATAACCACTGACTCTGTTTTTCCTTCCACCTCACTGGTTACATCTTCCTCTCTGTTTTGGATTCCCCCTCCTTTTCTAGACATCGACGTGTCCTCGAACTCAGTGCTGGGACCTTGCTTCTAACCCCATACACGCTCGGTTATTTGCCTGGTCTGTGATTTTCAACACCACGAATGCCCTCATTTGTGTTCTTAGTTGGGACAGCTCCCTGGCATGGCTGACTAACACTGAAATGCCTGCCTCAGGCTCTTTATTGAGATTATCATGAACACCTGCCACTGAAGAACATCTCGAACTGAACTCCCTGCCTCCAGCTCTTCCCCTGAACAGCTCCTCTGACACTTCCACCATCTCAGTAAATGTCAACTCTAGCCATGACGTTGCTCAGAACAAAATCCTTGGGACCATCTTCAATTTCTCAGGTACCACATCTGGTCCATCAGTCCCTGCCGTGTCTACCTTCAGAGATAACCAGGACCTGAGCATCACTTCTGCGGTCACTGCCTCAGCCCACAGCCACCATCCCTTCCAGCCTGGATTCCTAGCCATTGAATTGACCCTCTGATTTTCACCCTGAAGTCCTAGTCTATTTTCAGCACAGCAGCTGGAGGATGCATTTAAAAACAAGTCATTCCCATGGTCAAAGCCCTCTAGTGTGCTCCCGTCCAACTTGGAGTAAAAGCCCATGCCCTTGCAGAGCCCGAAGAGTCCCTGCTAGTTTCCTCCCAGCTCCCTCTGTCTCAGGCATGCCTCTCCCTCTTGCACACATCACCCCTTCCTTCCTTGATTTTTCTCAGCTAGGCCAAGCACACCCCGACCTCAGGGCCCACGTACTGGTGTTTCCTCTGAATTGTCCTGTTTGCTCCTGTCTGCTCAAATGCATCAGTGAGACCTAAATATAGCAACATCTAGCCGGTGCCCTGTCCATTCCCCTGAACTGATCTCTCTCTGTAGGACTTAGCGTCATCTGATACACGGTATGTTTTCTTGTGTGTGTGTGTGTGTGTATTGCCTGGCAGCCCTCAATAAAGTAGCAGAAGTTTTGCTTGGCTCACCTTTACAGAGTCTAGATCAGTGCCTGACACAGAGGAGACTGTTGGTAAATCCTTGTTGAATGAATGACTAAAGAATGAAAAGCCTTTATAACAATACTTGGCACATAAGAGGTCAAGCACTGGATGAATGAATGAGCAAACAGCATTTGGAAGTGACTACTAGCACATAGGATGCACTCGGTAAATACTTGTTGAATGAATGAATGAAGGCATTTAGAGCAGTAGTAACATGTAGCTACGCATTGACAAGTTTTAACACATTACTTGAATGTCAAAACTCTAACATCAGACGATGCTCCTTCTGCCTGCATTCCCCAAGGACAAAGACACTCCTTATTTGGCACTTCGAGTAGGAAGGAAAGGAGAATAAAGAATAAATAGGAGTGGGAGGCTCATCCCCGAGAATCTCTATGGTACAGATGAACCCATTTCCAAGGAAGGATAGAGTTGAAGATGTAGAGACAGATGTGTGGACACAAAGGGTGGGGTGAATTGGGAGATTGGGACTGACATATATACACTCTCATGTGTAGAATAGATAGCCAGTGGGAACCTGCTATAACGCACAGGGATCTCAGCTTCATGCTCTGTGATGACCTAGCAGGGTGGGATGAGGTTGAAGGGGAGGGAGATTTGAGAGGAAGGGGATGTATATATGCCTATGGATGGTTCACTTCATGTGCAGCAGAACCTTACATGACACTGTAATTATATTGCCATTTTAAAAAAAGGAGGCCCCAGGATAAGGACCAGGAATTTGAGGACTCTGTGTGGGATTACTGTTCTTTTCGTGTATGTCTAAAGGGGCTTCCATGATTCTTATCTATTCTGACTGTGGATTTCTGAATATTGGGGAATTAACATTAGCATCTGTTCTTCCCAGATGTAAACCTTCCTTATTATCAGATGGAGCAACACAGAAGAGTAACTCTTCTGATGCTCAGATTTCTTTTTTGCCCTTGATGATCTGATCAATGATCAGATGAATGAAATGATCTTAGTAAATGAACTGTTCAAGAGGCTAACTTTTAAACCCTGGAACTATAAAGCTGAGATATTTGAATTCATAAAATTGTTAGGACTGCTCCAAGAATTTATCAGCTTTTGACTTTTTAGGATGAATTGGTTCTCTCTGCGTTTTCCCTCCAAACTCGTTGATATCAGTCCGAACTCAAGACTGGGACTTTTGTTTGAGGTGGAAGAAAGATTGAGGGAGAGGAACTTTAGAGCCATGTTGTCAGGGGAAAGAACAGTGGAGGCATTTTTTTTTTTTGCAAATATATGGGCCTCAGAATGATAGAGTGAAACAGATAGGAGGGTAGCTGTTTGGGGGTGAGGGTGGGATCAAATGTAAATTTCTTCCAAATGAAAACCAGGCAGCTTCCATATTGACTGCGCTCATTGTGTGGGGCCAGGAAAAACCACCTCTCACGACCCCTTTCCAGGGCAACAGTTTGATGTTAATTCAGTTGGGCAGCAGGAACCCAAGGGAAGCCTCTATGTAAATGTTCCTCTAAATGTATTTTTTCTTCTTACTCCTTTGAAGGGTCTCAGTTTACGAGGCAATGTCAATACTCAAGCAATCCAGCTGAAGCATCTGAGTACAGGGCTCTGTGGCCTGGGACTGGCATTGATTCAGGAAATGCACAGGTCTGGCAGGCGTTTGTCCTTTTCCCTCCTCCTTGCATGGAAATGGTATTCATTTCGTAGGTTTGGCTGTTAACTCTGCAAACGCAGCACTGCTCTCTCCTTGCCTTGACTTTGCAACTGTTTGCCGCCCTCCTCAAAGACTGGGGGAAGGGTCTTTCCCCGGGAGATGCATGAATAAAATTATACACCAGAAACGACTTTCAAGAAAACTCATCAAAAAAACCCTGAAAGTTGATCAATTAGGGGCTGGCTTCTAATGTTTATTTATAGATTCTCAATTACTTGATGGGTAGTTTGTAAGACCAAAGAAACTTGAAGCAAAAACAACAAATTACCAGGGCAGCTCAGAGAGCTGTGAGGCTTTTTGGAAATTTTGGAAAACTTTAACCCAGCCACACAAACCATTACCAGCTCTTCAGTATCCTCTAATATGGTCCGGCCAAGCAGTCCATTGCCCCAGCCCCGAACTTCCCCTTGCTATGGAGATGAACCCTCCCACCATTGAAGCCACCAGCCCATCTTTGGTTATCTATATGTGTCAGAAAATTCGTCATCACTGATGAGAACAACCACCTCAAATTAAAAATCCATTCAAATTCACAAAATTAACTCTTGATTCTTTTTAATGACAGTCGGGATAGCTGTAACTATTTCTAGTTTAGTTCTTGCAAATCAGTAGTCATCAAAATTCGAAGTCCCGATGTCTATGAGAGTGGTCCCCAGTCCTGCATTACATGCCCTGAGCCTTGCAAACAATTTGCCTTGTTAGGGATGCTGTGACTAAGAGCTACAGATGATGCAGTTCTTACTATGAGAGGGGCATGACATCAGGTGGGAATGATATGTGGATCCTTCCCACCATAGTCCTAGAAAGAGGTTGGCATAACGTTCATTTTTCAGTTGAGAAAGCTGAGAGCTTAGGGTGACCTTGCCAGTCAATAGTAGAGCTGAGAGTTGAACCCTGGAGGGTTTGATAACCAAGCTCATGCTCAACCCAAGATGTCCCCTCTAAGGTAGTCTATCCTCAGGCACTCTTCATGGACCCTTCTGTACTGGGGTGGATAACAGTGGACAAAAAGGAGCTCTCAGCTGACCACAGAGCAGCCCGCATGAGGCCAGCTCAAAGTCTTTTCTCTTCCGATTTCTCCTCAGCCTAGTGGAAATGTGACCCCAGCTGTCAATGCCTAAAAGAGACTTCAAGAAAGCACTAATCAGATCAGATCAGATCAGACCAGTCACTCAGTTGTGTCCGACTGTCTGCGACCCCATGAATTGCAGCACGCCAGGCCTCCCTGTCCATCACCAACTCCCAGAGTTCACTCAGACTAATGTCCATCGAGTCAGTGATGCCATCCAGCCATCTCATCCTCTGTCGTCCCCTTCTCCTCTTGCCCCCAATCCCTCCCAGCATCAGAGTCTTTTCCAATGAGTCAACTCTTCACATGAGGTGGCCAAAGTACTGGAGTTTCAGCTTTAGCATCATTCCTTCCAAAGAAATCCCAGGGCTGATCTCCTTCAGAATGGACTGGTTGGATCTCCTTGCAGTCCAAGGGACTCTCAAGAGTCTTCTCCAACACCACAGTTCAAAAGCATCAATTCTTTGGTGCTCAGCCTTCTTCACAGTCCAACTCTCACATCCATACATGACCACAGGAAAAACCATAGCCTTGACTAATAGCGAGTGACATTTCTGGAGTCCCTTAAAACCTGTGATGCTTACCTTTATCTTTTGTATAACATTAAGTTATATAACAGCAGAATCACAGAATTTCAGAGTTGTTGGAATTTTGCAGATCATTGAGTCAAGGTTTCCTCCTGATATATCTGCTGGGAATAATCCTGTCAAGAGGAAACTAAAGGGTTATAAAAAAAAAAGTAAATCAATGTGGGTAGCAAAGCTAGAGTAGCTGCTTTTGCTATGTACCCTTTTGGGGAAGGAAGAGGATCTGAGGGCCAGCTTTTGTCTCTGAAGGATTTGGAGGGCAGGGAGATGAAGAGGAGGCAAATCAGAGAGCCCGACTGAACCCTGAGGGTCTCTGCCTCCAAGTTCTCATGGACCAACTCCTGCTTGCACAACTCTGTAGGTTGAGGCAGAGGACAGAGAAATATCTCTGGACACCCTGAAAGTTCCCTGATAGCTACACGCAACCAAGAAGGAAACGAACCTTTTCCACACTTCTCCTAGAAGCCCCAAAGGACAAGAATGTCAGCATCCATGGACTTCCCTTCTGTATGAGGCTGACCACCGGGCTTTCTAGAACCCAGACTGTTGGGGTATTCTTGCATGCGGTGAGCTGCTGTCTGCCTCCCCGCAGGTTAGTTTTCATCTCTAAGCCCCAGTTTTCTTATCTCCAACAAAAGCAGTACTTCTCAATTTTAGTAAATACCTGGAGTGCCTCTCAAAGTATTCATAGATCTCAGGGTCCTACCCAAGTGGTTCTGATTCTGTAGGTCTGCAGCAGGGTGCAGCAATTTGCATTTTTAGCTGGTTCCCAGGTGGTACCAGACCTGCAGGTTTGGAGACCACACTTTGGGAACCACTTTTCCAACTGGTTGTGTTCTTGAGAACTCCCTGAGGTGGACATGTTTGGTGTTTCTCCTGGGGATGGTCAGCTTCTTCAGGGAAGCATCTTCCTAACTCATGCTCAGGGTCTAGGCTCTGCTGCCAGCGTCTTGCTCACCCAAGAGGGCTTGGAGGGAAGATCTCATCATGGGGTGTGTAAGTGCTCCTCTGATCCCCCCACTGTATTATGGTAGTGCGCGCGCGTGTGTGTGTGTGTGTTAGTCGCTCAGTTGTGTCTGACTCTGTGACCCTGTGGACTGTAGCCTGCCAGACTCTTCTGTCCATGGAATTCCCCAGGCAAGAATACTGGATTGCGTTACCATTTCTTCCTTTAACGGATATTCCCGACCCAGGGATGGAACCCAGATCTCCTGCATGGCAGGCAGATTCTTTACTGGCCAGGCCACCTGGGAAGCCTGTACTATGGTAGACTTGCCATCAACTGTTTCTAGGATCCTCCAGTACTGAGGCTCCTCTTCCACCCTCTCTAGAGGGAAAAACTTCTTGACTTGTGCCAGTGGAGATGAGTGACAGTCCCTCTGCTGGGAATTCAAATGCTTCCCAAGCAGACTCTCAGTGGATCCTTCTAGAACTCCACCTTTAACCCCAATCACTGGAGCCACTAATCCCTGCATATTAACAGTGCTGAGTGCAATGAGCGTTCGTCTCACCGCCCACGCTGCTGGCTTAGGATTCTGGCTCTTGGGTCTGAAAAGTCAATAGTCCTTGTCCCTCTGCCTCCAGCTGTCAGGACTTTGCAGTTCTGTTCTTCTCCTTCATTTCCTTTGTCCTTGTGGGTTTTTTAAGCCCCTGTTGCTGTCATTTCAGTAGGCTTTCAAGAAGAAAGAGCAATAAATGAAAATGTTCAATCTGCTCTCTTTACCCCAAAGTCCCTCACAGCACTCGAAAAAGATTCAGTTTTGTATTAATTGCAGATCATTCTGAGCTATTTGTATTTGTAAAGACAGATGTGGCCTCATTGTGACTATTTCAGGTTTATGGACTACTTTTTTCTCTCTGAGCTAAAGAAAGCTTCCTGTTTCAAACTGATTTTCTTAAACACATCTCCGGTAATGACCCCCAGAAGAAAATATGGAGACTCTCACTTTTTCTGGTTTCGCAGACTTGCATTAATTAGAAAATGCCCTCAAGAAACAGTAAAGCTCTAAATCAGATACATTCCAATATTCGATATAATATATTCAAGTTGTCAGGAGTTTTACAATACTTCTAACGAAGTGCTCAGCATAATGAATTGTACAATGATAATGAAATGAGGTTCTAATGAGCAATTATCCTTCCAAGCAAGAACGTTCCAGGGTTTTTTTTTATTCTCTTTCTCTAAAACTGGAGGCTAACAAGTTGTTATGAAAAAAAATTAATGCGGCATATGTGTAAGCGGCACAACACTCAGTCAAAATGGTTCTTCAATACCAAATTTTCTTTCATTCGTAAGTGGCAATATAGCTTAAGAAAATGGATCCTGTGAACCCTTGTGCACTGCTGGTGGGAATATAAGTTGTCCAGCCACTATGGAAAACAATACAGAGTTCCCTCAAAGAATTAAAATAGATCTACCGTGTTGTTGTCATTGTTTAGTCGCTAAGTCGCGTTGTACTCTTTTGAGACCCCATGGAGTGCAGCCCACCAGGCTCCATCTGTCCATGGGATTTCCCAGGCAAGAATATTGGAGTGGGTTTTCCTTTGTTTCTCCAGGAGATCTTCCTGACCCAGGGATTGAACTCACATCTCCTGCACTGGCAAGTGGATTTCTTTTTTTTGTTGTTTCTTTGTCATTTATTTTTAAATTTTTGTAACATTTTATTGATTTCTGCTGTACAATGTGAGTCAACCATAATTATACATTTATCGGCAGGCAGATTCTTTACCACTGAGCCACTAGGGGAGCCCAGAACTACCATATGATCCAGAAATTCCACTTTCTGTTCATACCCAAGGGAAATGAAATCAGAATCTCCAAGAAATATCTATACTCTGTGTTCATTCACGATAGTCAAGATTTAGAAACAATCTAAGTATCTGCTGCTGCTGCTAAGTCGCTTCAGTCGTGTCCAACTCTGTGTGACCCCATAGACGGCAGCTCACCAGGCTCCGCTGTCCCTGGGATTCTCCAGGCAAGAATACTGAAGTGGGTTGCCATTTCCTTCTCCAATGCATGAAAGTGAAGTCGCTCAGTCATGTCCGTCTCCTAGTAACCCCATAGACGGCTCACCAGGCTCCTCCATCCATGGATTTTCCAGGCAAGAGTATTGGAGTGGGGTGCCATTGCCTTCTCCGATCTAAGTATCTATCAATGGGTAAACACATAAGATGTACATACAGTCCTAAGATAGAAGGAAATCTTGCTGCTTATAACAACATAGGCAGAACTTGAGGCCATCAGCCTGAGCAAAATAAGTCAGTGAAAGAAAAATACTATATGGTGTCATTTATATGTGGAATCTAAAAATTCTGAAATCATAGAAACAGAGATTAGAACAGTGGTTATCAGGGCCTGGGGTAGGGGACACGGGGAGGTGTTGGTCAAAGCATACATGCTTCCACTTTATATGATGGATAAGTTCTGGGGATCTGATGTAATGCACAGCATGGTGATTATAGTTAATAATGCTATCTTAAATATTTACTTGAAAATTGCTAAGAGGGTAGATCTTAAATGCTCTCCCCACAAAAAAAAGGGATAACAATTACATGATGTGATGCAGGTGTTAGCTATGGTGGTAATCGTTTTGTAATATATAAGTGTATCAATTTGACATATTATACACCTTAAACTTACACAATGTTATATGGTAATTATTTCTCAATAAATCTGAGGGGAAAAAGTGGTTCTCGGGTATGATCCTGAGATCCTTCTTGATCCGTGTGAGCTTTCACATACATGAGATGGAGTTGTTTGGGTGTCAGATATGAAGTCATGAGTCCCTGATCATAGTTGTGAGTTGAGCCTCATTCGTGGAACACTTTCCTTCCTTTCTCTTCTATAAATTGGTAGATCAATTGACAATAAAAGAGTAAATGACCCAGAGGTTCTTTGCTACCATCAAAGATCTGATGGAGCAAAAGTTTAAGAATCATCATGCTTGTTAAGATCAAATGTATACATTTACTCTATGCCCATACTGCCTGGGCTGTAAGTACTACAAGAGAGGAAGTATCATGCATTATTTTCTATTCTCCCAACAACCTGCGAGGCATATATCTTACAGATGAGAAATACTGAAGCTTTGAGATGTTGAGCGAAGTGGCCCAAGTTTGTGGGCAGAAGGAATCAGAGGCAGAAGCACCAGGCTTCATGCTTCAGCTGGCCTTCGAGGAGGAAGCCACTGTCTTGGTTACCTTCTCCCTGGCTTTCTTCCTGATCTCTGTGACTCAGATGAAGTCATTTGCTCACTGCCTGCTTTCTGGAACCTTCTTTGTTCAGGCCCAGGGGCACCGATTACGTTATATCCTTGTTGTTCAGTTGTAACATGCCAGGCTTCCGAGTCCTTCACTATCTCCCAGAGTTTGCTCAAACTCATGTCCATTGAGTTGATGATGCCATCCAACTATCTCATCCTCTGTCACCCACTTCTCCTCCTGCCCTCAATCTTTCCCAGCATCAATGAGTCGGCTCTTCGTATCAGTTGGCCAAAGTATTGGAGCTTCAGCGTCAACCCTTCCAATGAATATTCAGGGTTGATTTCCTTCAAGATTGGCTGGTTTGATTTGGTGTTATAGCCTGGAGTGATGTAGCAGGAACCCTCTGCTTTGACTATCTGCTTTCCTCACTGGGATGGGAAGAAATGGTGTGCATCACCACAGTGCTTCTGCTGTAGGTAACAGAAAACTTCAAACTGATGAGCTTATAAAAGTAAAGAAAAGAAGTCATCTCACATAAAAGAGGTCCTTGATGGAGACCTCCTCTGGGCTTGGTTAAGGTGGTGACTTTGCAATGCCACCAGAACCCTAGGCTCCTCTCATCTTCCTGCTTGGTTTTCCCCAGGGCACTGGCATTGCTTCAGTGGGGCTCCCCCAGGGCTGCAAGGTGGCCACTGCTGTGCTGGGCACTGTTTCTTGACACAACAGCATCCAAAGGAAGAAGAGGAACAAAGACTGGTATCTGTGCTCTTCAAAATCAAGGCGACATTTCCCAGGAACCCCCAAGCAGACCTGTACTCATGCCTCATTGTCTAGACTGGGTCACCCTTAAGTCCATCACTGACAAGGAACACAAATATGCCATGGCTAGATTAATCTGGATTTATTCCTGAGTCAGATGAGGGGAAAGTTCAGGATATTTGAACAAAATCAGGGTTTTGACACCAAGGAGTAAGGAAAGAACTGGTCATTGGATGAAGAACCAACAGAGACTTCTAGTTAAGAGAGGTGTGTTAAGCTTCCTTGGAGAAAGATTGCATAGCATCAAGGTTTTTATGTTTCTGTATTTTCAATTTTTCTTCAGACTGGGGATGTGGGAATGAAAACGGTTGGGACCTTGGTGGAAGAGCTATAAAGAAACTAAGGAAACTTCGATTATGTTAGGATTTAAATTAAATTTCTGTGCATTTAGACAAATGCTGTAATGGAGAAGTACATGTAATTATTAACACTACAGAGGAGCAGTGGGACTGAGGCTCCACGAAGAGATGGAGCTTTATCTTTTGGGTTAAAGTTTAAGACATGGACGGTTCATAATAAGGAACAAAAACTCGGCCAGTTGCAGTGAGGTGTATGGACCTAGAGTCTGTCATACAGAGTGAAGTAGGTCAGAAAGAGAAAAACAAATAAAGTGTGTGCTGTGCCACGCTATGCTCAGTTGCTTCAGTCATGTCTGACTCTTTGTGACCTGTAGCCCGCCAGGCTTCTCTAGGCAAGAATACTGGAGTGGGTTGCCGTGCCCTCCTCCAGGGGATCTTCCTGACCCAGGGATTGAACCCACATCTCCTGTATTGCAGGCAAATTCTTTACCACTGGGCCACCTGGGAAGCCCCAAATATAGTATATTAATGCAAATATATGGAATCTAGAAAAGTGATGCTGATGAACCTACTTGCAGAGCAAAAATAGTGATGCAGATGCAGAGAACAGACTTGTAGCCACAGAGTGGGAAGGAGAGGGTGGGGCAAATTGAGAGAGGAGCACTGACATATATAGGCTGCTGTGTGTGAAACAGACAGCCCCTGGGAAGCTGCTGGAGAGCACAGGGAGCTCAGTTCAGTGCTCTACGATGACCGAGATGGGTGGCAGGGAGGCACCGGTGGGAGGGATGTATGTGTACTTATAGCCAATTCAGGTTGTTGTACAGCAGAAACCAACACAACATTGTAACACAATTATTCTCCAATTAAAAATAAAATAAGGTATATGGGCTGTTATTAGCCAACCAGAAACAAGTTGAAAGCTGGAACCCAAAGGTACGGATAACAACAGAGCCAAAGGGTTGCCAACAATCCCTGAACTCTAATGTCAGTGTTCTGAGCTCTGCTGAGGAGCTGGCACATGGCTCTGGTTCTCCTAATAGCATTTGGATCGAGTTCTCTGCAAGGCTGACAGATGATGTAACTTGTAACATTTTTACATGTCATTTGTGCCACCCGTTCACTAAAGTACATAGGCCTTATAGGGATATTTAATTCATCAGTGCTATTCTTGATGACACGGAGGACTAATGAGCTTTTCCAGCACACAGAAAGTATTATCAATTCTCAAAAGAAAAGAAATAACCTATTATGAAGTAGCAACGTTCTTAATTATCAGGCATTGAGCTCTCCACTAACCTCAGCCAACAACCAAAGACACGGAAAAGAAAATACCTCTTTTTAAAACACAAAACTCATGATATTACCACCTATTCAAAAAGCTTTCATGGTTTCCTGTTTTCCATAGACCAAAAGCCAAACTATTTAACTTCATATCCAAGGCCCTTGGGAATCTAGTCCGTCTTTTTTTTTTTTTTTCCACTCTTGTTTCCTCCAGTCTTACAAGATGCCTTACCCTTTCTGGCTGGTATGAACTTTCACATTTTTCTGCCTTTGTCTAACTTCACTCTTTTATTTCTACAAATTAAATACCTATTTATCCTATAAGATCCTAATCAAACCCAGTTTCTCTAGCAGACTTCTGTTCTCAGCTATCTGTTACTGATTAATCAGAATTAATCAATGTCACCTCTGTGGACCCCCATCTTTGTTTCCAACTCTGGTTAACACTTTTGATAATTTCTCCAAATAAGGACACTGTGGTGTCTAATGATCTTTCTGGGCCACTAAATTAAGAACGTCCTACAATGGAGGCCAGACGTATCTTCAGCACTCCCATTTCTTCTTTCTGGAGACATAGGGATATCCCATTTTTTCAGTCCCCTTGTAGTTAATGTGAAGCTATGTGCTTGGAATTGGGTGGAAATAATGTAAGCAACTTGCAAGTGTGTGTGCCTGCTCGGTTGCTTCATTCGTGTCTGACTCTTTGCAACCCCATGGACTGTAGCCCGCCAGGCTCCTCTGTCCATGGGGATTCTCCCGGCAAGAATACTGGAGTGGGTTGCCATGCCCTTCTCCAGGGGATTTTCCCAACCCAAAGTCTCTTATGTCTCCTGGATGGGCAGGTAGGTTCTTTACCACTAGTGCCACCTGGGATTTGGGTGGAAATAATCTAAAGCAACTTGCAAGACTAGTCTTTAAAAATATTTGAACTTCCAGCCCCTCTTCACCTTCTGTGCATAGGGGCCAGAATCAGGAGATCAAAGGCGGCCAGAATCAGGAGATCAAACGAGGCCAGATCTCTGAGTAATGACTTGTAAGAGAGCTGTTGATCCACGTTGGAAATTGTGTGAGTGAGAAATAAACTACTAATACATTAAGCCACTGAGATTTGGGGATTACCTGTTACTACAAAGCAACCTCGCTCACCTTGACTAACACAATTCCTAAGGTGGAGGGGGCCGTGCATTATTCATTTTTTACTCCCCTGTGAGTCAGTGCTTTGCAGGTCTTTCCAAAGTGAGATGAAGAGGGAATAAAATAGCTGTGATAAACGTATATTTTCACCTAAGGAAAACCTGAAATCCCCTTAAGAGCAACATCTATATTTCCTGTGAACATGAGATTAATGATTCAACAGACGCGAGTTTCTGATATTTGCTGGCCAACTTTAGCAACAAGATTGAGGGGAAGGTTGAGGGCAAGAGTTGTCAGGCATCTTCCCCACAGCTGGCTTGCCTCCTCCTTCGGGTTGTGGCTAAACTGTCACCTTCAGGGCATGGTCTTCAGGACTCACCCTGCTATAGGAACACTCACTTTTTCTAGTATTTTTCTCTATCTTAGCAGTTAACGTCATAGAATTTACCTCAGGGGCTTTCCTGGTGGTCAGTGGTTAGGGCTCTGTGCTTCCACTGCAGGAGGCGTGGGTTTGATCCTTGGTCAGGGAATTGAGGCAAAAGAAAGAATTAACTTCAGATTGTAATTGTTTGCCTGGTTTGTTTGAGTTCCAGATTAAACTGGAAACTCTGTAAAGGAAGCACATCCAGCTGGTTCACTGTTGTTTCCAGGTGCCTAGGGCAAGTCTGGCTCATGGTAACACACTCGTGATGATGGGTAAGGTGAAAAGGAGACAGAAGAAGCTCCAAGAAAAAAAATCACTGCAAGGTGGGGGCAAACCGCTCACATTCCCAATGCCCCAAAGCCATAGTTGTACAGAGTAAAACAACCAATGGAAAGGGAAAATTATGTTCCATAAAATATGTTTAAGAAGAAAGGAACATGACTGAGGCACTAAAAATATGATCAAATAACATGGCTAAAGCCACGTGACTCCACAGCTATAGGAAATCCTAGTTAACTGGAAAAATCAACCAACTCAACATGGTTCTTCAAATGAGACCTGACGAGTCATTCTTTCACCAATTCATTCACCAGTTCATTTCACAATGAATATATACTGTGTCTAGCAAATTTGGAATGAAAACTTTTCTGGAAATTGCTGGGAATTTTAAGTAGCAGATAACATCCTCCTCCTCTTCCTCTTCAGTGACTAATAACCGAAAATATTAAACAAAAAAATCCATTTTCTTTACCCTTTAAAAAAAAGAGAGAAAAGAAAAGTAGCTTTGACTCCTGTTTCTACCTGAGACCAGGAGTCTTGTTCTGCCTGCTCTAGTCCCATTCGGGGTCCTTTTTGCCCCTGACATAGAACTCCAAGGCAAATGACTATTATTCTCAGCACAACCTCTATTCTTCAATCCTCACTTCTATGCACACACATGGAAGTGTGTACTTTATAAGGGTTCCCTTTATAATCATTTCATGAAAAGATACAATGCAGTTCACATAGTAGAGACTCAGTAAACGTCTGCAATGGACATGAATTTGAGCAAACTCTGGGAAATAGTGAAGGTCAAGGGAGCATGGTGTGCTGCAGTCCATGGGATCGCAAAGAGTCGGACATGACTCAGTGACTGAACAACAATAAGCAGCTAAACAAACACACCCCCAGAGCGTGGATGTGGATTCCTCTCTCAGAAAACGTATCTCCCCCATCTTGTCCTCCCCAGATGGAATGCCTCCTCCCAATTGCTCAGTTCCTGCAGTCCCTGGGCCATAACCCAGTAGTACTTTGGGAAACTCTCATGATCGCTAGAACCCTTTTGAGCCACTTCCAGCTTGTCCCCAGTCTAGCCCAGATCGCTGCTAGCCTCACTTCCACCGATCCTGAGACATCAGTTCCACCCAAATCTAGGACACTATGGGCTGTGAGACATGGAGCAGTTTTTCCTTTGCACTTGAGAGCTGTCTCAAGGGTAAAGCAAGTTGACTATTCCTGTTGATTTTTTTAACTCCAGTAATTCCAGTGTTTTCCCTACAAGGCAGCTCAGTGAAACAGAAAGAGCAGTGACTCGGCTGTCTAGAAAACGTGGAGGTTACATGTCCTGGGTCTGCCCCTCCCTAACTGTGATCTCGGACACACAGGGTCTTCGCCTCTCTGAGTAGAAGGTCATCACCATTTACTCTAAAAACCCTACGTGTGTATTTTTCATCCTAACCCATTTGGGTTCTCTTGACCAATATATGGAATTTTCTCTTGGGAAAGAACAGTTTGCTGATATGGCAGGTGTCCAAGAGTTCTTCCTGCTGAATTATCATCAAAACAAGACAGAGCCCCACAGTCGTCGGCTGTCCAGTAAGGTTCCACAGAGACACCTAATGTGATGAAGTGTTTCTTTGATATTTCTCAGTCTCAGTCTTCGCTGGATTCTTGGGGCTTTGTTTCCATGCAGGCCCTTCTAGCAAATAGAAACATTTATATCATTATGTCCCATGGCATTATTGAAGTTCAACAAACAGCACTTTTGAACAGGAGCAGATTTGAATGGCTAGCATTTATTTGCCTGAGTGATGGTAATTAGCTCTATAATTTACTTCTTTGTCTTGGTTAGTGCTGAAATCTCTAGACTGGGATCTCTAATCCCCTGGACTGGGATTAGATTCCCTAATCATTCAAAGGGAAATTCGGAGATTATCTCTACTTCACCGTGGAGACGAGCATCTGAAGGACGTGTGTGCATGCTGAGTTGTTTCAGTCGTGTCTGATTTTTTGAGACCCCAGGGACTGCAGCCCACCAGGTTTCTCTGTCCTTGGGATTCTCCAGGGATTGAACCCATGTCTCTTACATCTCCAGCACCGGCAGGCAGGTTCTTTACTGCTCGCACCACCTGAAAAGTCCCATGCTCTCCCCTAATTCTTGAATACAAAGCAACAGCTCTTACAAATCCTTCATTAAATAACCGTTTAGCTATCAAGGTCATGAAACAGAATGAAATGAAGGACTTAGTCATTTAAAGCTAGGCTTTATTTGTTTATTTTAAAAAGCAACGTTCATTGTCACTGTTATAACTGCTTCTGCTGACAGAAAGGGAAACATCACTACCTAGTTTCTTTCTGCCTGAGTGTTAGAGTGAAGCGACAAGGTAGGTGATTAAATAGTTAATCCCACTGGGGGACTGTAAGTAGGAGAAACTATGGGAGACTCCTATAAGTTAATGATTACTCAAGAATCCAGGCTTGCTTGACCACAAAATCAAGCAGGCTTGCTTAGCAACAAAACCATGTAGCAAAGGCATGAGACATGCCCCCAAACAATAAAACAAGGGCGGCATGAGCCCCACCTCCTGCCCAGTGAACTCAGTGAGTTAATGATCCTTAGGACATAAAAAACAATCATTTGTGGACCCAGTTTGACCACGTAGGGACAAGGAAATTCTCCTGCCCAACCTGGAGGCAAAGCTGATGATGGAAATGTGATCTCTACTCAAGAAAGACAAATAAATTCTTCTCCCCTTCTCCATTTTTCCTTTGATTATAGAATTGTAACCCTCTAAGTTCTTGGGTGCAGCATTTCTCACCTACCTGCTTGTAAGCCTCACAGCATCCTATTTTAATAAATCACTTCCTATCTATCACTTTGCTCTCCCTGAATTCTTCTCTGTGCTGAGACATAAAGAACTCTGAACCAGGGGATTGGTGGTGGGGTGGGGTGGTCTCTGCTCTGAACTCATGGAGACTCCCTGTCTCCATTCCCTCAGGCAGGTTGATCTGGGGAAAGATTACCTGTTGAGCATGCCCTGTACATTCTTTGGTCCCTTAACAGCAGACCAGAAGCTGCTCATGATGCTGGGTCCAGCCAAGGGAGAAATCACTCCCTCTCCATCAGCATCCATGAGGCAAAATAATCAGATATCAATTTGGCTGAGTGAGGATGATATATAATTGAACTTGACCGTGTGGCTGGCTTAATTTTTGTAGCTTTGGATTGGCATTTATCTGGCCCTGCAGCAGCGAGCTCTTTTCCCATGAATGGTGGTTAATTAGAATGGTTTTGTTTTCCTTAATGGATTGATAATTCTTTCTATTACATTTAAAAATAATTTTTAAACATTCGTTTCCTCGGGAGAAAAATGGCATCAATAGAAGGGGACAGCGGTAAAAGCCAGGCATAGACTGTTTCTAATGCAGGATTTTTCTAACAGTATTTTTCTAACGCTATTAATCTAGAAAGCCTCCAGACATTTCACAGTGGTGTTTCGAGGGTTCAAGGGATCTCACCATTAGCCTATGTCTCAGGCTCGGGGAATGGCTTAGTAATGCTTTTAGGAGGCAGATTCAGATGTTGGATTGCTGTTTTCATGTTTTCCACATTCTGTGTAATTGACTAGTGTAGTCACTCTCTTCTTCCTCTAATGTAGGACGCAGTGGGTCCCCAGGTACTCATGCCAGCGTGCCAAGATGACCTAGGTTCACTTTGGCCTCTTCCTTGATCTCACAAAAACGTGGGGGGCTACAACGTGTTGGCCTGTTTTATCCTCTGGTCTTTTTCCTGCAAGAAGTGGTATTTTAGTGAGCTTAGTATGTGCCAGGAACTATTTCAAGCGCTAAATATGTATTCATTCCTTTTATCCTCACAACAGTCCTGGTAGGGACTATAATTGCTCCCATTTAAAAGATGAAGTAATTGAGGCCCAGAGGATTTAAGTAATATATCCAATTTCATAGTAGATGGGAGTCAGGTAGGATTCCAACCTAGGTTCTCTGACTCTTGTGCCCCTGCTCTTCACCATTCATAGGAGGAGATTAGTGAGCAGACATTACATTTCAGCTCCGTGATAATAGCAGAAATATCAGTGATATAAAGATCCGTGGGGGATAAACCAAATATATGGTCTCGAACATTCAGGTCAGTTGCCTCTAGAGATTGCTTTGCGTGTGTGTGTGCTCAGTCGCTTCAGCCTAGGGACTGTAGCCCACCAGGCTCCTCTGTCCATGGGATTCTCCAGGCAAAAATACTGGAGCAGTTTGCCATTTCCTCCTCCAGGGAACCTTCCTGACCCTGGGATCAAACCACATCTCCTGCATTCCAGGCAGATTCTTTACCATTGAGCCACAGGTGAAGCCCTAGAGATTGCTTTAGTTTGCACTAAAAAACAAAAACAAAGAGAGAGAGAGAAAAAACACTCCTAAAAACAAAGTTACAGTGCATTGCTTAGTCCTTGAAATCTACCCTGTACCCACAGCCCAGGTCTTCTGCTACTGCTTATCTGGGAGGCTCCCGTCTCTTCATAGTTGTAACCTATGTCTTCCATACTCATCAGAACACATCCTTTCTCCAGATTCCTGGTCCTCAAGGAAATGAGCTCATCTCTTTGGTTCTTCAAGACCCTCCTCTGGCTTCTCTCCATCCATGCACAAGCAGTCCTGATCCCCACCCCTCTCTTCCAGTGGGATGCTGGCTTTCTCCCCTCACCTTAATTTTCTCCCAAGCTCAGTCGGTAAAGAATCTGCCTGCGGTGTAGAAGACCCAGGTTTGATCCCTGGGTTGGGAAGATGCCCTGGAGAAGGAAATGGTAACCCACGCCAGTATCCTTTCCTGGAAAATCTCATGGACAGAGTAGCTGTTGGGCATGACTGAGCGACCAACACTAACTAAACATCTCATCTCATATGGTCTCTTCGTCTTTGATTATCTACTGTTTACCACCCAAACCTAAATAGAAAGGAGCCACTGCCACTGCTAACCACCCAATACTGGGCTCCTGAGGGTCACATATTGGGGTCAATGACCCAGTTGTCTCTCTACCTCCTGCGTGTCCTTGGTCTACCTGCCCATTGCCTCTCCCACCTGTAATGCAGGTGCTCCAGGGTGGTCTATAAAGGGAAAGAAAAGCTGAGCACAACCAGAGACCAGGAGGAGCCTGTCTAAATGGGACATTAGGACATCCTCTCAAGTCTACGACATCACTCTTGCCACTGGGGAACCACCGATTCTTGTTCAGAATTTCAAGCAGGAGCTCGAGCGGAGTTTCTGGAGCATGACACAGGAAGTTCGTTTGATTCAGACAAATAGAGGCAAATGTTAAACTAAATCAGAGAATATTGAAAGGAATATATGTCTCACTAGCAACCTCAACTCACGGTATGTAAAACGGAGGGTATCATTTCCAGCTAAAACACTTGCCTGCTTCCCAGTCTTGGCAGCCACTGGCTTCCTTGATTTCTCCTTTTCCTTCTCATCCCGTCAGCAAGTCCTGCTGGTGCCACTGCTAATGTGTACCCTAAATCCTTCCATTCGCCTTCATCTCCATTCTCATCCTCTCATCTGTGTCAACATCAACCTCACCTGCACTCAGCCACCAGCTTCCTAACTGGTCTTCCTATTCCACTTTGCCCCACCACATCCATTCTCCACACAACAGCCAGAGCAACCTTTTGAAAACATATACTGGATCCCATGACTACCCTGTTTAATGCTCTCCAAAGTCTCCTGATTGCATGTGAAATAAACTCAAACTCCTTACCATAGCTCACAGGGCTCTGCAGTTGCAGACATTGCCAGCCTCTCCGTCTTCATCACATGCCCCTCTCTGCCTTGATCCCAAACTGTAGCCACACCAGACTTTGTCTCTTCATTGTCCTCAACTCTGGATCCCCAAGCCAAATATTCCCTCGGCCTGGAACACTCTTCTGCAGGAATCCATGTGGTTAGCTTCAAATCATTCATGCCTCAACTCAGAAGGCATCTAGAAAATCACAGTGGGCTACAGATTTGAGCAATATACTTCTCACCAATGTTGGACGGCAGTATGTTTCCTAAGTGAGTTCCGAGTGAGTCCAAGAATTCACCGATGAACACAGCCAAGGAAGAGCATCTATGCAGAGAGGTCTCCTCTGACCTCAAGTCTAAACTACTCAATGTTTATAAAGAAGATGTGGTACACACACAATGCAATATTACGCTGCCAAAAAATGAGTGAAATAATGCCATTTGCAGCAATGTGGATGGGCCTAGAAATTATCACACTAAGTGAAACAAGTCAGACGGAGAAAGACAAATATCATATGATGTCACTTATATGTGGAATCTAAAAAAATGAAACAAATGAAGTTATTTACAAAACAGAAATAGACTCTCAGACATGGAAAACAAACCTTTGGCTACCCAAAGGGGAAATTGAGAGAAGGGATAAATTAGGAGTTAGGGATTAACATATACACACTACTATATATTTTTTATGGAAAACCCAGAGAAGCGAAACATCCAAGAGTCCAACTCCAATAGCCCATGGTTCTGTAAGGAAAGTGGCTTTGCTGTCCCCTTCTGGATCATAAACCTAATAAGCCCAGGAACTGTGCTCTACAACCGACAGCCATTATAAACATATCAAAGTCAGCCCATAGATTAAAAAATAAATCAATCTGTGAATAAGTACATTGAGGTGGGAGACCAGAACTCAAAGAACTGATACACTATCATCTTGGAAAAACTACAGTTCAAGAAGGAACTTGAGATTTCCATATGAAAGAGAAGACTGGAATTTGTATGCAGTTTTTTTTTTTTTTTTTAAATTTCATCCCAAAGTTGACAGCTGGCCAAAGAGTTTTCCAACTTATTGCCTCTTTCCTAGTTTCAGGATGAAACTGTATTTGGTTTGATTATATAAGAAAAAGAGAGAAGAGACTTTGGCCTGCATAACAAACCACAGGACCCTTCTTACCTAAAAGTGTACATGGAGGTGTTGTTTTTATCCCTAAAATAAGGCCATTTACATAAACACACATAAAACATGCCAGCATGGCATGTGCCTTCTTTTTCCAGGTCCTTTGCCTGAGGATACAGAGCTGACAGGCTGTCTACATCGGACCCAGATGCTGAGAAAACCCAGGTTTCCCAGGAACTTAAGAGCTACTCTGTCTTGACTCAACATGTCCCACAGTTCAGCTGCCACACGTGGTTCCCTGCTTGTAATTCAGTCACCATTCAGGCTTCAGCTTTGTCTACACAAAGAAGAAGTAGCCTCTCCAGAGCTCCAAGGATCTAAGGGGTCAGAGACCGTAGTTCAGCTTCTGGCATTCTGTGTACAACCATGCAAAGAGCCCTGGGAGCTACCCTTGAAATACCTGGTCCTGGGTTTAACTTCATGTGGCCCCCTGGGGACTTGAGGGTCTGCTGAGATGGTAAATTACACCTGGGCCCTCTGATCAGCCTGCCATGTGAGTGCAACTTGGATGTAGAGTCTAAGGTTTCCAACCCCAAATCAGAACCTATGGACTGGAACATGATCTGATAAGTGAGTCATTGTATCACTTTAATCACTTATGGGAAAATTTAGCACAGTAGTTTGAAATTCTAGCTTAATAGGGAAAGATGTGTATGTCAACTTCCAACATGTCAGTCATTCTCTACCTCACTGTCCTATTTGTTTGTTTCATTAATGATCTGAGTTTATATTATTTATTTGCTTACAGGTCCTTGACTGTTTCTTCCCACTAGGAAGTCAGACCTACAAGTATAGGAACTTCATCTTATCCACTGTTACCTCTACTCAGAATGGCATCTGGCATATAGTAGGTGTTCAAACAATAATCATGGAATGAACAAAATATTCAAAACTAGTCAAAGTGTTTTTGGTAAGGGGGTAGGAACCCAACTTTGTTAAATTTCCTCACATGTTCCATTCTGGTAACAACACCAAGACAGGGGTGTTAACCCAAGTTTATACCTGAAGAGACAGTACATCTTCTTAGGACGTCAACAAAACACAAAACAGAAGCCAGAATAACAGCTTTTTGTCTCTGGGCTGAGATGATCTCTCTGAGGAAGGAGGATAATGAGAGAAACCAGGGAAGGGCATTGCTGATTTTTAGCTGAGAACAAGATGGTCAATCAGAAACCAGAGCCGAGGTTCAGCCTCTGAGAACAAGATGGTCAATCAGAAACCAGAGCTTTGCCGAGGTTCCCCCTCACCCTGGGCAGCTCAAAGCTTGCCAGCCTGACTATCCTTCAAAATTCTGCTCAAATGTCCATTTTCACCTGAGGTTTATTATTCCTAAGACATTGTCATCAAGTTTTCTTCTTTTCTAGGGCATGCGTTCCACACACCCAGACAGAGAAGGCTTTGGCAAGTGGAGGGCATGTCTGCTGTATCTGTAAGCGGTGGGGTTGTTGGTCCAGCGTGTGGTGTGCTACTTAGGTGCCCAAAGTCCTGCACCCACAAACTTCTGCTCTGACAAACCCACCATGCCCATACACCTACCATTAGAATTCCACGTTTGGTTGAAGCATGTTTTCAGAAGGTACTCGTTAAAGTAAAGACTGACTTATTTACTTAACTTTGCCTAGGAAAGGATGCATGACTGTGGGCCAAGGAACCTGATTGAGGTGGCAGAGTCTGGAGTTCTAGCTGCTGATCTTACAGGGATGGGCTTCCCTTGGAATTGTGCAGCGCGATGGAATTTGGTCATGGAAGCATGAATCCAAAGATACATCAAAAACCCAAGGACTAGCCTGCAATCAGCCAGGCATGCTTATCACCTTGTAACAGCCCAGAATTTGTACCGTCCTAATTCTTACCAGCAAACATCTGGTGCATGGGTAAACAATATCCAGAAGCCTGGGAACAGTTCATAAAAACTGGGTTAATGGGGCTGAGAAATAAGGAAGTAGGGCGCACAGCAGTCCTTAGTACCGAGGAAACCAAAATGTCGGTCGGGAATCAGAACTGGGGCACTGAGTTTTGTCAGAGACTGACTTCAGGCTGCACTGCCTTATTCGTGCTCAGCGACCCAGTTCCTTATAGTTTCTAAGTGAAAGTGAGCAGGAGCCTTACCTTTGCTTTCATCCAACAGCTCTAGGGACCCAGCTTCTCCCGTGCCCTCTGGCTTCCCCAGTGGAATCCCTTTCTCCCCCTCCTTGCTGAGCATCTAGTGCACATGGTCTGTTCAGGTACACACTTCTGTTTGGTATTACTGATTAGTAACAGTTGGTGTATTTATAGGCATAAAATGCAAATTACCTACCTCCCATTAGATATTCATTTCCATTTTAAAAGCTGATACCACAATTTCCCCTTGTCTTCAAGCAAAGTGAGATCCCCCTTTTATGAATTCTCATTGTATGCTAGGCTTGCCTTTCATAACTTTTGCCACGAAGGTAAATGGATGATTGTGTAGTGACTTGTGTGGTATCTGCAAAGACAGGAACTATGTCTGTCTTAGTCATTAATTTGTCCCTTAGCACATAATAGAGCACCTGGCACACAGTGGGTGTTCATAACTATTACACAAATGAATCAATGGATGAAGGAGGCATGGCTAGCATTGGGACTCAACTTTGGGACCAAGATTTCTTCACTAAGAGAAGGCTGGGTGAGAATGGATACATGTATCTGCATAGCTTTGTGTATGCTGTATGTATAGTCCCTGTGCTGTCCGCCTGAAACTATCACAACATTGTTAGTTAACCATATGCCAAAACAAGATAAAAGTTAAAAAAAAAAGATTTCCCCACTAGACCCAACATAGTCCTGGGGTTAAAAGTCTTACCAGTTGGCCCATTCCATTTACCCACCAGCTTGGGATCAAGTGCCTGCTTTTTATTTCCAGCCTTTTGACAATATCTGGTCATCTTTGACATTACCTCCTTTCCTCACCCTGATTTTTTTTTAAATACAATTTTTATTTATTTTAAAATTAAGTTTTACTGGAGTAGAGTTGCTTTACAATGTTGTGTTAGTTTCTCCTGTACAGCAAAGTGAATCCGCCACAAGGGTACACATGTCCCCTCCCTTAAGGGATGTTCTCAGCATACAAGCTGTAAACAGGGTAATCACCCACTCACACACCCGTACCTCAAACTCCTTGTCTACTTTTTTCTTAATTGGTTTTTTAAAATTAATTTATTTTTTATTGAAGGATAATTGCTTTACAGAATTTTGCTGTCTTCTCTGAAACCTCAACACAAATCAGCCACAGCTATACATATATCCCCTCCCTTTTGAACCCCCTCCTATCTCCCTCCGCATCCCACCCCTCTAGGTTGATACAGAGCCCCTGTTTGAGTTTCCTGAGACATACAGCAAATTCCCATTGGCTATCTATTTTACATACAGTAATGTAAGTTTCCATGTTACTCTTTCCATACATCTCACCCTCTCCTCCCCTCTCCTCATGTCCATAAGACTATTCTCTATGTCTGTTTCTCCACTGATGCCCTGAAAATAAATTCTTCAGTACCATTTTTCTAGATTCCATATATATGTATTAGAATATGTTATTTATCCTTCTCTTTCTGACTTTTCTCACTCTGTATACTAGGTTCTAGGTTCATCCACCTCATTAGAACTGACTCAAATGCATTCCTTTTTATGGCTGAATAATATTCCATTGTGTACATATACCACAACTTCTTTATCCATTCATCTGTCGATGGACATCTAGGTTGAAAAATATGGAACGCTTTACAAATTTGCATGTCATACTTGTGCAGGGGCCATACTAATCTTCTCTGCATTGTTCCAATTTTAGTATATGTGCTGCTGCAGAAAGCACTGATATTTTTGTCCATTTTCCTATCTTTGGGATTCAAGTTCTTCCATCTATCTTCTCTGGCTTCTGACGTGGGCCTGGCCTTCTTATTTAAAGGGCTATGAATACTAATTTTCCTTAGTTTATTTTATCCCTGTGTAGGCTGTTGTTCCTACATTTTGAGGCTACCAGTGTTGGGCTATCTCGTTTTCACTGAACACCTGTGAACCCTTATCCACTTCCTCCAGAGGTTCTTCTGCCAATCTGGTCTAACTGCAAGCCCTATGGCCTGTAGTCTCTGTAGAATTCACCTTACTGGTTTATGTGTTAGCGCCAAGGGACGTTTATTCAATATTTACTTACCTTATAACATAGTGTGGGGGAGGAAGACATTTTCCTCTACCCCCCTAGGTTCTTCTGGCTGGTCTAAGAATCAAATTGACATGAGACATATTAACAAGAGAAAATCAAACAAAAGTTTAGTAACAGGAATACATGGGAGAGACCAAGGAGAATCGAGGAACTTGTCAAAATGGCCCAAGCCCTCACCTTAAATACCATCTTCAGCTAAAGACAAAAGAGGGTGAATAATGGCGGGTTATCAGGAAGGGCACAGAAAAGAATGGCAAGGTTGTACAGATTTAAGTCATTGCCTTCTTCATGGTTCAGAGTTTCTAGAGATTTGGTCATCTTCCTCTTCCTGATACCTGGAGGGAGACACCCCTACATTTATAGATTTCCCTTACAAATATAAACATTTCTTACAAAAGAGTAACTCCTACTTAGCTTAAAGAATTTTTCACATGTCTGCTGTTTCTTAGAAAATAATCATCTTAAAATAGTTAAAAAGCTAAGGAGACATTTAAAAAATTAATTCATTTATTTTAATTGGAGGATAATTATTTTACAACATTGTGGTGGTTTTTGCCATACATAGACATGAATCAGCCACAGGTGCATATGTGTCCCCTCCCATCCTGAACCCCCCTCCCACCCCATCCCTCTGGGTTGTCCCAGACCACGAGCTTTGAGTGCCCTGCTTCATGCACCGAACTTGGACTGGTCATCTATTTTTTTTTTTTTTTTAAAGGAGAGGCTCTTTTGCAATAGAATAAGGGAGACAGAGGGACTTCCCTGGTGGTCCAATGGCTAAGACTCTATGCTCCTAATGCAAGGGACCCAGGTTCAATCCTTGGTTAGGGAACTACATTTAAGGTGTCACAACTAAGACCAGCCAAATAAGTAAATAAAGACTGAAAGGAGAAGAAGAAGGGAGAGAGAATTGGAATGACATGTAAGACAAGGACATCAAGATAAGCACATTTAAAGATCACTGCGCCAGCCAGGAGGCACAAGCCAGCAATGTGACCATGGACAATTCACTTAATTTTTCTGAGGTACAGCTTCCAAATATAGAAAACAAAGCAATTAGATAGTTTTTTAAGTCCTTTCCAGCCTGTATGATTCTCTAGTATTTTGAGTTTTAAAAGGAAGTTCTCAGTATAAATATTCTTTCAAGAATAATGGTTAACTGCCCCAGCTTGAGCACAAGCAGAACTCTGTGTTAATTTCCTCACATTCCAGGTTGGATTTCCACTTGTGCCTTTGACAAAGTAAGTATTGGCTTTTTAGAATTTTTTAATTACCTTGAGACTAGTGTATTGACGTGGTTCTCAGAACAATCTTAGCATACTGGGAACTTAGGACTCTAGCAATGTTACAGTGGGTTATTCATTCTTTGGTATTTAGTTTGACATTTATTCTTCTTTTTCAGCCATATTGACTTATATATCATTAGCCCCCAAATGCACCAAAGGGCAATTGCATTGATTATTTTAGTTCTACTCAGTTATTGCTTCCTAATTCATCTTTTACAGCAAAACTTCCCTTGTCAACAGGCCAGAAGAGCTGAGTTTGCATTATAGTCATACCTTCAAATCAAGTGCAGAGACTACTTTAAAAGTAACAGGAGTAAATCATGAGATAGGAAAAACACTTGCTAAATGGAAAATGATTTTGGAAACTTTTATTTGACAGTATCTTAGGAGAGGAATGAATGGAGCTACTGAACTGACTTGTATTAGAGAAGGAAAAAAGTATAAACCAATTTCTGCAAAACTGTACGATTTTCATTGAAAAATCTCCCTGATTGATTACATGTCCTACAACATGGGTTAATCTGAGATTCAAATAACCCAAAGGTTTCTAAGAACCCAGCAGAGAGGGAATCTTTTGGGTAGCAAGACTATCTCTGAAGAGGGTATCTTTTCTTCCATGTGGTCAGAGCCTAGAAAAAAAGAAGAGTAAGAAAGTCTCTCTCACCTAGGAATTTAAATATTTTTGGTAAACTCTTCTGAAGTTTATTTTTTCTAATGGAGGCTCCAATCTGGGGGAGATTGGGTTTGTAGACAACGAGTCTCCCACCATCATCTTTAGTTGTTTTTGTTGTTTAGTTGCTAAGTCATGTTTGACTCTTTGTGACCCAGTGGACTGCAACATGCCAAGCTTTCCTGTCTTCCACCATCTCCTGGAGTTTGCTCAAATTCATGTCCATTGAGTTGGTGATGCCATCCAGCAATCTCATCCTCTGCCTCCCCTTTCTCCTTTTGCCTTCAATCTTTCTCAGCATCAGGATCCTTTCCAGGGAGTTTGCTCTTCACATCATGTGGCCCAAGTACTGGAGCTTCAGCTTCAGCATCAGTCCTTCCAATGAATACTCAGGGCTGATTTCCTTTAGGATGGACTGGTTTGATCTCCTTCATCATTGACTGGTTTGAACTTCATCATCTTATCCTTCTTAAATATCTGTCACAGTATTACAGTGTTTTTAGCTGCAAATGAAGAGAAACACTAACTGGTGGGTCTAACCCTAAACTGAAACCATTTTCCCCACAATCTTTCTGCTGGGTTTGTGTGGCGAGTGTTACTTTCATAGTTAACCAGTCATTGTCTTGTCTTGGACAAAAGAATGATCAGTCACAATGTGGCAAAACCAGACAACAAAAAAATAAGAACTAAGCCACAAAAGTAAAAATATACAAATAAGACTCCACCAAACTAAAAAGCCTCTGCCCAGGAAATGAATCATCGACAAAATGAAAAGACAACCTACATAATGGAAGAAATGTTCGCATCATATATCTGATCAGAATGGCTATTATCAACAAGGTAAAAAATCACAAATGTTTATGAGAATGTGGGGAAAAGGCAACACCTGTGCGCTTCTGGTGAGAATGTAAGCTGGTGCAGCCACTGTGGAAAACAGTGCCGGGGTTCCTTAAAAGCTTAAAAATAGAAGTACCACATGATCCAGCAATCCCACTTCTAGTTTTCTTTCTGAAAGAAACAAAAACACTATTTTGAAAAGACATCTGCAACTTCACGTTCATTGCAGTGTTATTTATATAATGGAATATTATTTGGCCATGAAAAAGAAGAAATTCTGACTTTTGCTACAACACAGATGGATCTTGAGGGCATTATGCTAAGTGAAGTGAGTCAGACAGAGAAAGACAAACACTATATGATGTTTTAAAATGAACTGATAGACACAGAGAATAGACCAGTAGTTGACAGAGGCGGGGGGTGGAGGATTTGCAAAAAATGGGTGTGTGTGACCAAAAGGTACAAACTTCGCATTACAAGACAAATAAGTTCTGGAGATAAAATGTGCAGCGTGGTTACTGTAGTGAACAGTACTGTGTTGTATATTTGAAAGTTGCTAAGACAGTACATCTTGAAAGTTCTCATCACATGCATTTCTACTGTAACTATATATTATGATGGATGCTAATTAGATTTACTGTAGTGATCATTTAGCAATATATACACATATCAAGCCATTATGTTGTATACCTAAAACTAATACAATGTTACATGTCAATAATATCTCAATAAAAAATTTTAAGTATAAAACCTGACTCATGCAGAGATCCCATTTTGTGGGGAGTTTGTGTACTTTTACTGTCCAACCCCTAGCTTCTCAGTCTCTCTTCTCCTCAGCCTGTAGAATTTCTTCCCTTTCCATAAGTCACTCATCTTGACCACAGGTAAATATCAGGATGCATGGAAAAGGGCCTTCTGAGTGCTAGCCTAGAGGAGGTAAGGGCTGAGCGGCAAACAGAGGTGACTCCCATCCTGGGCACTGAGACACGCACATAGAGGACCTTGATCAAAGCCTTGATAAGAGACCTTGATCAAAGCCTATGTTCTTTTTCAATAATAACTAAAATGATTTACTCAATCTGGATTCCCAGTCCACAGATAATCAGAAACTAAAGCTGAGAATGAAAAATGATACCTCACAGGCTGAAAGTGATGATGGAGACCAAAAAAAAAAAAAAAAAAAAAAAAGGCTATTAAACAGGTACAACTAAAAAACCTATAGAGTTCAGAGGACATTTCATGAATGACTCACCACTCAATAGCCTCAGAATCAATTCCCCTGTGTTTTTATATTTTAGTTGTGCAAGCATTGTGCCTCAGTTCAGTTCAGTTCAGTCACTCAGTCGTGTCCGACTCTTTGCGACCCCATGAATCACAGCACACCAGGCCTCCCTGTCCATCACCAACTCCTGGAGTTCACTCAGACTCATGTCCTTCGAGTCAGTGATGCCATCCAGCCATCTCATCCTCTGTCGTCCCCTTCTCCTCCAGTCCCCAATCCCTCCCAGCATCAGAGTCTTTTCCAATGAGTCAACTCTTCGCATGAGGTGGCCAAAGTACTGGAGTTTCAGCTTGAGCATCATTCCTTCCAAAGAAATCCCAGGGCTGATCTCCTTCAGCATGGACTGGCTGGATCTCCTTGCAGTCCAAGGGACTCTCAAGAGTCTTCTCCAACACCACACTTCAAAAGCATCAATTCTTTGGCGCTCAGCCTTCTTCACAGTCCAACTCTCACATCCATACATGACCACAGGAAAAACCATAGCCTTGACTAGACGGACCTTTGTTGGCAAAGTAATGTCTCTGCTTTTTAATACGCTATCTAGGTTGGTCATAACTTTCCTTCCAAGGAGTAGGCGTCTTTTAATTTCATGGCTGCAGTCACCATCTGCAGTGATTTTGGAGCCCCCGAAAAATAAAGTCTGACACTGTTTCCACTGTTTCCCTGTCTATTTCCCATGAAGTGATGGGACCAGATGCCATGATCTTCGTTTTCTGAATGTTGAGCTTTAAGCCAACTTTTTCACTCTCCACTTTCACTTTCATCAAGAGACTTTTTAGTTCCTCTTCACTTTCTGCCATAAGGGTGGTGTCATCTGCATATCTGCATTGTACCTAGTAGGTCTTAAAGCTTGGTTTTAAAAACAATAGTCTTCAGTAATCTGTAAACTTCCATGGTACTGAATTGCTCACTACCAGAAATGCTTTTAAATGAGATACCATTACAGCAGGAATAGAGAGAAAATCCCAGGATTAGTGGGTCTGTGTTGTGTGTACTCTTTGGCTAAATAAGGCTGCTCAATTCCTAAAATACCCTCATCCCTGGAGGCCAGCACCAGAGAAGCCTGAGTGCTCGCATTGGTCATTAGATGAAAAAGCAAGAGACATACAGCTTGCCCAACCTGGAGGTGACCAAGACACTAGGAAGGCGCCTGAACATTTTATTTGAGGGTAGCACCAAGCCCAAGGTGGCAGCTGGGGCATGAGTCAGAGACCTCTTGTGGCTTCTGCACTAGAAGGGCTGAGTGTCTTATCAGCAAATCACTGAAGAAGGTAAACCCCTCACCTACAACACCCTTCCAATTCTTTGACACTTTTCAAACACTTGCCTCTTCTAATGTCAAGTTCAAGGCTCACCTTACCCACAGAGCCCACACTGACCATTTGGGCCTTTTCTGGCCTCTCCTTCCTCGGAAGACTTCTCATGTTGTTATCCAGCTCATTCATCTGGCACTTGCCATCATGTTTTATATTGTTAGCTCTCATTTCCTTGCCAACTGCTTGGTGAGCTCCTAGAAGTCACAGGCCATCGTAGAGGCTCTCGCATCTCCCATAGCAAAGAGCATGGGGCCTTGAACACAGCACACTCTCAATAAATAACACTCTTCTTGTGCAAAGAGATGGACATGACTTAGCAACTGAAGAACAACAACAACTTCATCGAGCAAATATTAATTGGTTGCCTACTATGTGTCAGCTACACAAAATCCCTGTCCTCATGGAGTTCATAGTCTAGGGGGGGAAGGTGGTTGAGGACAAACACTGAAAATGTATGTTACCTTAGATAGTGCAAGTGCTAAGGAGAAAACATTACATGAAATGTGGGTGGTGGGGGAGGCTTTGAAATTTTAGATCATGTTTAGAAATAATCTAAATTATTTATAAATTTAGAAAGTTTAGATCGAGGAGACGGTGACTTTCAAGTAAAGACCTGAAGAAATCAGTGAGCGAGCCATACAGACAGCTGGGGAAACGCAGTTCAGGCAGAGGGAACAGCAGGCAGAAAGCGTGTTAGTCACACAGTCATGTCCAACTCTTTGTGACCCCATGGACTGAAACCCACCAGACTCCTCTCCATGGGATTCTCCAGGCAAGAATACTGGAGTGGGCTGCCATTCCCTTCTCCAGGCAGAGAACCTTGTTAATTAGGGCATTAACAGACATTGTTTCTAAATCCCTGGAATCAGGACTTTATATCAACTTGAAAAGTCCTGCTTATAATATATAACATATATAGTAAAGCTGGCATTAACAGACACTATTGTGAAGTTTTCAAGTGTATGTATGTGTGTGTGTGTGTGTATCTCAAGATATATGATACTGATATGATACATATATGGTATGATATTAAAGCCTGGCACCAGCAGACACGACTATAGAACCCTCAAGAGCAGGACTGCTCAAGCTGTAAGAACATAAGCTGTAATAAACCAAGCTCTACCCAGCCCTTAGAAGATTAGGCTGACGGTCTTAAACTTTTGGGTGTCCTTGGCCATAGTGCAGGTGATACAGCTCAGATTATCAGCCCCAGGCAGTCCTGTTCGCCACAGCAGGCACACTGGTCCTAACCAATGGAAGAACAGTCCCACTTGAGTAATTTATCAAGGAGGCTGTTAGCAAGTCCTCTCATTATTAGCTTCTGCCAGAAATTATAGTTGGGATACTTCCATAGATGCAAGATAAATTGTCAGTGGGACTCTTGCCCATTGTGAGGTGGTTTCCAGCTAGTCTGGAGTTGCCCCAGAGAGGCTCACTTTGATTGGTTAGTCAGGTGACATCGCCCAGCCAATAAGAGTATTCAAGAGACCAGCTGACACACATTTGTCTACCTTGGCCGCTGCAGTGGTTTCTGGCAATGAACTCAAAATGAAGCTTGAATGTACTATTATAAATTCTCTTTCCTTCTCTGATGGGCCAAACTAGTCTCTTGCTTACAAACTTCCCTTTTATTAAGGATCTGAGGTAATAACCTCAAAGCTGTTGCAGAAAACAGCATTAAGGTTTTTATCCTTTGGGGAAAACTGTGCAAGCTGACCCATCACCACTCTCCACTATTCCGCATCCCAGGGCAGAGGAGCAGCCCTGCCTCTCCACCCCTTAGATGTCCCAGGGCCTGGTGGGAGGTGCTTGCAGCTCATTCCACCCTTACCCCCACTTTTTTTCACCCCTTCTCTTCTGGAATTTTAGAGCTGACTTTTGAAAGTCACTTTCTGCCAAGACTTTTTTTTTTTTTTAAACATCTTGTGTATGCGCTGCTGCCAGACTGGGATTGACTTACCAAATAAAAGGACATTAGAAATCCACAGAGTCAGATCAATCTTTAATGAAAAACCAACAAAACATTAAAAGGCTGCCACTAAGCAGCTAGGGGTTGAAGGCAACTCTAGCTAATTGGCACCCATAGCATTTCTCCACGCTGCCAAGTTCCAGAGAACTGGCTCTCAACCCAGCTCCGCCAAATTAGGCCAGTTCTCTACACAGCTCGTGTTGCTCAGTTGCTAATTAGGGTGATACAGAGTACCCCATCCAAATGGAGTGTCTTCTAGACATAGATGCTTCCTGAAATTTGAGGGTTTTAAAATGCTCCCTGAAACACTAGCTGCCATTTTGTAACTTGCATTGATCAGTGGTGAAGAAATTAACTAAATAGCTTCTATTCTCACTAACAGATGCAATAGCAATGCTAAAATGATTTGGGGATGGAGAGATATTTGGAGGAAGAAATCTGTTTTATTTTGGTGGAACAATTTACAATGATTTAGGAAATCTGAGGCTTTTAAAAGATTGAGATAGAGTGATTCTCTTTGTAAATTCTCTGATGTTTTCTAATCAACTGATTTTTTAGAGCACTTTTTCTCACCTCTAACTGACATTAGAATCACCATACGGGTGGATGGAGTACTGCCACCCAATGCAAACCAATCACCCAGAAACTCTGGAGGTAGAGCCCAGAGACCGGTAATTTTCTTCCAAATCTCTTTAGTTGATTGTAATGTGAAGCTGGGGGTGAGAACTGTTGTTAGCTGGGGGTGAGAACGGTTGTTCCACAGAAATCAATTTTAGTGTTTCAAATAACCTTCTTTTTTTTTTAATGTTGAATGGAAACAAAAGTATTATATAGGACTTTGAAAAGCCTCATTGTTACAAGGCCTGTTTAGTTCCATGGCTTTGGATACATCCCTTCTTGGGTTGCTTTTCACCTTCAAAATGAATTTTTCTCAAAGATGTTGAGAAAATGAGCAGAAGTACTATATTAGTTTGCTCAAGCTGCCATAACAAAGTTCCATAGACTGGGAAGGCTTAAACAATAGAAGTTTGTTTTCTCAACATTGTTCTAGAGGCTAGAAGTTCAAGATCAAGATGTCAGAAGGTATGGTTTCTTCTGGGGCCTTTCTCCTTGGCTTAGAGATAGCCATCTTCTCTTTGTGTCTCCATATGGTACTCCCTCTATATTTCTTTGTATCTTACTCTCTTTTTGTAAGGACATGAGACATATTGAATTAGAGTCCAGTCATATGACCTTACTCTACTTCATTAAAGACCCTAGGTAGTCATCTTTGGAGGTAGTCAGGGTTACAATTTGAACATATGAATTATTGTGGGAGATAGAATTCAGCCATAACAGGTACTGTGAAGTAAAGTGCATTTTTTGTGTGTGTAGGAGACAAAAAAATTTCTTCTTAAAATAAGTTTTTTTTTGTTTGTTTTCTAAAGACATTGAGAATAAATTCAGAAGTTGCCTGGGCATGTGTAGTATAAAGTCTTGAACCATGGCCCATCATGGTGGGAAAATCGTGCCAGAGGAAGGAAGTCTCAGGCCCACTGAAAACCCAGTGCTGGGGTATTCCAGAGATGCCTTGTAAAGACGTAAGCGATCACCTGCTCACTTGAATTCTTCAATTGCCTCCATTGTTCAGGATGTCCCAGACAGCCCAGGGTGCTATAAGAGCGTGTGTAATAGACGTTCCCATCCAAAGAGGTCTCTGCTTTCTTGGCTCTTCCAGTGCTTATAAAATTTGTATTTGTATAAAAGGTAAAGCAATGTATACAATGTATGAAGCCTTGGTGCTCTAAAGTTCTAGATCTGTTTAGTTAAAATGCTAAAATATAATTTTTAGATCTTAATTATCCACTCCCTAAACATGTGGTTCCTGGGAAATATCACCTCAATGGGTTTCATCTAAGGCCCTCAGTTTAGTTTTTGTAAAATCACATGTTTCAGGAAAAGGGAAGATGAGAATATAGAAGCAAAGCAGAGAGGTACACGTACATAGTGTGTGTGTGTATGTGTGTGGTAATGGGTGTACTATAAGGGAGCATAAAACCAAAAAAAAGCCAAATGTAAGCCATGGTGCTATCATGGGGGGAGACCATCTACCAGGATTGAGGGTTTAGAATACTGCATAAGACAAGCAATATTCTGAGTTTCTGTTTGAATGAATCTTCCAGTCCCCTGACTTTACTTTCAACAGGAGCAAAGATAATCACCATTTTGTGTGAAGTCTATGCTCTAAACCAATCATGGTGCCATACCTTCAATAAGTCGTTTCTGAGACACTTTCGTGTGCACAGCACTGTCCAGAGCACCAGGCAACATGAAAAGGTATGAGATATACCATGACTCCCCATGAGCTTGGAGTTTAGTTGAGCAGACTGTGCATATACAAGTTCAAAGGTAAGCAACACCATGAAACTTGCAGCAACAAAAAGGCTGTCATAGGGTGATGGTTTATAAATGTCCCTGTAGAGTCCTAAAGGAAAGATTCGATCCTTCTGGAACTAAAGCCTGCAATAAGAGATGTGAATTCAGAGCTATCCTGGTAGACTGGATTCAGGGCAAGGAAAAATGGAGAGGAGAAACTTCAAAAATGGAAAACGAGGATAAAATGGCCTAGCTGTTTTTGTTTGTTTTTCACTGGTTTGTGTTAATAGATTTCATGGATCAGATCTCGGATTCAGGAGAAAATCACTGAACACATTTATAATAAAATGCAAGTCAAATTTCAGTCAATCTCTCAGCTTCTAACAGGTCTTTCTTTCAGCCCCATCCCTACTCTAAACAAATAGGCCAACAAACATATGACTTAATGACCAGCTCACACTACGATCCCTGTCAGTGGGAAACTAGATCTTGGCCAAGGGCATGGTCATTTAAAAGGGTCCAGTTTGGTCCTCAGTATAAACTGGTCATTACAGAACATGTGAGACTTGACCCTCCTGCAGGAACCTGCCCAGTGTGGCTAAAATTGGCCTCCTGAATTAGACATCGCAAAGGAGAGAAAATACACCATGGGCTGAAGGCCTTTCAAAAGTCTTTTCTTTCTGTAAAAGGAAATGAGGCCAAAGTCAGCAACCAGAGTAGACTCAAATTTATAAAAGCTATCTAGATTCTACCTCAGGAATGTGAAGGAAATTTAGGTCTCCCTTAAGCAATGCCTTTTTATCCAATTTGCTTTAAAAAAAAAAAAAAAAAGCTGTTTTGTGTTTGGGGTTACCATCCCTTTTCTGTTATTTTTGAAAAATCTGCTGCTTTAAAATAAAAGCCTAGTATATGGAATATCAGAAGTGATGACTGTTTTAAACAAAGAAGCCCTTTTCTCCATCCTCTGTCCCAGGCCTCTGCACACGGGCATGAGACCGACCTGCTCTTTGGACCTCAGAATGAGTGAGCACACTCGGGCGTGATCAGCCTGCCCTTTATCCCTCCAAGATCGAGGTGTTCCTCCATCCAGCCCGGGAGGCCAGCAAACCATTGTGCAATCTGTTCCACCCACACAGGCCCTATGGGATTGCTACACTGCCTTTTCCTTTTATTAGAAGGGAAAAATCGATCCTCCTAAATAAATGGTAAGTCCGCTATTGTAAGGAAGCTGAAATAGTTGCATGGCTTTTGGCTAGTGGCTAACTAGGTTCCCTTGTTCCTAGCTCTACTGGAAACAGCCAGTTAGGAGCAGAGCCAAGGACCTAATCTCTCCCTTCTAGAACCTCTGCTGCTGCTACTGCTACTGCTAAGTCACTTCAGTCGTGTCGGACTCTGTGCGACCCCATAGATGGCAGCCCACCAGGCTTCCCCGTCCCTGGGATTCTCCAGGCAAGAACACTGGAGTGGGTTGCCATTTCCTTCTCCATCTAGAACCTCTACCTTCACCTAACTCCTATACCTCCCTGGCAATAAAACCATCAGTGTAAAACCTACATCATGCCACTTTCTTGATGGCAGGCATACTCTTTCTGGTTTTCCAATCAGGAAGACCTAGAGGTAGTGAACACAGAGGACTCCATGGACCAGCTAGAAAACTCCAATGTGTTGTGGATTTAATGGGGTCTGTGCACCTGCCCAGGGACCCTGGCAGGGGTGACCACTGTCCTGGGGGAACAGGGATACTGTGACTCCATTCCAGCCCTTTGGTACCCCATGGGAACACTGACCCAGTGTTATCTTAGGAATTTTCCAGGGAAGCTCAAACTTTACAGTTTAATGAGAGATGTTCTGGTTTACCAAGGTTGGCTCCACTTTTTAAAACACTGTAAAAGCCAGACAAAATACATCTGAGGGCTATGTTCAGCTTTCAGGCTGCCACTGTGAGACATCTGCCATCTTGGATGGGACCAGCACCTTCTGTCTGCATGGGAGCTCATGGGAGCTGACAGGTGATGGAAGTGTGAGGAGCTTCTCGTGTGAGCACCTACCTGGTCACCTTCAGCACAGAGGTGTGGGTGCTGGCGTTAGCTACGTTAGCTGGACTTTGCATTCTGTGTTTGTACAAGAGATAACATGCTCCCCACACACTGAGTTCACAGATGGTGAATGTCTGCTCTCCTCTGCCAGGGTATCAAGGAGGGAATAAAACACGACATGAATCTCCACTTCTTTCTTTCTTCGTCGGCTGGCAAAGCCTGGGTGGGCTTAGTTAAGATGGTACCAGGATAGACTGAGCAGCCTAGATGTCCCTGACTGGGTGGACTGGGGGGGGTGGAAGTTGTGGGGTTAGCCATGTGGATAAACTCTCATTCCCCCCAAACATCTGCAGGGATATCGTATTGCATGGAAACTGTAGAAAGTGGCTGTTCAGTCTGGGTGTCCTCTCCCTGCCGGGCTAGACACTGTCTCTCATCGATTGCTCCTTTTCAAGCCTCCTACATACACATAACACACACAGCTGCTGCTCTCTGGGTGCCCACTGCAGCTTCCTACTCTCACTTCCATTCACATACCAACATACTGGGCCTGGCATCAAAATTTCCACTGCCTCCTACCCAATCCAAATGTGTTCTAATCATCCAGTTCCAGAAGAGGGCAACGATGGATAGAAGTCACTTCAGCCTCGGGAGCTAAACTCTCCGATGCAAATATCATGCGAGCCAGAAGTGTAATTTAAAATTTTCAACTAGCCACATTTTAACAATACAGCCTGCAAATCCTTCATAATCTATTTTATTTAATCCAATGTACCCCAAATATCATTTCAACGTGTAATTGATATTTTTAAAATTGTTAATGAGATATTTTACATTTTTTGTAGTCAGCCTTTGAAATCTGGTGTCTATTTTGTACTTAGAGCACTTCCCAATTTGTACTAGCCACATTTTAAGTTGTTCAAAAGTCTTATGAGGCTAGTGACTACTGTTTAGATGGCACAGCTCTAGAATATAAAGAAAGAAATTTCCCTAATGTAGTGATCAAATTTCTACCTCCAAGTTTTTGTTAATGAGGAAATCTAATTGCCTAAAATATCCCATAGTGACATGTTTGAATAAAATTCAAAATGTTTTTGACAAATTAAAATGGTTCATTGATTCTTGCAAAGTGAATGTCAACTAGACTAAGTGTAAAATTCTATATTCAGGCTCATAGAAGTCAGGCATATAAATATAGTAGGAGAGACTGGCTTGGCAGTTCATCTGAAAAGAAAAATCTGTGTTTAACTTGGTCACAATCTCCTAAGAGCTACATTGTGATAGGATTTTTTTTTTTTAATCCACACAATCAATACAGTAACCCCACATACAGGAAATAATCAGTCAGAACTAGTGCTGAATTTAAGAGTGTGTCAGTTATGATTTTATTCAGGGCTCCAGACTATAAAATGCTTAACATACAGGATGTGTAAGAAGATGAAGAAAATGTCATTTACCAGATTTCTTGACTGAACTTCATACTTTCTGATAAGTTCACTGGCATGAGGACTGAGGTCTCTAAGACATGTTTGAGTTATAATTGAGGGTCACTAACTAGCTTTCAAGGAGGTAGGTGCAGTTATCTATAGGACTGTGTTTGCCAGATAGGGTGTTTGTGATTGTGCAAGACCTGAACTGATCAGGGTAATAAAGAGGATCACCATTGCTGCTGGTCAACCTTCCAGCCCCACTTCATGTAACAGACACATATTTAGGGCATGTCCATTAGAACAGAAATAAAATTATTAACCTGAGTCTAGGGTAAAGAATCCATCTGTAATACAGGAGACACGAGTTCGATTTCTGGGTCAAGAAGATCTCCTGGAGGAGAAAATGGCAACCCACTCCAGTATTTTTGCCTGGAGAATTCTATGGACAGAGGAGCCTGGTGGACTATGGTCCATGGGATTACAAAGAATCAGACACGACTGAGTGACTAAGCACAGAATACCTATAATGTTCTCTTTTGGCCACATCTAGAGAAGTGTGCTGGATTTTAAGTATTGCATTTTAAGATAGACTTTTTACAAACCAGAACTTCTGATAAGTAATGAAGAAGATTGATATGGGTGATGAGCAGTTCATCAGTGTGAGAGTTTGAAGAACAAAAGATTTTTGATATGAGAAGGCTAAAAAATAGTTGAAGGATTTTCCTGTAAAAGATGGAGTAGATTTATCATATTCTCTGATTCTCTGGATATCAACTAGTGTCCAACAATCAATCCAATTCTGGACTAACTACCAAGAGTTAGTTTTTGATCCCACAAGTTAAAGGATCTCAGCTCCCACAAGACTGTTCCAACATCAGATGCCAATATCAGATCCAAACTTCTGTCTGACTTGGTAAAAATTCAGAAGTTTTCACATCTACATCCCCCACCCCACGTTCCATAATTTCCTAGAATTAGGACTCACAGGATTTGGGAAAATGCTATTACTAAAACAACTTATTATAAAGGACACAAAAGACCAGCTAGAGGAAGAGGTACATAGGGTGAGGTCTGAAAATGGTCCTGAGCATAGAAGCTTGCATCTCTGAGGAGCTGGGGTGCCCCAGCCTCCCAGCACAAGAATGTGCTCACCATGTTGGTATCTCCCCAAACCCTGTCATTTATGGATGTTTACAGAGGTTTCCAGTCAAGGATTTTCCTGCTTTGGGTGCATGGAGTCTTAATCCCTGGGCTGCCAAGAAAATGAACCATGTGATGGTTAATTTTATGTATCAACTTGACTGGTCTAAGGGATGCCCAGATATCTGGTAAAACATTATTTCTGGGTGTGTCTGTGAGGATGTTCCTGGAAAAGAATCATTTGAAACAGTAGACTTCAATCCCTTGAGGGCCCTCATAAAACAAAAAGAGAATGCTGTCTTCTTAAACAGGAGTGTTCATCCTCTCCTATCCTCAAACATCAGAGCTCCTGGCTCTTGGATTTGTGGACTCTGGGACTTAGACCAGCAGACCCCTGGTTCTCAGGCCTTTGGACATGGACTGAATCATGCCACTGACTTTCTTGGTTCTCCAACTTGCAGAAGGTTTGGGGGGGCGGGTGCGGTGCACAGCTCAGCCTCCAAAACTGTGTGAGCTAGTTTCTACAGTAAATCGCCTTTTATAAATATATCTTTATAGGGCTTCTCTGGTGGCTTAGCTGGCTAAGAATCCACCTGCAATGCAGGAGATTTGGGTTCTATTCCCGGGTTGGGAAGATCCCCTGGAGAAGGGAATGTCTACCCACTCCAGTATTCTGGCCTGAAGAAGTCCATGGACTATTGGGGTAGCTCCAAAACTGTGTGAGCTAGCTTCTACAATAAGTCTCCTCTTACATGTATGTCTATATATCCTATTGTTTCTGTTTCTAGAAAAACCTGACTAATATGCACACTTACATTATTCCCAGCATAAATTACCTGATGGAAGTTTTAAGGAAGCAAGTTTTAATTAAGCATCAGAAAAGACTTCCTGAAAATTAGAATTCCATTAGTTGAAAATTGGTTTTGTCTCTTGAGTAATGAGACAATGAACTCTCTCGTCTCCAGATATAAGCAGAGGGGGGCTAAATTTATCAGGGTTGTAGAGATTCTCACCTTTTTTTGGTGATAGTTAAGCCTCAAAACTTGGAGCTCTCCTTACCAACTTTAATAGTCTCGACTATAAAAAAAAATATTCAAAGGGTTAGGATTTACATTTTCAAAGAGCCATTCTTTTAAACTGTCAAAGTAGATATAGATCACATGGAGAAATTTCAGGTTTTTCAGGTACCTTGCCAAATATCAAAATGACAGCAGGGGTTGTCCTCAACCACAAGCCGGCTAAGAAGAAAAAATACACAGAGTCAGCGTTTCATGTCAACACCACCGCTATTGCTTCACCAATGCAATCCCCACCCCCAGCTTTGTAAACTCCTGCACGAATTTCTCACAAACAAGCAAAGAGTTAAGTCTGGGGGAAGTGTGAAGGATGGCCAGGAAAATCTGACTAATAACAAGGGTGTAGAGAATCTTCCCTGCAAGGCAAACCTACTGGTCAATGCTTTCTTTTGTCTTCTGAAAAACCCTTTAAACGAATTTGGTCCGAAGGTGTATTAGTTGCTGTTTGTTTCACCCCTGATTCCTCTCCAAGAATGCATATAACTATGGTCAAATCAAAATTCAGGCGACCTTTGTTAAATGATAAACAGGCATATTAAAATTTTTAAGAGTTTTTTTTTTTTTTGTTTAAGCAAACGTCAATTGGAATTGATGTTGCCAAACTGGAGGTGGTTAGGAATGCTCCACCAAGAAGAGGCAGGGGCAAGACTTTGATAGGGCAAAGGTGGAATCGAAGCCAGGAAACTATTTGATTGGCTGTAGCTTAAGTTTTGGGCTTCCACAGTGGCTCAGCAGGTAAAGAATCTGCCTGCAATGCAGGAGACGCCAGTTTGATCCCTGGGTTGGAAAGATTCCCTATAAAAGGAAATTGGAACCCACTCCAGTATTCTTGCATGGGAAATCCCGTGGACAGAGGAGCCAGGTGGGCTACAGTCCATGGGGTTGGAAAGAGTTGGATAAGACTGAGTGACCAAGCACAGCTTAAGTTTGTCTTAAGTGGAAAAGCTGAAATTTTGTGTCTATGATTGGATAACCTGAGGAATCTACAGGGTCCTTGGATTTGCTCACACAGGCTGCTATGGTTTGTATTAGAACCTTCTCAGTCTAATGGCCTCCTTGTTTTATTAATATTTTCTATTTCTGTGGTCAAACACCTTTGGTTACTGGACCCACAAGCTGCTTCAGGGCATCACTGATCTTTAATCAGCTCCATTTTCAGAGTATAGAAGTAGTGAGATTGTTCTTCAGGTGGCAAGCTAACAAAAGTGTGGCCACCACATGCTTTAGAACAGAAAGTACACATTAGGTACTTAATGTGTCAGCTTAGAAGAAAGACTTACTTCCAAAAGGCCTTTGTATTTCCAAAATCAATGGTCACTTCTTTGAGCTCATATTAGCGTCTCAACAGCATTTCATCTAGCTCACCACCCCCTATTTCTTGACTGACTTTTTTCCTGAGGCTTCCTTAAGAAAGGGGTGTGGCCCCCTTGTGATAGATGTACCATCCTTCCTACAATTCACTGTTCCTCCCTGTGAGAGGATTACAGGCCATCACCCTAGATGCAACAAAATCGTCCACGGAAAATAAGCAAGAAAAAAAGAAGAGATAGAGGAAATGGAATGAAATTTTACTTACATGGGAAGTAAGAAGATATAGAGACCACATCCCTCCATATGTTTAATGAATGGGATTCAGGATTTCCTAACATCATCTCCTCTAGCTACAGCTGATATCTGAAATGAATTTTCAGAATCTTTTTCCTTTTCTCTTCGGACATGTATTTCCACTGAGTTGCAAATCCTCTTGGGTGAAGAAAACCTTTAAAGGAGGAAGGGAATTAAAATTTATTGCATACTCAGTATGTGACAAGTTCTGTATTAGAAACTTCACATGTATTATTTCATCATCACAATCCTCTCCTTATTCCCATTTTGTTGTTGTTTAGTCACTAAGTTGTGTCCGACTCTTGGCAGCCTCATGGACTGTAGCTTGCCAGGCTTCTCTGTCCATGGGATTTTCCAGGGAGGAATACTGGAGTGGTTTGCCATTTCCTCCTCCAGGGGCTCTTCCTGACCCCAGGATCAAACCCGAGTTGCCCAAATTGGCAAGCAGATTCTTTACTACTGAGTCACCTGGGAAGCCCTATTCCCATTTTACAGATGGGAAAATGAAAGCTCAGAGAGGTTAGGTAAGCTTAACTGTTATGACAGGCAAATAGTAATTAGTTGTTGGAATTAGAACCAAATCTGTGTATGTGTCCTAAGTCATATTTCTTTCTACACTATGATGCTGGCTCCCTGCCTCGTCATATATATCTAGGTTAAAATGAAGGTTTTCATGGGGAGGAGGGGGCAAGAGGTTAGCAGATGCCTCATGGATGAGCCCTGTGGACCAACGATGTAGAAGGAAGCTGGTCATACCGATTGAGAATCCTAGAAGAACAGAACTGGAAAGAACCCAAGATAGCACGTGTTTCAACCAATTGTACATATAATGAGGCTGAGGTTCAGAGAAGGGGAAATAATATTTCCCAGTGTGGAAGAATGATTATTTAGATATTTTACTAGTAAGATTTTCCTAGATTTTCCCCATGATTACAAGCAACCTTAGGCCCCAAATCTTGGTAGATCACAATGACAACAATCTATTTTTCACTTGTGTTACACATTGGCTGTGGGTTAGCACCAGACTACAGCTCTACACAAACTGCAAACTGGCTGTGGGTGTGTTCCACAAGAATCAGGGCTGACGGTTCTGGGGCATTACTTGTTTTACCACATTTGCTTTACTGTTCTTCACAAATACTGCATTCTTTTGGCAAATTGAAGATTTCTGGCAACCCTGCCTCCAGGAAGTCTATCAGCACCATTTTTCCAACAGCATTTGCTCCCTTGTGTCACATTTTGGTGATTCTTGCAGTTTTTCAGACCCTCCACAAGCAAGATTCACTGAAGGCTCAGCTGATGGTCAGCATTGTTTATCAATAGGGTATTTTTAATTAAGGTATATACTTTTTTCTTAGACATGCTACTTCACACTGATAGATTATAGCTTAATGTAAACACAACTTTTATATGCATTGGGAAACCCCAAAACGCATGTGACTCTTTTTATTACAATTTTGCTTTAATGTGCCTATGTATGGAACATACTATTTTCGTGACAAAGGGGAAATGTAAGGAGAGCTAGTGGAAATACCATGCTCAGACAGGCATCGTGTCATTTCTGCTCCTCTCCCATTGGCTACAGCTAAGCCTGACGTCACTGGGAGCCAAGACTACGTATTTTTCACAAGGGAGCCGGACAAGTCAATAGCAGTGGACGGGATGTCTACGCCTCTTGTAGAAAGAGAGAGTGAATAATTGGGAACAATAACACAATGTGTTTGTGTTTAATTCACAGTGACCTTTCTGTTTCCAGTGAAGATGGCGGCCAAAATGTTGCATTTGCTGGCTTCAAGAAGGGCTTGTGTTGCCAAAATCAAGCATAACTTGCCGGTTTGGATTTCAGAAAGCCCAAGCTATTGAGCTATCTGTTGAGGGCAGGGGGTGAAGTGAAAGATGAGTGCCTTGGAAAAAGCAGAGGGGAAGAAGCTGTGAGAGTTAAGGAGAGAGATTTTACTCCTCAAGCTTGAAAAAGGAAGAAGATTTGGGGATGAGCGGTAGTGAGGCGAGATGAACACCCCGTCTCAAATGTTGTAAGAATCAGTTGAAACTTCCTACACTACAGAGGGAGGGTAAGACTCGTAGGAGCCTGGATCTTAGGTGTTCTCGGGGAGGCCAGGGTACCTCAATGAGAAGCCCAGCTTGGTGCAAGCTTGGTTCTCCATGTGCTCAAGGAACAAATATTCTCTCCAAAGGTATTGGATTATCTAAGACCACAAGGACCTTTACGATGGCCTGGGATGTGTGGCAGAGGGGGACTCATCGTAACATTAAAGTTACCACTAACCCAGTGGGATGTGGAGTAGAATACATTTGATTTAAAGAAATGAAATGAGTCAGACATTTCTTCCATCTCATGGAATAAAATCTATTCATCAATAACTCACAGCTGGGACTTCCCTGGTGGTCCAGTGGTTAAGAATCATCCTGCCAACACAAAGGACAAGGGTTTGATACCTGGTCTGGGAAGATTCCACATGCCCCGGGGCAACTAAGCCTGTGTATCACAACCACTGAGCCGATGAGCCACAACTACTGAAGTCCAAGTGTCCTAGAGCCCCTGCTCTGCAACTAGAGAGTAGGCCCCACTTGTTACCACTAGAGAAAGCCCTCATGCAGCAGCAAAGAGCTCGCACAATCAAAGGGAAAATTAATGTAATTAATTATTTAATTAAAAAACTATCTCACAGCCAGTAAAGGGACAAGACAATTCTTTATACATTCCTTCAAATAAATATTCATCATTTTCTATGCTAGGCTCTTTGTATTAGTTTCCTGGAGTTGTCATAACAAAGTACCACAAACTATGTGGTTTATACAACAGAAATTTATTGTCTCATAGTTCTGAAGGCTGCAAGTCCAAGGTCAAGGCAGGGCCATGCTCGCGATGAAGACATTAGGGAAGGGTCTATTTCTAGCCAAGCTCCTAGAAATTCCTTAGCTTTGGGAGCATAACTCCTGTCTTCACAAGGTGCTTTCCCTGCATGTGGATCTGTGTCCATATTTCCCCTTTTTATAAGCACACGAGTCATGTTGGATTAGGGGTTCACTCTACTCCAGTATGATCTCATCTTAACTAATTACAACTTCAATGACCTTATTTCCAAATAAGGCAACATTCATATGGGTTAGAACTTCAAAATGTGAATTTGAGAGGGACAAATTCAACCTGTAATACCCTTTGAGAGACACTGGAATGTAATACCACCAAGACGGTTGGACCCTGACCTCAACCATCCAGGGGAGGACAGACACTGAGTCCATGAATATGTGATAGATTCCAGATCTTTCCATTTCAGCTTCTTGCCTTTTGGCCATTGGAGGCTAGTCTTCCAATTAGACAAATATCAGCAACACTCTTGGGAGCCTCTATTGATATATGATGTGTCTTCTCAAGTAAGTTATTAGAAGGAAAATAAGGATTTGCCATATTTTTGGCTATCCAGCAGCTGAACTCTCTTCTCAAACTCTGCCTTTGTGTCAGCCTTCATGGAAAGAGGCAAGGCTATGAGGTTACAACCAAAATGCATTTCCCTGTCATGATTCACTCTTGCCTAAGATTTTTGAGTCTGGAGCAACGACTCCAGGAGCAGCGACAATTTAGAGCTCATCTTGGTGGCACCATTGGCAGCTTTCAGGGTCCAGGGGCACCCATACCAGTAGTAGTACTGGCAGTAACACCTTGACCAGTCTGCATCCATTGTGTGTTCTAGCCTGTGCCAACCACCCAACTTCCCTTGGTACTTGCTTGATTCTCCATCTTCACTATTAATTTTGTGAGCTACTCCATATTCTACCATATTCCTTTTCTGCTTACAATAGCTAAAGTGCATTGCTTGCAAGTGCTGAAAATCCATGAATAATTATAGATACACAGGTAAACAGAGCCAGCTTCGTCTAACCTGGGAGGGAATAAATCTTACACTGAGATTTCTCAGGAGTCAGCCTGTATGATCCATCTCCTCGTTCTTCTCCAAAAACCTGGCATCCTTTACACATTCTAAATTGCTTAGTCTATCACTCTGCTGAGCTGTTCTTTAGAAGACCTGCCATGAAAGAGGAAGAGGTTTTGATGAAGAAATGGAGAAGATAGGAATGGTATTTAAGATGGTGGCAAATGGTAAAAGAGCTCAGTGTAAAGGCCAAAGACAAACCATCTTGTTCATTATAGACTGAAGCCTCTCAATCGGAAGCTTTTTTGAGTTTGTTAATGTCATGCTCCTTTAGTTTGTTTACAACAGCAGCATCTTGGAATGTAGCTGAGTCAAGTCCAGTAAGCCATGGGCACATGGAGGAGTTCAGAAAGAGTCGCAACCAGACCTTGCCCCTGGAGGATGGAGGGGAAGTAGCTTCAAGTGTGGGGAATAGCCTGTGTGGTCGAGAGAACAAAGCAAGCTCTATGGTATCGGGGCTGCCTGTGATTGACATGAGGCATGGGATCCCTTCCTCAGTCATGGGGAGCAGTGGGGTGAGTCCTGACTCCCCATAGGCAGCCATTAGATAAGCAGTGCAGCAGGAAATAGACTCAAACCTTGAATGGAGAAGAAGGTGGAGTTTAAGACTCCTGTGGAGTTCAATCCAATCAGAGTGCAGATTCTAAAAAGATGGCACAGCCCAGGGATTTACATGCTAATGATGCAGAGAAAGAAAATGGAGCAAATGCCAGTCATCAGACTTAGGACAGAGGAAGGCAGGGTTACCAGCAAAAATGGATTTGATGTCAGTATTACGACCTTGCATCTCAGCTATCTGCAGTCTAGGTCATGGCCAGGGGAAGGACAGCAGCAGGGGCAGGCTCCCAAATGGAGGCCACATGCTCAGATAGAGAAAGGACGCTGCAAAGACTGAGCGACCACTTGTAATGCATCTTGCCTCACTCTGTCTTTCCTGCCAAATTTGATAGCATCAGAAATCCAAGAGAATCTTACAGAAGGAGCTGGTCTATGTCCCATCTAAAGACCAATAAGAAACGCAGGAGCACTCCAAAAGAGTCATTTTTTTTTTATTTGTTTTAGGGGAAAAGATTCCAAAACTTCCCTGTACTACTATTGTGTTTATATTGTGTTTAACTCAAAGCTCTCAACTTTGATTAAAATTGGGTCAATGGCTTCATGATGTATTCTTGCTAGTATACTCGAAGAAATTCCTTATTTGCTGCAAGTTTGAAATTATGCCACCTAATTCAAATGCAGAATGTATGTATTGTGTTCTAGGTTTTGAGGATTCAAAAATTAATAAAACATAGTCCTGCCTTTGGGACCTTCCTGACCCAGGGATTGAACCAGGTCTCTGGCATTGCAGGCATGTTCTTTACCATCTCAGCCACCAGGGAAGCCCTACCAATACTTGGGAAACTTACAGTGCAATTTGTAGTTGCCTTTTCTTAAGACAGATCAATCCCCATTCTTATTAACTTGTTCAGCAACTTAGAAAGAAGAAATTGGAATGGAAAAATGGAAGGATAAGGAGAAAGGACAAAAAAGGTAAAAAAGCAAGAAATGATGAGCTCCAGCGTTCCTGAGATTGTCTGTCTCCCAGCACTGAAGACTATGGCTGCCACAGTGGGACGCACCTACTGGTCCATAGCTTTTGTTTCACACCCATCTGCTGTACCCAGAGAAAGTCAGTATGATTTACTCCCTGACTGGCTGCCTGAGAGACACAGGTGATATGTGTGTAATAAACTATTACCCATAGGACTTTTGGAGACTGCGATGACACCCCACTCCAGTACTCTTGCCTGGAAAATCCCATGGACGGAGGAGCCTGGTAGGCTGCAGTCCATGGGGTTGCGAAGGGTCGGATGCGACTGAACGACTTCACTTTCACTTTTCACTTTCATGAATTGGAGAAGGAAATGGCAACCCACTCCTCTGTTCTTGCCTGGAGAATCCCAGGGACGGGGGAGTCTGGTGGGCTGCCGTCTATGGGGTCGTACAGAGTCAGACACGACTGAAGCGACTTAGCAGCAGCAGCAGCAGCAGCATAGGACTTATGCCTCACTTGATGACAAGAGGAACAAAGATACACACACACACAAATACACATACAACTCCTTTCCCACATATAATAAGTGTAGAAAGCTTTATCAATATAAAACCAAAGGCAAAATATTTACAGGAATTACTTATGTACCCATCTTCTGTGTAGCAAAAGACAATAGGAAACAAAAGTACAAAACAAATGACCAAGCCCTCTTGTGTGCAAATAACCCTTACAAGCAAAGAGAGCTCTAATAATTCAAGAATAAAAAGACTAGCACAATAGCTAAATTGACACAAGAGATTAACAGAAATCCACAGAAGAAAAAACATGAATATTAAACATTTGTGGAAAAAATATTCAATTTCCTGTAACTAATTTAATTAAAATGGTAATTATAACAGAATTATAACAAATGAGATCCCAATTTTCCTTTATTAAACTGACTGATATTTTACACAGAGCTCAATGTTAGCAGAAATGTGGAAGCTCTCCAAGGGCTATTTACTGGTTGTGATTTATTACGCTAGTTCTTAAGCTGTACGTCAGCAGGACACTCCAGGTTGTTTCAAGACCAAAATCTGGAATCTGTTTCCTTAGAAACAGTCAAGCTAAAGGAGAAGATGTGCAAAATTATATGTTTCTCTCCAATATATCTCTTATAAGAACTTTAGTACTTGGAGAGTAAAAGAACAAAATCAATTAATAAGATGCAAGCAGATATGAACCTAAAAACCTTGAAACAGCCCATCTTTGGTAGTTCAATCATTTGCTGGGCTTCATTTTTGCTGATATTGCTTGTGGACTTTTGTGTTTGTGATTTTATATTACAAAGATCTCACGTTCATACTTGCCACCAATACAGTATTTCTACTTCACATTGATGGGATTAAGCATAAATATTTCATGCTACTCCCCAGGGAGCGCCATGATTTTTCCACATGTCTCTTCACTTCAGCCACTCATTCATGCCTTCAACAGATAGTCATCCTGCTCCTTACATGCTGGGCAGAGTTCTAAGAGCTGGAGATATAATCATGAGTAAATTAAAGTCCTCATTCTCACGGAGCTTAACCTTTTTGTGGGAGAAAACAGACCATAAACAATAAGAGATAAATATCTAACGTGACAGATGGTGATAAGCAAAACAGAAGAAAAATTCAGCAGAGTGAGAGGAATAAGGAGCACTGGGGGAAGGGGGAGGGGTGACGAGATGACTGCAATTTACAGGATGGTCAAAGAGGGTCTCCCTAGTAAGGGGATATTTGAGCAGAGTCTACAAGAGAGGAAAGGCTAAGACATTCACTTACCTGGGAGAAGAATATTCTAATTAGAGGGAAGAGCAAATGCAAATGTCCTGAGGTGGGAGCATGTTTAGCAGTTTCAGAGGACAACAAGGAGGCTGATTTGGGCAGAGCAGAGACAGAGTGATACTGGTGGGTGATGAGGGCTGATAAGTAGCAGGGGGTGGGTAGATCATACAAGGTTTTATAAGCAGAGTGACCATACATTTCACTTGTCTGAGACAGCCCTGTTTATGCCTATTGTTCTGGGATAATTTGTAATAACTGCCCTTTCCTTCTAAAAATGTCCCTGTGTATAGGTTAAATTATATGGTCACTCTACTTATAGACTTAGGGCTTCCCTGGTGGCTCAGAGGGTAAAGCGTCTGCCTGCAATGTGGGAGACCTGGGTTCAATCCCTGGGTTGGGAAGATCCCCTGGAGAAAGAAATGGCAACCCATTCCAGTACTCTTGCCTGGAAAATCCTATGGACTGAGAAGCCTGGTAGGCTACAGTCCATGGGGTCACAAAGAGTCAGACACGATTGAATGATTTCACTTTCTTTTCACCTATTTATGGACCATAGGTTTTGGCTTTTGCCCTGAGCAAAGGAAAAAGTCACTGAAGGGTTTACAAGAAAGAAGCAACACGCTGTGACTTTCATTTAAAAACAAAGCTCCATCCCACCCCACCCCCTCACACCACCCCCTTCCCTGAAAGCAGGGAGGTTAATCAAAGGCTCCTGAAGCCATCTAAGCAAAAATAATAGAGGTTTGGGTGAGGACAGAAGTAGTGAAGAAACAAGTTGGGATAGATCTTGAAGGTAAGGCTTACTGGATGGACTTGGAGATCCCCTAGGAGAGTGCCAGGAACAGAGTAGAGTCATGATGATTCCAAAGGAATGTGTTTGGAACCCCTGATTAGTTATATATTTGGTTTCCACAGAATCTTCATAGATCATGGAATCTGCTCGTTTGAAGTGTAAGTCTTGGTACATTCACTGTGGATGGGAAAAAAATATGCATGCCTCAGAATAGATAATCTAGTAAACAGAGACTATGGTCTGAGAACCCAAAGACTCACAAAATGAAAAGTAGTGTATTATTGGCACCTTTCTGGAGTCCCAAATCGTAAGTAGCATGTGCATTACAGAGCAGTTCTGCTGCTGCTGCTGCTAAGTCACTTCAGTCATGTCTGACTCTGTGCAACCCCATAGATGGCAGCCCACCAGACTCCCCCATCCCTGGGATTCTCCAGGCAAGAACACTGGAGTGGGTTGCCATTTCCTTCTCCAATGCAGGAAAGTGAAAAGTGAAAGTGAAGTCACTCAGTCGTGTCCAACTCCTAGTGACCCCATGGACTGCAGCCTACCAGGCTCCTCCATCCATGGGATTTTCCAGGCAAGAGTACTGGAGTGGGGTGACATTGCCTTCTCCGACAGAGCAGTTCAGGGCTGTTCAAAGCTGTTGGTGACTGACACAGGGTGATGAGTCTCAAAGAACAGATGTTTAATCAGCTTTCTGACTTCCTGGGATGAACCAATCTTTAGCTTTGGGAGAAAATTGCTTGCTGAACCTGGTTAACTTCCTTTTTGCTGCACACTGAATTCTACATGGCCATTTTCCAGCAAAAGATACATACGGTAGATAATTCCTGCTTTGTGCCAGGGTCTCAGAGATGATGAGTCTGTTCTGTATATAGGGTTGAGGAAGAATCACTGAAGACAGAAAACGTTGTCAAATGGCTACCTGTGACATGTGCCTTGTCCAAATTCCAAAACTATAAAAAATGTTGATTAGTATTGAGTAAATCAGAAACTTGTTTAATATGGGATCTTGATGTCATGTTAATAATATTTTCTGATTACTTCCTTAAGAACACTATAGGGCTTTTGTTTGCTTCTGTGTTTAATGGGAAATACAGTAAACATTGTCCGACTAGAATCAGCCTATCAATGACCTCTGCCTATTCTCTCTCCATTGATTTAGGACATTTCCTCCCTTTATTTCTATCAGAGAAGTTTTACAGATTTCCTCAAAGAGATTTTTCACCTTTAAAAGAATAATATTCTGTGTACATAAATTAATAGTTTTATTGCTATTATGAATAAATCTATTTTTCATTACATTTTCTAACAAATTTATATATGAAGAAAAGCAAGTGGCTTTTGTACATAATTTTCTCTACATTTTACTGATCATACTTATTAGTTTCAATATTTTTTCTGCTGATTTTCTTGGATTTTCTATGTATGAAAATATAGCATTAGAAAATAATCATACTTATCTCATCTCATTGACTATCGTCTTCATAACAAGGTTGGATGCTGGTAATAATTCCTGAAAGAAAACTGATTAAATTATGACATCCTATTCCTTTAATTAACTGTTCAGTTCAGTTCAGTCGCTCAGTCGTGTCCGACTCTTTGCGACCCCATGAATCGCAGCACGCCAGGCCTCCCTGTCCATCACCAACTCCCCGGAGTTCACTCAGACTCATGTCCATCGAGTCAGTGATGCCATCCAGCCATCTCATCCTCTGTCGTCCCCTTCTCCTCTTGCCCCCAATCCCTCCCAGCATCAGAGTCTTTTCTAATGAGTCAACTCTTCGCATGAGGTGGCCAAAGTACTGGGGTTTCAGCTTTAGCATCATTCCTTCCAAAGAAATCCCAGAGCTGATCTCCTTCAGAATGGACTGGTTGGATCTTCTTGCAGTCCAAGGGACTCTCAAGAGCTTCAACACCACAGTTCAAAAACATCAATTCTTCGGCACTCAGCTTTCTTCACAGTCCAACTCTCAGATTAGTGCTAATATTTTATTTAGGATATTTACATATATATTTATAATGTATTTCATATACAATTTTTATCATTTGTAGTGAGTTTGGAATCTGGATTATGGTAGCCTGAAAAATTGAATTGGTGACTGTCCATCTCTTTTTACACTCTGACAGAATTGAATAACATAGCAGTTACCAGTTCTTTTGAATTTCATGAGGACCTTCCTTGTAACACCATCTGGAAGTATAATACATTTTTAACAAAATTGTCAGTCTCTGGTTATTGATCTCTGATATTTAAGTTTGATACTATCTTGTCAATTTTGATATTTTAAATTTTCCTTGAAAGAATGCTTTTAATCTAGATTGTCAACTCTTTTAGCATAAAAGTCATTCCCTCATAATTTTTAAGTCCTCTATATGCGTAGTTATCTCTCCCTTTCTCACTCTTTTTGTACTCATGTATCTTCTGAAGTGTTTTCTTGGCTAGATTTATCAGCATTACTCTCTCTTGATGTTTCAGAAGAACAAAACCAGCTGTATAGTTTTAAACTTTGTCTTTTCTAGTTCTTTATTAATTTATTTTTCCAACTTTATTTTGGTCATTTTAAAAATAACTTTTTGAGTTAAATTTTAAATTTTCCTGTTTCTGATCTGATCACAAGATAATTTAAGGCTCTGATTTTTTCTCTAAGTATGGTTTTGGCTGAATCAATATCTATAGGTTCTGAGATGTTCTATTTCCATTTTTATTATCTCAAAGTAGTCTGGATTGTAGATTTGATATCTTCATTTATTCAAGAGGTATGATAAAATTAGTTTTGCTATAATTTTTAAGTTGTTACACCATTTTGTCTTCTTCTAATAGTTAATTTCTAGTTTATTATATTACTGTTAAATAATATATTTTGTAGTAATACTAACTGAATACTAATTTTTACATTTTATTGAGATTCTCTTTGTGGCCCAGTACATGATCACCTTTTACAAATGTTCATTGGGGATTTGAAGAAAACCCTGTAAAGAACAAAATTTTTTATGTCTACGATTAAGCTTACTACATATTCAAAACATTTGTGGTTTTATTTATTTTGAGACTACTCAATGTCTTAATACTAAAAGAGTAAGATTAAAATTTACCACTAATATTGAGATTTATTAAATTCTCATAAGCTTCCTAATAGTTTTATTGCCTTATGTACATTTTTGTTATGCTAATCAGTGCTGACATTTGATAACTATAGGTTTTGTGTATTGTAGTTTTTATTATTTTTAATATCATCTTGTCCCATTTAGAACCTTTTGTTCTTAATTTTACTTTGTATGATAATCTTGCCACCTGCTGTATTTTTATTATGCTTTCCTACTATATCTTTTCCCACCCCTTTATTTTAAACCTTATTGTGACTTTTTTTTATTTTGAAGATACAATCTTGTCATAGTTATGCAGCTGAATTGTTTGTGAAAAAATCTTTGTTTTGGTGGGGATTTTAACCCGTTAATGTTGATTGCTTTTACTTACTTGAGCCAACTGTTAGAAATATAGTACAAATATCTTGGACAGGAGAGGGGGTAGGCTCATATATTCCATAATTTTTTTTTCTCACTTTTTCTTATTTTAGGTAGAGCTGGTCTTAAAGAAATGATCAACTGCACTGAACAAATGTAGGACTTTGGTGAATTTGCGGAGGGCAACCAGTAGAGTGTTAACTGCCTTGACTTTGACCTACTATGTTTAAATGAAGCAGAGACACAGTAGAGGTCCGTAGCTGTTTTCTCATGGCAAAAACTACATTGACAATATTTTCATGCATCTCAGCTCCTCTGCAGTGATGACTGATGTGGCAGCAATGTTGCTCAACAGCCTGTCTTAAAGGTCCCAGGCCAACGATTTCAGGGTATTGTAGAGCACAGAGAAATAGTGAGACTGCTGCATTTGTCATTTCTGTTTTTCTTTAACAAGAGGGTAGCATCCTTGCTCGGGATAATCTCAATAAATCTCCAGCTCTCCAGAAACCCTTCATATTCTTCATCGTCCTAACCTATTCAGAAATTGGGCAGAAATCAGTGATTTTCATTGGAGAGCTCTGGTGGTTCTGTAGTCTATTAATATAAAAATTAAACTAGATGAAAGGACAAGGTGACTGTATTGAAAGAAAATAGAAGGACTGGCTAAAAATCCTCTTTTGTTTTGTTTGAAATACTCTAAGTAAAATCAGAGAAAGAAAAATAGTATATTTTTATTCTATTCCCAACACTCCCCCTATAAAAGTGACTTGAAAAAGAGCCTCTCTTGTGAAATCCTAAGTAAGAAATAAGACAGCCTTGTGGTGTCTCTGGAAGAATAAAAGGTAAAATTTGCATTACTATAGAAAGTTACTAAGGGTGATGATATAAGAAAGAAAAGTGAAGATTTTTTAAATGATATTTTAAAATTCACATGTAATTTCTCACTTGCGTAACAAAGTTCAGGCACTTAAGGTAAAATGTTAAACTAGCTTATATTCTAGGATTGTGCATGTAATAAAATATACAAGGACTAGAGTTCTCAGTGTCAGAGAAAGGAGCTTCAAATGAGAAAGGAAGAAGGTAAAAAAGGAGCTGCATGGATTTGATTGCAATTAGAGAGATTAGGCACCTGTGGATTTTAATATGTGTGCAGGCAGAAACAGATATGTCTATAATACAAATAGCTCTGCCCACTGAGAGGCCTAGAAGTAATGATGGCCCAATAGCAATAACAACAAGCTCCAGGAACTTACACTCCAAACACCATTCTCCAAGAAAAGGAACAGTCTTCCTTGAAGGAATGGCTGATTTTGGGGGCTGGAGCAGAGAAAGAAGAAGATGAGCTTGGAACGTCTTGATACGTCAGAAAGTAAGAACGTGCCCAAGGAATAAGAACATGTCAAAAGACCTCTTTGGAAGGCCAAACCTGGGGATAATTTGAACAAGAAAATAAATGATAGTGTAATGGATTAATAACTCATAGAAAAATATAAGAATTCATGAGCTCTTCCTGATAGAAATAATTGTAAAATAAATAGAAAAGGAACCTCTTCTCTACTAAATACTTTGAACTAAAAAATATAGAAGGAATGATAGAAACTTATCATTTGGAAAAACATCACGGTAATAATTGCTTCAGGTAAAAAAAGTAATAGGTGAGCCCAAGTAACTAGATAAAAATAACTAGAAAAAATAACTAGATAAAACGAATGAAATTTTGCCATTTGCAACAACATGGATGGACTTTGAGGGTATTATGCTAACTGAAATAAGTCAGACAGAGACAAATACTGTATATGTGTATATATATACTTATATGTGGAGTCTAAAAATTAAAGCAAACTAGTGAGTATAACAAAAAAGAAACAGACTCACAGATATATAGAGAACAAATTAGTGATTACCAGTGGGGAGAGGGAAGTGGGGAGGGATAAGACAGGGGTAGGAGTTTTTTTTTTTAATTTTATTAAGAAGTATAAACTACTAAGTATAAAATAAATAAGCTACAAGGATACATTGTACAACACAGGAAATATAGCCAATATTTTATAATAACTATAAATGGAATATAATCTTTAAAATTGTGAATCACTATGTTGTACACCTGAAATATAAAATATTATATATATCAACTATACTTAAATTAAGAAAAATACATATAATGGAGGAGACCAGGACACATCACTTTAACCAAAGTGAAACTTACCATTAAGGGTAAGGTTTACCTTACTGGGACATTTTTTATTTACCTGCCAAAGATACACAACCTGAATCTCAACACCAGGAGCCATCAGGCAAATCCAAAATGAGGGATATTCCACAAAATAACTGGCCTGTACTCTGCAGAAATGTCCAGGTCATGAAAGACAAAGAAAGACAGATGAAACATTGCAGATAAAAGGAAACTAAGAAGACAGGAACATTAAATGCCAGATGAGATCTTTGATTGGATCCTGGACCAGGAAAAGAACCTTAATGAGGCAACAGGCAAAGTGAATGTCTGAAGATTAGATCTTAGTACTGTGTCAAGGTTAATCTCCCAGTTTTGATCATTGTACTGAAATACTCCCATAGTTATGACTATGTCACATGTTAAATTCAGGGACTCTGGTCGAAGGACATATAGTACCTATTTTGCATTTTTTAAACCCTGAAATTATTTCAAAATAAAAGTTTTTAAAAAGGAAAAAAAATGCTCCCAGCAATACTTGTATGCAGATATATGCCTCTTGCCCTTTCCATGTGGTTTTGAACTTGGGAATTTACTGGGTTGTAAGAGACCATATCTTATGGCACTTATAACCATGTGTTTAGGTTCCAAGAGACTGAATCCAGATGAACTGTTATAAGGCACAGAAGCAGTCTGGGACAAACAAAAGTCTTGTTAGTTTTTTTTTTTCCTCACTGTATTTTCTTCTTGTTTTCTGGCCACTTCAGTTTTAACCTGCAACTAAAACTAGGTGAGGTCCAGTCACTTCAAATACAGCCTGCCAAAAGACACTTAATGGTAGTAAGTTCAGACCACGAGTTGAGACTTCTGTCGATGCTGGGCTGGGATGAGGGGCAGCATGTGGCTCCCAGCCACTAATCCCCAACTTGGAAAAATTCTGCTGGTCTAAAGTTTGTGTTCAGACTGATAAAGACTCAGGTGTCTTGTGAAAGGAGACCAACCATCCGCCTTCTGGGGTGGGTGTCCATGGCTTCATGTCCATGGAGGCTTCCACGACTGGAAAGATGCTAAGGGAGAGTGCCCAGGAGTTTGAGACTAAACGTGCTTGCTCTGCAGGCTTCTGGCTACACCGGCCACGTTCTCCTGCATTTCTGCTGGGATTTAGAGGTTTCAGAAGTTTATACTTTATGTTCTCATTCCTTGGAGACAGAAAGCCTGTTTTTTCATTCCATCTAAATGAAAATAGTTTCTCTTAGACCAGTGTTTGTTTTTTCTTGATAGGGGTTGTTGGGGCTATGGACTCCATTTGTACTAAACCTAACAGATTTATTCTAATATGCTCGCCTACATGAAAAGAATGCAGTGTACATTAATTTCTCTATGAATCATTGAGAGGCTGTGGGTGTGATGATGTATGGTAATTACCATACAGGTAACACGAGAAATAGTCATGTCTCATAAATGGAGAATAAGCAGTCATGGGTCACAGGGCATATTTCTTGCATTTTTAATACACACCAGAGCTGTAAAGTGGGTCTGGTAGAATAAATTGCTGCTGGATTCGTTTTCTGCTGCAGATACAGAAAAATCATTCGATTTTTGTTGGAGCAGGACATGCTGTTTTCTGTTTAGATCTTCAGACGTTGTGTGTGTGCCTGGATTCCCAAGTAGGTGAGGCAGTGAAGGACTGCCCTAACCATCCAGGTATTTGGGCTCAGGCTTTATACAACCTCCCAAGAAAAATATGCAAGACTCTTGAGGGATGCTAATGGAATGGCATTTGCACCGACTTTGAAATTTTCTTGTAGGTGAGAAATCAAGATGGAAACTGGTGATTTTAAATTTTAATTTTGAATCCTGCTCCTACCACACTAAACCTCCCCTGGAGACAAGCTGCTTGGTCATCTGCATGTATGACAAGTTCCCACCTCCCCCTGCCAGATGCTGCTTGCTGCTGGCTAAAAAAAATATGTTTAAAATTGAACATTTTTTTTTAAGAAAAGAAAAAAAAATCTAAGACCCCCAAATAAGGTACTTTCTCCCAGAAGGACTTGCCTGAATGGAGAGTTTTTAATGAATACTGATGTCTGAATATGAAATGAATGATTAACAGCTCTGTAAGCCAGTGACAGATGTTCAACCCAATATAACACAGCCTTGAATGCCACCGGCAGCCCTCCCAACAGAATTAAAGTAGAGCTTCTCATTAATATAGAAAACCTCTCCTGTCTTTCTTCCACTTGAAGAGAGCCACTTGGTTTCCTCCATACCAGACGCGTTGCTTTAAACACTAGTTATAATTTATTGCCTTGGCACAGGCTCCACAGTGGGGAGCCCGATTGTTAAATTTCATTCATACAAACCTCATTACTTTTTAATTATTTTGCATACAAAACAAAATTTGAAGATAGAGCTAACATACACAGGCAATTCTAACTTATATTCAAAGGTATAGAAACGTAACAGAAACATGCAAAGAGCATGCTTGAAGGTCTGACTCATCTAAACCAGGCAACATGTACACAAATGAGACAAATTAGTGATAAGAAGCAGAGAAGGCAATGGCACCCCACTCCAGTACTCTTGCCTGGAAAATCCCATGGATGGAGGAGCCTAGAAGGCTGCAGTCCATGGGGTCGCTGAGGGTTGGACACGACTGAGCGACTTCACTTTCACTTTTCACTTTCATGCATTGCAGAAGGAAATGGCAACCCACTCCAGTGTTCTTGCCTGGAGAATCCCAGGGATGGGGGAGCCTGGTGGGCTGTGGTCTATGGGATCGCACAGAGTTAGACACGACTGAGTCGACTTAGCAGCAGTAGCAGCAGCAGTGATAAGAAGACACAGAAGGTAAGTGCTTTGCTGGTGTTCATCAAACAGTAGGGAAACCTAGGTCAGAACTAAGGGTTCCAGAAAACCGGGCCAGAACAAAGGACAGAGGGTGGGGAACCATGGAACAAGTTGTTCTTTTCATGGGGAAGTCATAAAACTCTTTGCAAGTCCACAGTTTGGATGTTGGTTGATTTCATTTCTTGTCTGCCAATATTATTTCAGAAACTTAACATCATGAATTTGAATGGAGCTATGTTGAATATAAGCCTTTTTTAATTATCTTGAACCATAACTTTATGGTTACTTATGGTTCCTTGAAGACATATATAAAAAAAATTTTTTTTTAATAAGGATCCTGTGATTTTTTTTTTTATGGCCTACTTTGAAGAATCCAAAATGCAAGAAAGGTGCTAAGTGGGAGTGTTTACTGAGGAGACCTGTTTATCTGCAACCACAAATACAGCTCAGCTCTCTTAGACATTTACTTGGTTGTTTTCTGATTGAACTTGAGTTAGGGAATTACTGGTCTGGAGGAACAATGGGAAAGAAAAATAGAATCAGAAATCAAAAAACCAAAAGGGTAAGCAAGCTAAGATTTCAGTGATTCCTAACCTATTACTGTTATACCATTTTATTTGTTTCATGGCACTTATCACAATCAGTTATTATTTAATTCATAACCTGCCTTATTCAATGCTCTAATTAATGCCAAAGCTTCACCCAGAGTCTGAAACATGACAGATAGGATTCCAGGATGATTTTTTAATAAATAAATATGTGAATGAATGAATGAAATTTATAATGAATGCAGACTCAACATGGAATCATTAACAAATACATTAATGGCAAGTAAGATTCAGATTTAAAATGCTGTTTCATTGTAAGCACTCCCATTATATAAAGGCTGAGTGTTCTATAATATTCCATAACTGAGAAAGAATGCCCTCCTAAGTCTTTCCTACAGATCATGGTACCCAAGACATAACAACACCCATCATCAACTTTATTGGCATCTTTAAAGATATTGGTTCTGACTGCTTTCAGTTTTGACTACTCTGGAATGATCCTGCAGACTTTTTTATATGTTGTCACTTTTATGAAGTTTACATCTGAATTACAAAAGCTTCTAAAGTAATATTTTGGAATGAGTTGTGGAGAGAGTGAGAGACAATCTTTTTATATACCATCTTATTCTCAATTTGCTGAGGAAGCAGTTCTTAAAACTCTGTGGAGGAAAAAAAAACCTACTCAAAAGCTAGCTGGAATTGAAGAAAAGTTGTTTAAGAAACGTATTGATTGTCAGCAAAAGATAGAAGTTATTGAGGGTTGGTTTAGGTTTTCAGAGTATTATCATAAACTTATTTTACAAGCAGGGACTTACAAAGGAATGTGAGTAAGAAAATTGGGCAGCTTATATCACTAGGGCTCCTCTGATACCAATTACTATGTGGTGAAAGTGAAAGTCACTCAGTTGTGTCCAGCTCTTTGTGACCCCATGGACTATACAGTCCATGGAATTCTCCAGGCCAGAATACTGGAGTGGGTAGTGTTTCCTTTCTCCAGGGAATCTTCCCAACCCAGGGATCGAACCCAGGTCTTCTGCATTGCAGGCGGATTCTTTACCAACTGAGCTATCAGGTCACTATGAGGTAAGACAAGATTATCCTGAGCTCTGATTCAGTCTCCTGAGCCACTTCCTAAAACAAAGCTCCAGCCTCCAACTCCATCAAGAAAAATCAAGTCATCATAGCCCCAGAGGCCAGGAGGAGGTGCCAGAGTGTCTTTGGGGGCCCTGGTAGGAGAAGCCAAGGGTGGGCTGTGTCAACCCTGCTTGTTCTCTGTTGCTAGAACTCCAAGTAAAGAGAGCAATTTAGGGCTAATGAACTTGGGAATAGGGAGGGAAATCAATGCAGTCCTGGAATGCTCAGTCTAGAAAGGACCTTCATTTAATAAATGAGTAATTGAAACCCAGTGGAGAAGGAAATGGCAATCCACCTCAGTGTTCTAGCCTGGAGAATCCCATGGACAGAGGAGACTGGCAAGCTACAGTCCATGGTGTCACAAGAGTCGGATATGACTTAGCAACTAAACCACCACCACCAATTGGAACCCAGAGAGATGAAGTGACTTATACAAGATGAAATCATGGGTAGAAAAATAGATGGCAGGCATGATACAGATCCTAAGTGGATAGAAACAGAAGGTCACATTTGATGGTAAGCACAAACTTGTCAAATCCTCTGTCTAATACGTTATCCAGGAAGCCCTCAGCCTAAAAGTTTTATTTTTGGGGGGAGGGGTAGTGTCAAGAAGAAAGGAGACAAAGAGACTCATGTTGTAGCAAATACATGAGGGAAGTCCAGCAGTGGTGCAGAGCTGAGTAGGAATACATTATAGAAAGCGACCCCAGAATCATAGAAATACAGTTGATGAAACCAAGACATTAAATTCTAAACTTGATGCCACTGAGCTCAGATGCACAGAAGTTTTTGCAGATAGTAGGAAAACTCTGATCTGTCAATGAGGACATGCTGACTCCAGCCTGCAGGGGACAGAAGGGAGGTGTGGGCAGTGACAGAAACCGATGACAAGGGAGGGCAAGTCCCAGCGGGACATGACAGAGACACTGCCTTCAGCCACTGAGGGCAAAGGGTAGTGGTCCCCAGCGCCACCCCTGGACAACAGCGAATCCCAGGGAGATTTTGCGGGCATCGGTTATATGCCCAGGACTGGACAAGAGGGTTGGTGAACTGCATGTCCATCATTCTAAACTGGGGCTTCTGTAATTCTCCACTCATCCCTTTAGAGAGGCCCTCACAGCTCAAGATTGTTACAGGTAAGCCTTAAGTTTTCCAAATTTTCCAACATTAAATCTCTCCAGCTCGGGGGATTGAAGGGACCCAGAGTGAATATGCATTGGAGAAGCACATGCACAGAGGTATGTCTGAGGAAGGGCCCCTCCAGCTTGGGTGTGCTCAGGCTCCAGAAAGAGTCAGGGGACCTCAGCGGGGTGGAAGCTGACATCCAGAAAGAACATGAGAGTGAAGGTGGGCAGAGCTGGGCAGAACCCTGGGCTCCACGTCTGAGTGACCCTGGCCTTTGAGTTCAATGACCTTCTATTTCTTGATCTGTGTAATTGGGACAAGGTCATTTAAAGACTAAAATAGTAAGTTGGAAAAGTAGGAAAGTTCTTAGCACATTGCCTGGCCAAACAGGAAGTACCCAGGTTTATCTTCTGTCTTTTATTTGAATGATAAACCTGTCTTCACTTCCCCAGACCTTTTTTTAACTGTCATAAAAAACACATTACATAAAATTTACCATCTTAATCAATTTAAGTATATATTTCAGTAGTATTAAATATATTTGAATTGTTGTGCAATCAACCTTCAGAACTCTTTTCATTTTTCAAAACTGAACCCTTCTAGCCAGGAAACAACTCCCCCTTTTCCCTTTTCCTCCAATTTTTAATTGAAAAGAAAAATCAAAAAGCAAGAATGTCGATTACTACTTTAAATATCTGCCTTAGCATGTTTCTCTAATGAGCTAAATTCCCAATTAAAACAAAAACAGAAATGAAAACATCAGAGTTGTTTAACAATTTGAAGTTCATAAAAACACAAGCAGTGAACTGAATATATCAAGAAGATCAATCTGGTAAAACTCCATTTCTAAAAAATCACAAGGACTCAGAAATTCCCTGGTTGCCCAATGGTTAGAATTCACTACATTCACTGCCAAGGAGCTGGGTTCAATGCCTGGTCAGGGAACTAAAATCCCACAAGCTGCATGGCTCAGTAAAATAAATAAATAAATAAATCACAAGGACTCAAAATCACCATATATATTCATGCTGCCAAATAGAAGAATACAGCTTCATTACAAAAACAACATGCAAATATTTCACAGGTCTATGTGATTGGAGTGGGAGAGAGAACAGGAAAGTCTAGTACACAATAAAGCAGTGTTTTCCAGGCTTCTCTGATGATAAGAATCACCCAAGATACCTGTTAAAACTACAAATTCCTGGGCCCTATCCCAGACTCACTGAATCAGACTCTCCAGGTTGGATTCCAAGTATAAAGTTTTAAAGCAACATTCTTCTAGAGGGTAAGAGATCTATATCTAAGTACATGTCCATCTTTTGAAAAAGCTGCCTGGTAATGCTGATGACAATATAAAACAAGTAACTGAGTGTGGCAGCTCCTGAACCTGTCAGCCCCTGAAAAGTGAACTGAAATGTTTATTCCATGCACAGAGCTGCAATTAACCACAAAGGCAGCTCATTGTTAGGGGACACTGTTAGAGTCACATGGAGCAGAATCAGGGACATGGTGCCTGTATGATTTGGGTAGAAATGAACTAAGAGCAGAGGTTCTAAATATAACATGGTGGAGGGGAACACTCCCAAGCACACTGGACCTTCCGAAAGATAAAAGTGTTAACTTTTCAAAACATGCTAGAACACGGAACCAGTACATAACACGTGGCTCTGGGTTTTCTTTGCTAGTGGAAACACGACTAGCTTTTCATCGTGATGAAGACTGAAAACAAAGAAAAGCTAAGCACCACCTCCAAGATCTGTCTCTTCCACCTGGGGCCACTGGTTCCAGTTGCCTGATCCACTGTAAGCAACCAAGTGGATAAAAAGCAAAGATCCTGGGGGAAGCCACGGGAACTGGGCATGGGGACTGAATGGAAAACCAGATCCCAAGAGGAATTTTACTCTGGTTCTGAGCTTGGGTGGGGGGTGCTCTGTGGTTTTGTGTCTCTACAACTCCAGCCCTGTGCCCCCTCCCCAGCTCCCACTAGGATGGATTCTAAAAGAATATAGGCTTCTATGTTCAGCATTGGCTTCTACCCTGATTATTCCATGCATAGCTACAAGTAGGAGTTTTAATTCCACCACCCATAGACATCATCCTTGCTCAGTTCAGTTCAGTTCAGTCACTCAGTCATGTCCGACTCTTTGTGACCCCATGAACCGCAGCACGCCAGGCCTCCCTGTCCATCACCAACTCACGGAGTCCACCCAAACCCATGTCCATTGTGTTGGTGATGCCATCCAACCATCTCATCCTCTGTCGTCCCCTTCTCCTCCCACCCTCAATCTTTCCCAGCATCAGGGTCTTTTCAAATGAGTCAGCTTTTCACATGAGGTGGCCAAAGTATTGGAGTTTCAGCTTCAACATAAGTCCCTCCAATGAACACTCAGGACTGATCTTCTTTAGGATAGACTGATTGGATCTCCTTGCAGTCCAAGGGACTCTCAAGAGTCTTCTCCAACACCACAGTTCAAAAGCATCAATTCTTCTGTGCTCAGGTTTCTTCACAGTCCAACTCTCACATCCATACATGACTACTGGAAAAACCATAGCCTTGACTAGACGGACCTTTGTTGGCAAAGTAATGTCTCTGATTTTTAATATGCTGTCTATGTTGGTCATAACTTTCCTTCCAAGGAGCAAGAATCTTTTAATTTCATGGCTGCAATCACCATCTGCAGTGATTATGGAGCCCAAAAAATAAAGTCAGCCACTGTTTTCACTGTTTCCCCATCTATTTGCCATGAAGTGATAGGACTAGATACCATGATCTTAGTTTTCTGAATGTTGAGCTTTAAGCCAACTTTTTCACTCTCCTCTCTCACTTTCATCAAGAGGCTCTTTAGTTCTTCTTCACTTTCTGCCATAAGGGTGGTGTCATCTTCATATCTGAGGTTATTGAGATTTCTCCTGGCAATCTTGATTCCATCTTGTGCTTCATCCAGCCCAGCATTTCTCATGATGTACTCTGCATATAAGTTAAATAAGCAGGGTGACAATATACAGCCTGACGTACTCCTTTTCCTATTTGGAACCAGTCTGTTGTTCCATGTCCAGTTCTAACTGTTGCTTCCTGACCTGCATACAGGTTTCTCAAGAGGCAGGCTAGGTGGTCTGGTATTCCCATCTGTTTGTTTTTTTATTTATTCTCTTGATTTCAGTACCTTTGATGTGCATCAAAAAAGAAAACTACAGAAGAAACACTTCCTTGCAAAGCTCAATCAATGCTCTCAGTTGGCTGAAAGGTGGGTTTTTTTTTATTTCTGGATATGTCTTTCACTTCCAGTAGTCCAAACATTAACTCATCTACCATTCATCTTACCAGATTTTCTATCTCTTTTCTTTCTTCTTAAGAGACAGTAGATTGTACACTAGGTCAAATCTGACTCTTCGGTGACCCCATGGACTGTAGCTCACCAGGCTCCTCTGTCCGTGGGATTTCCCAGGCAAGTTGGCTGCCACTTTTTTCTTCCCAATCCAGGGATCAAACCCGTGTCTCCTGCATTGGCAGGCAGTTCTTTACCACTGAGCCACCAGGAAAGTCCTAGATTCTGCTTAACCAAAGTCATTTACAAGGTCATGGAGGACAAAGAGGGGATTGTTTCAAAACCACATGTGTCATGTTTAAATAAATCCTGTGTGCATCTCAATTCTAGATAGAACCACATGGCTTCAGATAAAACTGCCTGTCTCAGGTCCTGCTTCCTCCAGAATTGCATTACTGAATTACGGCGTAGCCTTGTGAATGAACACCATTCAAGTCACTGATAAAAAAGCACAAGCTATAGGAAAACCCTTTGGCTAACTGCAATATTTCATAGATCCGCTGCTGGCTTGTGGGTCAACAGCAAAGGAAGAACTATTCAAGGTCTGAGTATGGAAGACTGGGAAATCCAGAGAGTGCCAAATGTGTCTCTGAGGTTTTGAATATGATTCAATTCTCAAAACTTCTCACGCTTACAGCATGTTTGCAGTGCCTTAAAATGTCCTGAGCTGTGCTTTGTCGCTCAGTCATGTTGGACTCTTTGTGACTCCATGGCCCGCCAGACTCCTCTGTCCATGGAACTCTCCAGGCAAGAATACTAACGTGGGTTGCCAAACCCTCCTCCAGGGGATCTCCCCAATCTAGGAATTGAACCCAGGTCTCCTGCATTGCAGGCAGATTCTTCACCATCTGAGCCACCAGGGAAGCCCTAAAGTGTACATACTCGATTAACTATTGTGCCAAGTATCCAACAAATACATAGGAAGTGGTCTGTCTAGAATAAAGCAGATTTTTAGAGTACTGGGTTTCTCTGATAGGACTATTTCAGGAATCACTTGTGCTAGAAGGAAAAAATTGGAGGAACACATTTAAAGGCCAAGTTAATCTTTCAAGTGGCCTAAAAGTAAGATCTGTATTGGAGGAGAGACAGCAGATATGGGTATAACTCTAACCTTAGTGTCAAGGAGAAAAGTGATGACCAAAATCATTTTAAATAGCAGAGAGTACATTATTTTTCCAAGGCTTCCCAGTCATTCTAGTTATTCATTGGTCATTGTGTCAAAACAATAGAGATAGAAACCCATATTATTCATAAGGATAGAACTACGTGTATCAATATTTTATTTGTTTATCTTTTTTTTACCAATATTTTAATCTGGATTCTACCTAGGAAATGTCTAGGTACAATAATATGAGAGAAAATACTGTGGAAAAAATGACCCTAAATCAGTAACCCCTAGAAACAAGAGGGAAAGCTAAGCTAGTGCAAGCAACTCTCCAAAATTAATCCCAGGGAAATTTCTTAAATTGACAATATGGAGACCTTCGGCTCCCCAGAGAAAGCCACAGTCATCGGGGAAGATGTGTGCTGACCTTAATAGCAAAGAGACTCACAGGATCCCAGGGGCTTAGAGGGTATGAGGACAATGGGAATTCAGCTGTGAATATTTAAAAAGCTTTGCTACATTCCAAGCACCGTGCTAAAAGCTTTACCTACATCATCTAATTTAACCCACACAATATTCCAAGGCACAGGCCATTAGTGTCCCATTATACAGACTAAGAAACTAGGTTCTGTGAGGTAAAGTGAGTTGTTTGAGGTCACTCAGCTAGTTTGTAGCACCTCTGTTCATGATAGAACTTGCTGGATCTTTTTAACATCTCAGAGTATCCAATGTCTTGTACCACAGGACCTAATATATATCACTGGGAGCTATATTCAATATCTTGTACAACTACCACACATAAAATAGATAAACCACTGGGCCTACTGGATAGCACAGGAAGCTATCCTCAGCATCTTGTACACACTCCAGAGCCTCAGAGCTCTGTGAGTCTACCATGTCGAACTTTATACCCCCATCAAACAGGAATGTTACTCCCAAGTTCAGAAGAGCCTTCCACCACCTCACCTTTGCTGTCCAACCTCTACCTACCTTCCTGTATCAGCTCCAATCCCTCATGTTACCGGAAGCTTCCCCGCCTGGTATTCCCATCATATCTTATTGTTCTCGGTCACAGGACTTAACTCCCAATGATCTGAGCGCCTGATGACTTGTGATTTTCCCCCAGAAGACTATCCTCTTTGAAGGCATGATTCTCACCCATGCTGCTCACTGTTATAGCCATGGTGCTTAGCATGGTGTCTGATACACAGTAGGTGCTCAGAAAATATCCCTTGAATGGACGAATCACCTCATGACTCCATTTACTGTTGAGGAAACAAAAATTCAGAAGGGCCTTCTAGCTTGGCCCCTAGCCACAGGACGCTGGAGTGCAGAGTGCCCGTGGAGAGGCAGATCTTCTAACCCCTGGCTGGGACTCTTTCTATTTGTTTCTGCCACCCTCTTACCTAGAACGTCTCAGTTCCCCCTTCACCATCTCAGTCCTCCCATCCTTAGAGCCCTGCTCTGTCCCCATTGGCTGACACTGACCTCAGAAAGCCTGTTCAAGTTCTAACTCACATTTATCAGGTAACTGATCACAGGCTACTTTGTGTTAGAAATTCCACTGTGGTTTCCAGTTGCTTTTACCTCTCCTCCCCGGAGCTAGTGCTGGCCTGCACCCCTAGAGGCACCTCCACTTTGCTTTGTAGCCTGGAGCAGGGCTCAGGTCAGTGTTAATTTGATTTTGCAGCACCAGGCAAAACACAGAAAATCCTTCCTCTCTCTGAGGTTAACACCAGTGAAACAATAAATGGAGAGCTCTCCACCCACAAGATAGCCCGAGTTGGAAAAATGGATTGTCAGTTCCTCTTCTTGCCTCGGATCTAAAAATGTCAATACTTAATACCCAGCAATGCTAGTCCATGTGCCCTGTGTTTCCTGACACTTGGCCCCTCCCCGACTATGTATTGATTTAATGAAGGGCCTCAGCCATCTCCGTTATCATGCTCATCACTTCCCCTGCCTGTTAGCTATTCTCCAAATTGAGCTATTCAAGCCAATTCATCAGATTACCTCCGGAAACACTGCTGGTTGGTCAAGGGATAAGAATAAATAACATGGAGATTTCAAAGCCATTACTGAGTGGTCTGTTAAAGAAAGAAAACTCAACAAAAAAGGAGATGAAGAACTTCAAGGAAGCCATTGAAACATCCCCAGGAGTAATGTAACACAGATGCCCGCAGACAGGAAAGGACACAGAAAGACAAGTAGCCAAGGTTGGTGACCCTATTCATATAAGCTGTCACTCTGACCCTAAGTCAAGAAAAATAAAGAGAAAAGCACAGTCTACTATATATACAATGTCCTGAAGAGGAGGAAATATTAAAATATATTATCGAACCAAGCCCGGTTTCTGGAGGAAAAGCTTGGCCCATTTCATTCCTCTGTTACACAATAAATGCGTTCATTCATCATCTGGCCACCCTATCTCTTTGAAATTCCATAAAATGCTGCCTACTTCATCTTGAAATATCTGTGCTTGGAGCAGAATGTGCAGTTTAAGCACAAAAGCTTTAAAACGCCACAGGAGTAATATCAAAAATCAGCTTAAGAACTTAACGTAACCAGACAAAAGACCAATAAATCTCAGGTCTGAGTGTGTGTGCATTTTAATAAGAGAATTCTTGCATAGAGTATTATAGTTTTGCTTGCCAAACATAAGATACGTTTCCGTGTTCCATGCTCATAATTGTAATAAAAGCTCTTATTGTAAATGGTACAGGCATGAGCAGAGGAGGGATTTCAGATTAAGGAGTTATATGAAGGAGGCTGACTTAAAGGTTGCTGGGAAAACCTACCATTGATTTTCCAGCTCAAATCCTGGATTTGAAGCTGGGCAGGTAAGTCTTGCTTTTTCACTTTTTTTTCTCAAATAGCTTTGGTTTCTTAAAATGATTATTACACAGAAAGATAGTTTCACCTTTTATTCCCCTGCCCTTGTTTGTTACTTGATCACAGGCACACTATTTACATTGTTATTCATTGGCACAATTATCTCTAAGTGCTTAGGAATGTTCAGATGGACTTTTCAGCTGGGTTGGAGAAAATACATTTTCCAAACCACTTCAAAACTACAAGATCCCATTCAACATCACATCAGGTGATGAGGCAAGACTATAGCATCTTGGATCCTGGAGGCTCCGAAGAAGGCAGACCATCCTTGGCACCCAAGGTCAAAGGCAGGCTGAAAGCAGGATGTGGAGCCAGGAAGCTCTTCTAGGATAGGAGTTGGCTCTCCTGCATCCCTGCGACAGGGTCAGGAAAGGAAAGGAAAGGAAAGTGAAAGTCACTCAATCATGTCCAACTCTTTGCAACCCCATGGACTATGCAGTCTATGGAATTCTCCAGACCAGAATACTGGAGTGGGTAGCCTTTCTCTTCTCTAGGGACTCTTCCCAACCCAGGGATTGAACCCAGGTCTCCCACATTGCAGGAGGATTCTCTACAAGCTGAGCTATCAGGGAAGCCAGAGCAAATGCTATTTCCAAACCACTGCAACTGAAAAGTCCGATCAGATGGCAACATGGTCCATGGATGTAGGAAGGAAATAGACAAAGGACTTTGAAAGCTCCTAAAGTCATGATCAAATGACCTTCACCTTAGGAGGAAATCAAGCTGAGTTACTTAGTTTCTACTTTTTGTGATTGAAAAAGCACACACACACACACACACACACACACCCTTTACTGAAAAAGAATAAGACACTACTTCAAATGCTTGCCTACCATCCCTGGAAAGGCCAGACAAGGGCAACATGGCCATGGCAGGCATCCAGGACAAAACACTAGGAAAGTCACAGTACTGAAGCCTTGCATAGACCCCTTGGACATTATTAAAGGCAGAAAGTTTGGAATTGAATCAGAACCTTATTCAGGAAAGGGGAGTAAGGGCCAGCATCCCACAGGCTGAGTTAGCCCCTGTGACCCTGCCAAGGAGCTGAGAGGCAGTACTGAAACAAAACTCACCTTCTTTCTTAGACTTTTAAAGCACATTATCACTGTTGGGGTGGGGTGGGGGGCATGCATGTGGAGAGAACACAATACTTCCCATCAATCCCCTTTGGAGTCATAAGCAAGCCCTTGTTTACAGGAAAATAAAAGGTGGCTTTCTTTTATCACCTTCTGTTGACAAAACAAAACATACAAAGTATATATCATTGATCAACAGTCTGACGTCTTAAAATCAAAAGGGCAAAACCAGACAGGAGAAGAATACTGGCTGGGGAAAAGTCAGCAGAACTGGCCAAAATGCCAAGTACTAAATCATTATTTCTTCTGCTCCCCAGAGGGGAGGGAGCAGAATCCCATTTGTTAGTTCTATTGTATTGATTTCTAGACTCATAGAAGTCGGTCTCCAGAAGGACCCTGAACAGTGCCTCCCTCTCATTTATTACTGAGAAAGATGAGCCCCCATAGGTCTTGGGGTTTTATGAATTTCTCAGTTTTAAGGTGGTAACTAAGCGACAAAGTCCCTGGTTCCTGGCTCTTCATCTGTGTCATACATAATGGCAGCAAGAGCTGGAGTGTGGGGGCCAGGACTTATCCCAGTCTTGTCCAGTGGGGGTTATAGAGATGTGTCCTGTCCCTTTTTAGTGGTGACCAACACCGTGGGTGGCTCAGTGGTAAAGAATCCACCTGCCAGTGCAGGAGACTCGAGTTCGACCCCTGGGTTGGGAAAATCCCCTGGAGGAGGAAATAACAACCAGTTCCGGTATTCTTGCCTAGAAAATCCCATGGACAGAGGAACCTGGTGGGCTACAGTCCGTCGGGTCAGAAAAGAGTCAGACACAGCTTACTTAGCACCTGAGTACCCACACGTGCAACGCTGCTGGAAGACTTCGACCTTTTGATACTTCTGATAACCTGCATCTCTATTTTAGGTGCAGAAACTGATACTCCAAGAGATGATGTGACTCATCAAAGTCACCTGACGTGTAAGTGACTCTCAGTTCTGCTCTGCTGCTTCCTCTTGCTGCTTGCTGTGTCAAATGCTTGGAAAATAGACACAAGGCACAGGTCTGCTCACTACGAAGACACATAAACCTTGCAAAGATAAAAGGAAAGAAAGAATACAAAAAGACAGAAAGCTTCCTATAACCCCTGACAAGCTGTAGTGAGGCTGACCCACCACACACACACACATACACTACACTGTTAAACCAATTGAATTTTCCATATGAAGGCCAATGTTCACTCTTCAGTGAGTTAGTCACTCAGTAGTGTCTGACTCTTTGTGACCCCATGGAGTATAGCCCACCAGGCTCCTCTGTCCCTGGGATTTCTCAGGCAAGAATACTGTAGTGGGTAGCCATTCCATTCTCTAGGACATCTTCCCGACCCAAGGATCAAACTCAGGTTTCCTGCATTGCAGGCAGATTCTTTACCATCTGAGCTTCCAGGGAAGAACGGAATTAAAGTTGAAGTTCTTCAAAGAACTACATGGTTCTATCCTGATTCCCTAGACTATTGTTACTGCCATGAGTTTCTTTATCTTTTAGGAATGTCTAAAGCTCACATTCCTTCGTAGAAAAGGAAGATGAAGTTGGTATCATGACAGTCTACTGGCAGGTGTCCATACTTTAACCGTTCCATTAAGTCACGGTTCATCTTTATTTCCCTGGTATTTCTCAGTTGAAAATGCAAGTCTAACCCCAGACCAGCACCAAGCCCTGGTCTGCACACTTGCAGCCTCTCTGTTCCAAGCAAAGGATTCAAGGTCTACTCCAGAATGCTGGCTGGGACAGAGGTAGTAACCCCTGCCTGGGTCTCCGAGCTGTGCTCAGAGCTGATTGATATCATGTAAATGGATGTTCTAATGAAGAGATTGGTCCATCAGCCAAAACTCAGGGACATGCAAAATGTATTAGGTCATTTATCGTCCAACAAGTTTCCTGTGGCGAAGGCAGCTAGAGAAACATTTCCAAAATAAATGTCATTTTAATTCTTAATCTAAAAAAAATCATCATAAGCACCACTAGTTTTCCTCTTTACAATTCTGCATGAGCATCTCTAATGGAGCAGGACCGTTCTAAAAATGGGACGACCTTCTGCCCTCGCCAATACCACTTTTGGGAAAAGTTCTGCACTGTTCAGCTTTACAGACACATCTCTCAAAGGAACAAAAGTCACCAATCCCCTGGAATTATAGAAACCTAAGGATCTGGCATTATTGTGTAGACTGCATTAGTATACATTCAGTCAATAATAATTGCCATAGCTAAAACTGATCTTTAATGGGGATATATTTTTACGACATTTAAAATACCCATGACTCTGCAGTGTGGAAATAAAAGGGAATGGAAAAACCTCTCATTCCTTGCAGAACCATGATTCTGAGTCACTAGTTCTGGGACGGGGTGGGGGTGGGAATGGTGCAATGGAATTAGTAGTGAAAAAAAAAATCAATTGCAGTGTTATGAACCTTTAATTTTTTTTTTTTTAAAAGAGGTACAGAAGTTCATGCTGAGAGTAACTGCCAACAGCAGTTACTCAATTCTAATACTCAAGAATTTTCTGTATTCAATTCAGCAGAGTATTAGCTACCATCAAGGCTACTACTTACCTCCTGAAGCCTTTGTACTATTAATAATTAGAAAAAGATGTTCTCCAGCCTTACTCCTCACCCCTCCTGCCCTACCCTGAAGCCTGTGTAGTTACACTCCCTGGGGAGCTGAATGCTAGGTGTATTTCAGCTTCCCCCCACCTCAGACAGAGAGAAACACTTGTGCAAAATGTATACTTCTCTGTATAGGCCCTGTCCCTAGAAGTAAAAAATTAAGGAACAGATCAATAAATTATGGCCTATCTATATGATGGAATATTAGGAAGTCATCAAAATGGTATTTTACAGAATATTTAAATACTCAAACTAGTCTTTCACTATATCATGGAAATATCTATGATATATTATGACATAAATATAACATTTATGATGTAAAATATTTATAATATAATACATAATGTTAAGTTAGAAAAATAAATTATAAAGGCAAAAATGCAATAGGGCATCAACTTAATGAACAAATTATCAGATGTGAATAAGATGAGGTGTACACCAAAATGTTAATAATTTTTACCTGCAGACAAGGCAATTATGGCTGCCTAATTATTTTTGTACAAATAAATTTCTGCATTTGAAAGGTTTTCTTCAATGAGCATGAACTGTTTCTATAGTAGAAATCAATTTGAAATAACAAAGAAATATCTATAATCCCATCTGCTTTTCAATCCAGGAAATAATACATCTAGTTACTTTTTTGCTTCAAAATCTTTCCAATTAAGGATACATAGGGATGCTGACGGAGAAGGCAATGGCACCCCACTCCAGTACTCTTGCCTGGAAAATGCCATGAATGGAGGAACCTGGAAGGCTGCAGTCCATGGGGTTGCTAAGAGTCGGGGACATGACTGAGCGACTTCACTTTCATTTTTCACTTTCATGCATTGGAGAAGGAAATGGCAACCCACTACAGTGTTCTTGCCTGGAGAATCTCAGGGATTGGGGAGCCTGGTGGGCTGCCGTCTATGGGGTCTCACAGAGTTGGACACGACTGAAGCAACTTAGCAGCAGCAGCAGGGATGCTGAAGTAACAAGATAGCAACTGATTTTCTCCAAGGCTATGATTCCCCTTAAGGATAGCGAAGAAATCTACAGTGGTTTTAAAATGAAAAGTGCATTTTAAAGTGGAGGATGAAGGTTTGAATCCTATCTCCAGTAGCCATCACTATATGATCTTGGGAAGATTATGACCTAGAGGGACAGAATTAGGGAAGTGGAGTGGGAGGGAGGCCCAACAGGGAGGGAATATATGTATTTTGGGCTTCTCAGGTGGCACTAGGGGTAAAGAACTTGCCTGCCAATGCAGGAGACATAAGAGACCTGGGTTCGATCCCTGGGTGGAGAAGATCCCCTGGAGGAGAGTATGGCAACCCGTTCCAGTGTTCTTGCCTGGAGAATCCCATGGACAGAGAAGCCTGGCAGGCTATAGTCATTGGGTCACAAAGAGTCAGACATGACTGAAGCGACTGAGCATGCAGCTTGTATGACTGATTCACTTTGTTGTACAGCAGAAACTAACACAGCATTGTAAATATATTCCAGTAATAGAAATGCTATACTATACTCCAATGATAAAAAAACAACTTTTTTAAAAGAAAAGGAATCTGCAGTGATGCCAGGAAAGGACAGGACAGCTCCTCCCTCAGGCCACAGGGTCAGGGGCTCCCATCACATGGGTTCAGGCAGCCCAGAACACATGACATAAAGCTCTTTGGGGCCATAATGTAGCTTTTGTAGTTTAAGAGGTTTCGAAGCTAATATTTAAACCCCTTGCATGCTTCAACTCCTATATGTAAACTGAGACTTTTACCTTAGAATCCTAATAATTGTAGTTACTCTAACTCTTCCTATCATCACTGCTTACGTTCATTTTGAAAATACCAGCCTCTCTGGGAAGAAGTGTTTCGTGCTAAGGGTCAGGATCAAGGTGTGTTCTCCCACTCCACCCTGACCCTCGTCACTTGGGGCAAATTAGGGAAGCTGAGGCCACCTCCTCCAGGGCAGGGCTGCGGAAAAACTAACAAAATTAAGTGAGGGGCTTCTCACTTGTTTGGAATTCTTCCCAAACCGTGCACCAAATTCTGTTGTATTTATTCACTTGTTTGCTTTCCTATAGTTGTGCTCCTGGACTGCACACGCTCCAGACCTCACTAACCTGAATTCACCAAGGGTGACAGTAAATCAGATGAGAACACTAGGGAAGATAAGCTCTGGGCGGAGGCACTGGTGGTGGGGGGGGTGTCTCCCGGAAGGCTCTGGACTCTTCTGCAAGGGTTTGCCATTATTTTAAGGATTAGACTTGGTACCGTCCAACCCAACAGCAAGAAGTTATTTTTTGACTTTTATTGATTTATTTATTGATGATTGATATCTGAACAAGGTGAAAAAGGCTTCTTTAGAGGCAGAGGCACCTCATCTTCTGGTCGTCCTGAAAGATACACTGGAGCAGGACTGGTTTCTCAGGGAATAAGCTCTCGCTGGGTAGCACTAAAGAAACCTTAAGAAAGAAAAAGAAGGCGGTGGTGTTGCCAGCAGATGGGTGCTCCTTGCCTGTAACTGAGCGAAGCCACCTGAGTCCTTAGGAGGAGGTGGGGTGCTTAGCTTGGCAGCCGACTCCTTAGAAACTGTCTCTAAGGGGTGGCTAAGCCTCTAAATTATTAGCATATCCTTAGCTCTGATACCCTGCACAATACTGCTTTGGGTTTTTGTTGTGGAGAATGGGGGAGAAGGATGGTGAACACCTTAGAACAATAAACAAACAAAACCCTGAAGACTTCTTCTCAAAACACCTAAGGCCCTCATTTGCACTGGTTTATTCACCTGCTCCTGACTGTGGAATGTTCCTACAAATCCTTCCCTTTGCCTTTCGGCAACCTAGCTGCTAGTGTTAATAAAATGGTCTTTTTCAGAAAAAGCAGGATAATATTTTTTTATATTCAGTATTATTACAAACACACACATGTTTTATATACCCAAGAAGAATGTATATCAATATACTAACAGCAGTTATATTAGAATGGTGATATTTTTCCCCAAAATGTTCTTTAATATATACGTGGTTTTTAATACCATAAAGGGACATAATAAAGTTGGGAGGGAAGAACATTTTATTAGTGGTTCTGTCCCCAGTACCTGGCCTCCTGGAAAGCATCCAAATATGTTTTTTTGAGGATAAATCAAGAGCTTGGGATGAACACACACACATTACTATATATAAGACAGATAACCAACAAGGACCTACTATATAGCATGGGGAACTCTACTTAATATTCTGTGATAACCTATATGAAAATATCTGAAAAAGAATAAATATATGTATATGGATAATTTTAGGCAAAGATGGGCTCAATAAAGGACAGAAATGGTATGGACCTAACAGAAGCAGAAGATATTAAGAAGAGGTGGCAAGAATACACATAACTATACAAAAAAGATCTTCATGACTCAGATAACCATGATGGTGTGATCACTCACCTAGGGCCAGACATCCTGGAGTCCAAAGTCAAGTTGGCCTTAGGAAGCATCACTGTGAACAAAGCTAATGGAGGTGATGGAATTCCAGTTGAGCTACTTCAAATCCTAAAAGATGATGCTGTGAAAGTGCTGCACTCAATATGCCAGCAAATTTGGAAAACTCAGCAGTGGTCACAGGACTGGAAAAGGTCAGTTTTCATTCCAATCCCAAAGAAGGGCAATGCCAAGGAATGTTCAAACTACCGCACAATTGCACTCATCTCACACGCTAGCAAGGTGATGATTAAAATTCTCCAAGCCAGGCTTCAACAGTATGTGAACCATGAACTTCCAGATATTCAAGCTGGATTTAGAAAAGGCAGAGGAACCAGAGATCAAATTGCCCACATCCACTGGATCATCAAAAAAGCAAGAGAGTCCCATAAAAACATCTACTTCTGCTTTATTGACTATGCTAAAGCCTTTGACTGTGTAGATCACAATAAACTATGGAAAATTCTTAAAGAGATGGGAATACCAGACCACCTTACCTGCCTCCTGAGAAACCTGTGTGCAGGTCAAGATGCAACAGTTAGAACTGGACATGGAACAACAGACTGGTTCCAAATTGGGAAAGGAGTATGTCAAGGCTGTATATTGTCACCCTGCTTATTTAACTTATATGCAGAGTACATCATGCGAAATGCCAGGCTGGATGAAGCACAAGCTGGAATCAAGATTGCTGGGAGAAATATCAATAACCTCAGATATGCAGATGACACCACCCTTATGGCAGAAAGCGAAGAAGAACTAAAGAGCCTCTTAATGAAAGTGAAAGAGGAGAGTGAAAAAGTTGGCTTAAAGCTCAACATTCAGAAAACTAAGATCATGGCATCTGGTCCCATCACTTCATGGAAAATAGATTGGAGAAATAATGGAAGCAGTGAGAGACTTTATTTTTGGAGGCTCCCAAATCACTGCAGATGGTGACTACAGCCATGAAATTAAAAGACACTTGCTCCTTGGAAGAAAAGCTATGACCAACCTAGACAGCATATTAAAAAGCAGAGACATTACTTTGCCAACAAAGATCCATCTAGTCAAAGCTATGGTTTTTCCAGTAGTTATGTATGGATGTGAGAGTTGGACTATAATGAAAGCTGAGTGCTGAGGAATTGATGCTTTTGAACTGTGGTGTTGGAGAAGACTCTTGAGAGTCCCTTGGACTGCAAGGAGATCCAACCAGTTCATCCTAAAGGAAATCAGTCCTGAATATTCATTGGAAGGACTGATGTTGAAGCTGAAGCTCCAATCCTTTGGCCACCTGATGTGAAGAACTGACAAAAAGACTCTGATGCTGGCAAAGATTGAAGGTGGGAGGAGAAGGGGACGACAGTGGATGAGATGGTTGGATGGCTTCACTGACTCAATGGACATGAATTTTAGTAAGCTCCTGGAGTTGGTGATGGACAGGGAAGCCTGACGTCCTGCAGTCCATGGGGTCGCAAAGAGTCGGACACTACTGAACAACTGAACTGACTGATATGGATAACTGAAGCACTTTGCTGTACACCTGAAATTAGTAGAGCACTGTAAATTAACTATTCTCCAATCATTTTTTAAAATACGTTGTTTAAAAGGATAATCCATAGGAAGAGATGAGGATACCAGTCTTGTCAATATCACTCTGATAAATCCATCTAACTTTGGAGAAGATTGCTCCTCTTCCTCTAGAGCTATTTCCATTAGACTCTTTCTCTATATCATTATTTTCCTGGCCACTTGCATGAACCCAGTAAAAAAGGAAAACCCGAAGAACACGCCATGATGCTACTTTAAAGTGACAGTATAGAAGTTAAGTTTTTCCTAAAACCCTTCAGGAATTTTGAACCACCGAAGTTCTTTTGCCAAGTTGATTTTTGATTCTTCAGCTTTTGTCTTATTTTTTATTCATTTGCACAGCAGAAAAAGTATGCCTCTCGTTTCAACCAGATGTAGCAAATATCAACTCAAGCCAAGTCAGCAACAAAAATTCTGACCTCCTGAGGGTCCCCTCTATGGGAGAAGTTGGCCTGGCAAAACTTGTGCATTTATATTAAATACTATACCCTAGAAGAGGGGGAAACACCTGTCTTCAGGGGGAAAAAAGAGCAAGAGAGAAGCTGAAGCCAGGTTTATTAAAGCTTCCTTATCTTGCTACAAAGACCCGCTGAGGTCAACACCCCCTACCACCACTTGACAGGTGATGCTGAGCCAAGGCCAATTTCAACAACCTTTTCATCAGTCTGCCTATATTTTTCTCTCCCTCCACTGACTCTTCTGCTTTGGGTTGGTTTCTCCCCATCTCTGCCTCAGCCAGGCATCTGTGGTTAGCAGGTCTCTGGTTCCTTTGGTTCCCACAAGGAAAGGAGGCCACATACAATCCAAGTTAGGAGCCACATGGTCAAAATGTCTCTATCGTAACTGTTGAGATTGGCAGAATCACATTTGTACCAACCAAACTGCAAATTGATTCCAAGCAGGACTTAGGTCAGCCTTGGTTTTATATGAGGAACCCATGAGCTGCCCAAGGCCACAGAGCTGCTTCTGTGGCAGAATCCACTGGGGACCCAAAGAAAGAAAGTATAGTCGCTCAGTCACATCCAACTCTGCGACCCCATGGACTGTAGCCCACCAGGATCCTCTGTCCATGGAATTCTCCTGGCAAGAATTCTGGTGTGGGTTGCCATTCCCTTCTCCAGGAGATCTTCCCAACCTAGGGATCAAACCTAGGTTTGCATTGCAGGATTCTTTACCAGCTGAGCCACCAGGGAAGCCCCTCTGACTTATCGTTAACAACAATATAATATCCTGTTCTTTCATTCACGTTTACCCAATGACTTTAATGGTTTTGGTCAGGCATTTGCTTAATTCTTTAGGTATCATCAACATTTTCTGGAAGAACACACTTGAGTTGCAGGAAGCAGAGCCTTGTGGCCTTTGGATGCAAATCAGCTGAAACAGTAACCAGATATTCAGGTATATCCAGATTCCTCATGGGCTCACAGGATGAGTGAGCTTGCCCATTTTTTAGAATACTAAGGAATTCTGAGATCGGCCAGCACTTTACTGATGGTCCCTTCCTAGAAATGTCGGACTTTGAAAGCACATTAGATGTCACCAACTCTGACCTGTAAAATTACAGACTTTGGGTGGTGTCTTCAGACAGCAGAGGACAGGGAGTTTTAATTCAACAGAAAGCATGACAAGTAGGAGAAACTTGATAATGCAGAGCTGACCTGCAGGTGTATGTTAATTATTGATGAGGACTCTGCTGACGAATTTGGGGGTAAAAGTGGGGTGGTCAGAGATGAATCATAATCTTTCTCTCAACTAGAACACCCAGGGCCAGGACTCTCATTTTCTAGATGAAGAAACAAAGGACTACAGAGGTGAAGCAACTCACCCATGGTCAAAGCTAAGTCAGAGTAACAGTTCACATGATTCCTGGGACTGAGTCCCTCATTCATGTTCTTCTGTGAACTATTTCCATGCCATCTCTGGTTTTACCTTCTGTGTTTATGTCACATGTCACAAATATAGAAAGCAGAAAATCTCATTGACAAATGCTTTTCACACAGCAGCAGCCACTTGCATTTAGGGATTTTTTTTTCTAAGCTTTTCCAATGTCCACCCAATGCAATCGTGGAATATGCAAACCAAATGCACGCAGCATATGGACCAATCTAATGTCTCAGAAACTTCCCAAGAGGTGCTAGTGGCAAAGAACCCGCCTGCCAATGAAGGAGACATAAGAGACAGGGGTTCGATCCCTGGGTTGAGAAGATCCACTGGAGGAGGAAAAGACAACCCACTCCAGTATTCTTGCCTAAAGAATCCCATGGACAAAGGAACCTGGTGGGCTGTGATTACAAAGAGTTGGACACGACCCAAGCAACTTAGCACAGCACACAAAAGTCTCTGGGAAATAAGGGACATACTGTACTCTTAAACAAAGTCTGGAAGCTCAAGTAAAATTTCATCCACTGACAGAAAATGTAATTGCTAACTGCTTCCCATAATCTAATTGTTTTTATTTCTTGAGATAAAGACTAGAGCACCAGAGTGGGATACCAGGAACTCAGTGATTGTAACTTATATGTCCCATTCCCAGTGCAGTGGCCCCTTGAGCAGAATGCAGATGGAAATCCCAGCATCTGCTTGAATCCTGTGGCTCCTAAACTTGTTCTCCACAGTCTTGAGACATCCGAGTCACTTAGCTGGGTTTTCTCAGGCTTTGTTCTTACCTGCCTGTCTAGTACTGAACATGGCTCTCACCCACCCTTTCCTTTGAGCAAGCCTTTCTTCTCTTCCTCATAGGTATTGGTCTTAAGGAATTCCCTGATAAACTTCCTGTAGGCAAATCTTCACTTCTGGGCCTGTCTTACAGCTGTGCTGTGCTGTGCTTAGTCGCTTCAGTCATGTGCAACTTTTAGCGACCCCAAGAACTGTAGCCCATCAAGCTCCTCTGTGCATGGGGATTCTCCAGTCAAGAATACTGGAGTGGGTAGCCTATCCCTTCTCCAGGGGGACTTCCCAACCCAGGAATCAAACCTGGGTCTCCTGCATTGCTGGAGGATTCTTTACCAGGTAAGCTCCCAGGGAAACCCCTGTCTTCCTGGGACCCCTTCAAAAACAGCTGATGAAGTTGCATTAGTGAGGGAAGTACTATTGTGGGCAACTGACAGTCAGTCTTCCTGGGGATAGTTTGAGAAACTGTGTAGACTTCAGCACTGGCCAATCAAGGAGCAAGGAAGTCGGGGGATGGGGGTGGGGAAGGGGTTTACCTAGCTACCCCTTCACTGGTAAGGGTTGTTGTTGGAGCAGGAGGGGTCAGATGTAATACCCCGACACTTCTCACCGCCCCAAATGTGGCCAGGGAATACTCCCAAGCAGAAAGAGGCAGGAAGCCATCAGCTGGAGAGGAGCTGTCTACAGACAGCCTCCAAGGTGAACCAATAGAAACTGGGCAGAAAGCATCACCATCATCTGCTACAATTCCCCTCATCAAAACTCATCTCCAACTCCCCATTTCTACAGTAGGGATCGCAGGCTCACAGAGTAAAGTCATATCAGACACTTGTGAGATTGGTTTGACAAACAGCCTTCCTGACTTCTTGAGTCTGAATTCTTTAGACAGAGTAATCAAACCCAGAGACTTCACAGGTTTGTTACTATCTGGCCTCTGAAGGCATTTGAGATCTGGATGCTTGGTCTAGAAAATAAAGTCCAGGTTTCTCTGACTGGGCATCCCTCATGACCTCTTATCAAGCCAGATTTCCAACCCTGTGTTCTTCTAGACGCTTTCTCCCGCCCAGATTTGTCTATTTCATATGTGTGTAAAACAACTCAAAATCAGGTCATGCTATTCTTTTCCAGAAACTTCCCATTGACCAGAAGATGGGACTCAAGCCTCCCAGCGGCAATGCACATGAGGGCTCCTACCACAGGGCCAACCCCTGCGGGTAGCCTCCACGCCCACCCCATCTCACCCCCAGCTCCCCTCCATGCCTCACATTTCATCCACACGAGATGTCTGTGGATCCCTAAACATTCCAGATTCTCCCACATCTAGCTGCTTTTCTTTCTCTGTCTAGAAGTATCCACCCCATTTTTTCCACCTGGAAAACTCCAAGTCCTCATTCAAGGATCTGCTTAAATCCCACCTCCTAGGCCCAGCAGGGGGAAGGGAAGCATCCTCCTCTGTGCTCCTGGTTCCCAGTACTCGTTCTGCCACAGCGTAAATCACTATGTCATATTTACCTGTTCAGATGCCTGTCTCCCCCACTAGGGGCCTCCCAAGTGGCACTAATGGTAAAGAACCTGTCTGCCAATGAAGGAAACATAAGAGGTGCAGGTTCAATCCCTGGGTCAGGAAGATCCCCTGGAGGAGGGCATGGCAACCCACTTCAATGTTCTTGCCTGGAGAATCCCATGGATAGAGAAGCCTGGTGGGCTACAGTCCATGGGTCGCAAAGAGTTGGACACGACTGAAATGACGGAGCACACATGCATGCACTCCCCTATTAGACTGTGACTCCTCAAATGCAACTGTTGAGTTTTTTCTCTGTATCCCCATGGTCTGGGGTAAGGCTGTGGGTCCATTACAATATGCCAACTGAATAATGGATGGATCGATGTTCCTCTAATCCCTGGACCTGCTGCTTTTCTGAGGGTATGAAAACATTTGCTCGTCTGTAACTGCTGATTCTCTGTCCTCCACTCTTAAGCTCCCATCTTCTGCCTACCTTTAGCCAAACATGGCCAGTTGGATGTTCTTGGCTAAAGAATCTTAACCATTTCTCTTGGTTCCTGCTACCTGGGTCCCAGAAGATGCCCAGATGCAGGAGGGAGGACTATTCTCCAGACCAAGAATCTTTAAGATGGGGTAGCATTCTGCCCACTCCAGTACTTTTGCCTGGAAAATCTCATGGACAGAGGAGCCTGGTGGGCTGCAGTCCATGGGGTCGCTGAGAGTTGAACACAACTGAGCGACTTCACTTTCCCTTTTCACTTTCATGCATTGGAGAAGGAAATGGCAACCCACTCCAGTGTTCTTGCCTGGAGAATCCCAGGGACAGGGGAGCCTGGCAGGCTGCTGTCTATGGGGTCTCACAGAGTCAGACACGACTGACGCGACTTAGCAGCAACAGCAACATTCTGCTTTCTGCTACCTGGCCTTAAATTCTCACAGACTGCCTGGTCCCTACCTGCCTGCCTTTGCAGACTGGTTACTCTCAGCTCTGGGCTCCTCTCGATTCTGGTGACACTATTATCAGCATACAGGGGGCCAATACATATATATATTAATATATATATATTCCATCCTTGACTCTCAGGTCTCTATTGACACCTTGCTCAGCATGACAAGGTGGTAGGCACGTCCTGAAATAGATGCAACCACCCAGCTCTGGCTTCTGGTTGACACTCGGAAGCCTAGATGGCTGTCTGCACTGGAGACCGCCCAACATTTTGCTCGAGTTACAGCCAGAAGTTGTCAGTTGTGTGACTGATAAGAGAGAACGAAAATACATGTGCTTCCATTAATAAAACCAGCAGGGAATCGTCCTTTTACTTTTCTATTCAAAATTGTCTCTGAGAGTGTTTTCTCGTTATTCTTTTTCACTCCGTCAATGGGACCCGTCTGTGCTCTGGGAAAGGCAGACGGGAGGTGAGGAGACGTGGTTTTCCCATCCAGGGCTTGCTGTCTAGTTGGGGAGGACAGACCACCAACAAGAAAACAGACAAAAGAGAAAAAGTTACAGACGGTGAGAACTACTGTGAAGGGTACAGATAGGAAGGATCTAGGGTGGAGGGTGGTCTGGGAACCTCTCTGGGACGTCGACATTTCAGGTGAATGGAGGGAGGGAAGAAAGGCGCCACCGGGAGAACTGTAGGGAAGCCTGCAGGGCTGTGTGCACAATTTTTGTCAGTACATTCACACTAAACTAGAACAGACGCTTCATCCGGGGCCTTCAGAAAGAGGCTAAGGGTCCAGTTCCCCAGTGCACACATGGCAGGACCATTGAGAGATGGATCGATGGGAATGGTGACCTTCAAAGCCATGTGCTTAGGGACTGCTGGTGACAGCTGGCTAGTGAGGTGCTGTGGTAACTCTTGGGCTGATTCAAGGAGCTATATTCAGTATCTTGTAATAACCTATAACAGAAAACAAGCTGAAAAACAATATACACATATATGTATAACTGAATCACTTTGATGTTCATCTGAAAAATGGTAAATCAATTGTACTTCAATTTTTTTAATAAAAAAAAAAACAACAACAAAACTGAAATCTTAGTTTCCACATTTTATCTTTGGATTTTTTTTTTAGCATCTTCCAGACTGTTGTCTGTGATCTGTTTTCTGGCCTGTAGCAGAAGAGATATATTACCAAGACCAGTAGTTAATGTTTGGTTTTACAAACAATTAAATAACCATCTGTTGGTTTGCTTCAGTGATGGAGAAAGAACTGTTCAACTGCCATACAGATTAAAATGGATATGTCACACTAGATTGCATTCTGAGTTCAGTCCAGCAGCCCTGGTCACTGTGTTATCAAAGAATTCATGCCACTGGCCTGTGGTAGTCTCCATCTCTCCTCTGTCCAATGGGAATAGCAGATGCAGCAGGGAGCCTGACTAACCAACCCTGCGAACTCAGTCCTGACTGGCACATACAGGCGATCAATCAACTGCATTGAATGAATGAATGAGTAAATTGTGATCTACAAAGATAAAAACTACTCCCCCCTCCCTTTTTTTTGACTTAAAGCAATAGACATTGATCTTCTTACATTTCTGGAGGCCAGAGTCTAAAATCAAGGTGTTGGTTGGGACACACACTTCTTCTGAAGGCTCTTCGGGCCTTCCCTGCCTTTTTCAGTTTCTGGTGGTTCTAGGCATCGCCGAACTTGTGGCTCCATCGCTGCAGTATTTGCAGCGTCTCGAAATGGCCTTCTCTTCTTGTTTCTGTCTAAACTCCTCTATTTTTAAAAGAAGTTATTTTCTCTTTTCAAACCCCCACAAAACGTTGTTGTGGGTGGGTCTATCTCTAGGACTAGGGCTGGTCTCAAGTGAAGCACTGCATCTCGTCTTCGTGTGTCTGTGTAGCATACCTTCATTTCCTACCGATAAGCTTTGAACTGGTTGATTTCGTCTCTTCCACTTGGTTCTGTTGCTTGCACTGTCGCTTGGTTCTGTGCTTGGGAGAAAGAAGACATCCTGCTGATTGTCCTTCGAATGGGGGTTCAGGGCACATCTGCTGGAACAATTCCCATCCTTGCTCTGGATGGAGAGTTAACATTCAGATCAGATCAGATCAGTCGCTCAGTCGTGTCTGACTCTTCGCGACCCCATGAATCGCAGCACCCCAGGCCTCCCTGTCCATCACCAACTCCCAGAGTTCACTGAGACTCACGTCCATCGAGTCAGTGATGCCATCCAGCCATCTCATCCTCTGTCGTCACCTTCTCCTCTTGCCCCCAATCCCTCCCAGCATCAGAGTCTTTTCCAATGAGTCAACTCTTCACATCAGGTGGCCAAAGGACTGGAGTTTCAGCTTGAGCATCATTCCTTCCAAAGAAATCCCAGGGCTGATCTCCTTCAGAATGGACTGGTTGGATCTCCTTGCAGTCCAAGGGACTCTCAAGAGTCTTCTCCAACACCACAGTTCAAAAGCATCAATTCTTCGGCGCTCAGCCTTCTTCACAGTCCAACTCTCACATCCATACATGACCACAGGAAAAACCATAGCCTTGACTAGACGGACCTTTGTTGGCAAAGTAATGTCTCTGCTTTTGAATATGCTATCTAGGTTGGTCATAACTTTCCTTCCAAGGAGTAAGTGTCTTTTAATTTCATGGCTGCAGTCACCATCTGTAGTGATTTTGGAGCCCAGAAAAATAAAGTCTGACGCTGTTTCCGCTGTTTCCCCAGCTATTTCCCATGAAGTGGTGGGACCGGATGCCATGATCTTCGTTTTCTGAATGTTGAACTTTAAGCCAACTTTTTCACTCTCCACTTTCACTTTCATCAAGTGGCTTTTGAGTTCCTCTTCACTTTCTGCCATAAGGGTGGTGTCATCTGCATATCTGAGGTTATTGATATTTCTCCCGGCAATCTTGATTCCAGTTTGTATTTCTTCCAGTCCAGCGTTTCTCATGATGTACTCTGCATATAAGTTAAATTAACAGGGTGACAATATACAGCCTTGATGAACTCCTTTTCCTATTTGGAACCAGTCTGTTGTTCCATGTCCAGTTCTAACTGTTGCTTCCTGACCTGCATACAGATTTCTCAAGAGGCAGATCAGGTGGTCTGGTATTCCCATCTCTTTCAGAATTTTCCACAGTTTATTGTGATCCACACAGTCAAAGGCTTTGGCATAGTCAATAAAGCAGAAATAGATGTTTTTCTGGAACTCTCTTGCTTTTTCTATGATCCAGAGGATGTTGGCAATTTGATCTCTGGTTCCTCTGCCTTTTCTTAAACCAGCTTGAACATCAGGAAGTTCACATTACATAGAGTTAAATCATGTGTAATACATGTCCCCATTCTGTTAGAATTTCTTTCCTTAAGTTTTAGTTATGCTCACTTATGTTCTCTCTCTTTCTTTCTTTTTTTTTTTTTAATCGTTACTCCTCTCCATACAGAGAGGGAAATGGCAACCCACTCCAGTATCCTTGTCTGGAGAATCCCCTGGACAGAAGAGCCTGGAGGGCTACAGTCCATGGGGTCGCAAGAGTTGGACACGACTGAGTGACTGAACCACCGCCACCACCTCCTCTCCATACGGTAAAATACAACTTTGCGGGAAATGTGAGTTCTCAGGGCAGTTTGGGAAATGCTGGGTTAAATAAACAGGCTGTAGGATGTGGCAGAGCCTCCAACACGCTCTGAAGTACTGCGAATCTCCTAACGGGGTGACAGTTTGTCCGAGTCTCCAGAACTACTTGATCCTGAAAACTTTCAGTGATGAGCTTCTCTTGGGACTAATGTTTTCACCCAAGGCGCTCTGGGGGCAATAGCATATAGCTTCTTTGTTGTTTTCCTTTATTTCATTACATTTTCGCATCTTTTTTCCATTTCTCTAAATATAAAATGACTTTCCTTTCCTGGTTTTTCCTCTGTTCAATTTTGTCTGCTCCTGAATCAAAAAGTCTGATTTAAATAAATAGGTCTTGAGTACATTTGAAATTAAAATTAAATAGCTTTCAGTGTTTGGCGGGGCTTCCCAGGTGGTGCAGTGGTAAAGACTCTGTCTGCCAACTCAGGAGACACAAGAGAGGTGGGTTTGATCCCTAGGTCAGAAAGATCCCCTGGAGGAGTAAATGGCAACCCACTCCAGTATGCTTGCCTGGAGAATCCTTTGGACAGAGGAGCCTGGCGGGCTATAGTCCATGGGGTCGCAAAGAGTCAGACATGACTTGGCAAATAGAGGGACTTCGGAAATCTCAGGCCCCTGAGTGTTGTTTTAGGGACAGTGGTCACAGTTTGTGTTCTGCCTACTCTGCGAGAGGATGAGATGGACTTCCAGGCAAGCAGGCAGCAGAGTGTTAGGTCTGGAAGAGCCTCTGGGACATTGTTCTATGGCCGGTAGTGACCAGAAAAGCATTAAAAACGCTTATTCCACTAAAGGTTTTTCCAGAATCCTTATAACCCTAACTTATGACTCCACAGTGCTTTCTTTGAGCCTTGAAATTTTCATTACTTGTTTCTACAATGTTTCCTCTTATTAAAAATAAAAAATCAGATGGCACATATTCATGTTTTAAATTGGAGTAAATTAGAATTAAAGCTGATTCTCTTGGCAGCATGTCTTTAAGGTTATATGACCTTCTTGAGAAAATTGTCTATTTTCAGATCTCAGGAGTCTTCAAAGTACAAAGGTCAGGAGAACATAACACAGATGTCCAAGATGACCCACTGGCAAACTATCCTCCTCTCCAGAGACTACCCCTCTCTTGACATCACACAAGAGTCTCACCTGCTTCAGATGCAAGGTGACAAGTACCAGTCTTGGCAGGGGGCCATGGAAGGCGCCCAGAGCTGAGAGTTTGAGGGTCAATAATCAGGAGCCTCCTCTCCCAACCACGAACCACAGACCCCATTGTGACAACCCTTTCACCCACTGCAGCCCCGTGTCCCAGGTTGTGACAAAGCCGGAGGGGCCAACAGATCTCTAACTGCCAACGTAGCCACCCAGCCTGAACAACTGTCACAAAGCAGGGATGAATGGATTAACTCCTTCCAGGTTACTACGGAATTTCCTACCTTCACTGCACTTACAGCAGGTTGCTTCGTTTATTGTTTTTTATGCTGTCTCAGGATGTGGGGTGGACTAAAGAATTGTTTTGGGTAGGAAGACTTTTTTCCATGTCTGGCTTTTTCCCAAAAACAGAGATTTTTGGCAACTTTCCTCCATTGTGTGGGCTTTCCCTTTCACCCTGCACAAGCCTCAGAAACCTGCCTCCCCACAGGCCCTCTTTCTTCCTCCCCCGCTACGGTTTCCTTCTCCACCTCCCCAGATTTCCTTCCTGCTCCTCTGCTGCAGCTGTCCACGGAGGCTGGAAACAGCTTCTTCTCCAGCCAGAGGAACCCAAGCATCCTTTCCTTACCGCCTGCCTGTGAATGAGGGGGTTGTCCTGGCAGTCAAATTAAATGAATGGCTATGCTTGCAAAATGCACAATTTATCCTGCTGGGGCCCCAGTGAAGACTCTAAAATTCACCTGAGCAGACTCGAGGAGCAAGACAAGAAATCCCTGAGCTGGGGCTCTCAGACTTTTTTTTCTGGTTGCTGTGAGCTGCAGCCTGGTGTGCTGGAAACAGCCTGGGCTTGGGAGTGCCATGTGAACCTGGCTTCCTGCCTTCCCTGCTGGTGACTATCTTATTGTGGGGGAGGGGAGAGAGCATCTCAAGACCCCCAGAAGTGGCTCTTGTTAGAGGATGGAAATCCTCCACCATGCACCGCAGACTCTTGGTTCCCAGAGCAGGTGCTGACCTCCTGTGCTCTTCGGTGGTCCTTCCTGACCAGGGGACAGCGTCCCCTACCTTCCAGAAGTGGAACTGGTGATGGTGACAAAGGGGAAGACAATGGAAGAGAATTACTCCTTTCTTTCCTTCTTTCTTGGAAATCCAAGGTGGCGGTAACATCAGAAAGACAGATGCTATCTTCTCCCCATTTCAGGTAATGACAGAAACATTGCTGTTGTTCATATCAACACGTTTCCTGCCCATTCTTTTAATTTAGTGACAGAAGATGCTCCTCCACAGAGAAGAAGTGGGCATGGAGTCAGGCTGGGCCATCTCTCCAAGCACCATTGCTGGTCCTTTCCGCCTGGAAGGACTTCCCTGGTGGTTCAGTGGTTAAGACTCTGAACTTCCACTGTGGGGGGTGGGGAGGGGGGAGTAGAACAACAAAATGAAAATAAGCAACCAGAGTCCCCCTGGGAACTGCGTACACTGACACCAGGCGAGAGATCCCCTCCTTCCTCTCCACACTCAGTGTGGGGTTGGTGTCGGCCCCAAGAAGCCAATAGTCATGTTCCCCATGATGCTGAGAAGTTTATCCTAGAAACAACCCCACTCCTGCCTTTTTAGTATTTGGCTACATGAACCAGTGTACTTCTTCTTGTTTGTTTGATTAAGCTAGTAGGGGTGAGGTTTCCCTCTTTTTTTTAATGTATTTATATATTTTTTAATATCATTTATTTATTCGGCTGCACCAGGTCTCAGTTGCAGCAGTGGGACCTAGAATCCAGGCCCTCTGCATTGGGAGTGCAGAGTCTCAGCCACTGGACCACCAAGGAAGTCCCAGGGCTTCCCTCTTTTGCAATCTAATGAGTTCCTGACTCACCCAAGTACCAAACAGAAAGACTCTGGGATCCACAAAGACAGGCGGTGATCTTGACCCTGACTTTGGTTAGTGTTTGAAGATAGGATGTCAGATATCATGAGCCAAGTTTGCTTGTTAAGAGGGGAAATGCTCTTGTTACTACAGCCCTTAAAACTTGGAAGGACTCAGAACTGGCTGGAGGCATGTCACCTGTGTCTTCAGACTCTTCTGTACCGAATAGCTTCAGTTTTTGGTTACTTCAGAGTGCCATGTTGACGGTGTTGCTGCTGCTGCTAAGTCACTTCAATCATGTCCGACTCTATGCAATCCCATAGAAGGCAGCCCACCAGGCTCCCCCGTCCCTGGGATTCTCCAGGCAAGAACATTGGAGTGGGTTGCCATCTCCTTCTCCAATGTGTGAAAGTGAAAAGTGAAAGTGAAGTTGCTCAGTCGTGTCCGACTCTTAGCGACCCCATGGACTGCAGCCCACCAGGCTCCTCCGTCCATGGGATTCTCCAGGCAAGAGTTCTGGAGTGGAGTGCCATTGCCTCCACAATTAGTCTCCACTAATTGTTGGAAATTCACTGGCCTTTGAGTAGTGGGCAGGAGTTTTACACTTGGCCCTTCGTGGGCTTTGCCCACAGGCTCACAGGAGCCCCTTACTCACTGTAAAGACTGCTCACGTGGGCCTTTTGATTAATTTCCCATCAGTCTGCCTAGAGGTAAATGTAGAGAGCCCAGTTCATCCAACTCAAACAGGAGCTGAATCTCTGACTTTAAACAAGTGATGGCACTTTTCTGGGTTTTCGTTTTCTCCCCTGTAAATAGAGGGTGACTAAACTAGAAAACACCAAGTCCTTTTAACTCCAGGGTCTCTGGTTTTGCAGTGTGATTTATAAATGAAAGTCTTGGCATTTGGAGTGAAATTAAAGAGCAAAGATTTGGTATGTGGAGCTCTTCCACCTGAGCAAACACTACGCCCACAAAGTGTAAATTCCCACTGGTACGGAAAACAATAGACCACCCTTGGAGTGGGAGAGGGAAGGTTCAAGACATCACTGGGAGAGAAAGACCTCTTTGCTCAGCAGCAAATAACACGCCCACTGCCAGATAAGACAATCATTAAAACACAGGAGAATGGACAGCACAAAATAGACTATTACATGTAGTGTGAGAACCTCATCAAGAAACTAAATCAGCATGGTGGATAAGCTAGCTGCTGCTAAGTCACTTCAGTCGTGTCCGACTCTGTGCGACCCCATAGACAGCAGCCCACCAGGCTCCCTCATCCCTGGGATTCTCCAGGCAAGAACATTGGAGTGGGTTGCCATTTCCTTCTCCGGTGCATGGAAGTGAAAAGTGAAAGTGAAGTCGCTCAGTCATGTCCGACTCTTAGCGACTCCATGGACTGCAGCCCACCAGGCTCCTCCGTCCATGGGATTTTCCAGGCAAGAGTACTGGAGTGGGGTGCCATTGCCTTCTCCGGATAAGCTAGCACTACTTTAAAAAAAAATACTACTCAGTCTCCTTGGTATATTTTGTAATGTTGGGGAGAATCTGGTAAATGTTTGGAAGAGAGGTCATGTACACATATAAAAATGTATGAGTATAAAATTCTTTCAGATGCTTCTCCATGGTTTTCTGACACCCCCTGCAAAATAAATTATTGATGAAAGAAAAAACACCAGACTGACTTTTGAGATCTGGGGGTTAGGACCCTCACATCAGGCCTGCCAAGGGGGGGATCACTGAAGCCTGCCCTAAGCAGAAACTGCAGTGGATGGTGAGGATGTGATCTCCACAGAGGGTGGGCTGCAGAAGGAGCAGGCAGTGACCATAGAGTCTAAGGACAAAAGGCCCGTTCCCAGTTTTGAGGGACTGCACACATCAATCAATACTAAGCTTCTAACTGAACTTGGTAAGGAGAAGCTTCAGATCCAGATTTTATTGTATTTAGAATAATCCAGAAATGTGACTTTCATTGTACTTGAATTTTGTGGAATGAGTCATCCTGGTCACACAGAAAGTATTTGGGGAAATCTTCAAAATAACCCTGCCAGGCAGGCATTAGTATTTCCATTTTACAGATAGGAAAACAGAGGCACAAACCTGGGTAGTAGTTTTTCCAAAGTCCACAGCTCATTGTGGCAGAGTTGGTATTTAAATCCAGGACCATCAGATGACTTCGCTCTTAAACGCTACATTTCACTATGTCTAGGGCATGAAGGTTTTATGAGTCTGTATATTTTTTGTCCTCCTAGAAATCTTTGCAGGAAATTAAATCAAAAACCTTCTCTTATATCTCTTATATTTCCTTCTTTTCATCATCAATGACTTTGGATAATCCCTAAAAGTTGATGGATAATGTTGATTTATAAGAAAGAGAAACACTTATTGACTGATCTTAGAAAATTCCTTGATTTTTATGAATTAAAAGATAATACCAAAAAAGAAAGAAAGAAAGAAAGAAAAAGAATCAAGGTCTACTAATGCATATATATGGAATCTAGAAAAATCATTCTATTGAACCTATTTGAAGGCCAGGAATAGAAATGCGAACGTGGAGAATGGACTTGTAGAAAGAAGTGGGGAAGGAGAGGGTAAGAAGAACTGAGAGGGTAGCACTGCCATAGATACACGACCATGTGTAAAACAGACAGCTAAAGGGAAGCTGATGGAGAGCACAGGGAGCTCAGCTCTGTGCTTGGTGACGACCTAGAGGGGTGGGATGGAGCGGGTGGGAGGGAGGCTCTAGAGGGAGGGGATATATGTATACATGTAGCTGAGCCACATTGCTGTACAGCAGAAACTAGCACAGCATTATAAAACAAGTATACTCCAATAAAATAAAGAAGCCAACCAACCAGCCAACAAACGAAAACATATATTTGTCCAAGTTGTGGAAATTTAGAGAGTTTTTATTTTTCCCCTTTACACTTAATATGTTCAAGAGTTCCTATAGTTGAACTTGTATTACATTCCATAACCAAACACAAAAGGTGTTATTTAAAAAGAGGAATAAGGTACTATACCTAATAACTGAAAAAAAAAAAAATAGAAAAGAACCAGGGTCAAAATCAGTGAAGGTTTAAGTTACTACACTCTTTGGATCAAAGAAAAATAGGAGACAACAAACCGTACTTATAAGGGGTTCTGCATTTGAAGATGACCAGAGAATTAACAGAAGAAAATAGGAACGATGCCAAATATCTTTGCTAAGGTTTACTATATGGTCAGATCAATTTCCAAGGCTTAGATGTCAAAGTCTGGCTTCGTATATTTTATGGTCCTGGCTGCTTACCAAGTAAGACTCATACAAATAGTTACTGGGTGGTTGTTTTTGGTGAAGTGTAATTTTATAACAAAACTGAGCAGCCTTTATAACAAATGCACTATTGTCCTCTGCATTTTATTATGCAGTAGGTGAAATAACAACGTTAGTCGATGACTCTCCCGCTGCTTTCTGAGATTTCTGCCTCTTTGGGATTGTGATCAAGGCAAGACGCAGAGATAGAATATTCCCCGCACGTGGTGACTTCCTAGCTTTAACTGCCCTAACAGCTCATGGCTGTGTGTGGAGAAATCATTACCAGGAGTTTCAAGAAGGAAGAATGCAGTCTCTAAGTTCTAATTCCCTAGAGGATATCAAATGATCAGAAGGAAAACCATGAAGTCAGTTCAGCTTCTGACCCTAAACTTCAAAGAAAAAGAGGAGTGATAGAAATGTAAAGTTGTGGGAAGACATCGTGCGTACATTTAGAAATTTTTGTACCTAAATAGTCTTTTTCCCTCATCCCTCTAATGAGTGATTATTTAATTTATTTATTTCTGTTTTTTTAATTGGAGTACAATTCCTTTACAGCGTTGTGTTAGTTTCTGCTGTACAACAACATGAATCATCTATATGTGTGTGTGTATATATATATATATCCCCTCTGTCTTGAGCCTCCCACCCATCCTACCCCACCCCACCTCTCTAGGTCATCATAGAGCCCCGAGCTGAGCTCCTTGTGTTATACAGTAGCTTCCCACTAGCTATCTATTTTATACACAGTAATGTATATATGTCAATACTACTCTCTCAATTTGTCCCACCCTATTCTTCCCCCACTCCATGTCCATAAGTCCATTCTCTACATCTGTGTGTCTATTCCTGTCCTGCAAATTGGTTCACCAGTACATTTTTCTAGATTCCATATATATGCGTTAATTATACGATATTTGCTTTTATCTGTTTGACTTACAAGTCATTGCTTTCTTAATACAAATTATATTATTGCCCGTTTCTAAGAGGACAATCCAGGCAGTTTTATAAATATCAGGATGGAACCGGCCAAAGTATAATTGTTTACACAAAAGCCTGAAGTGCCTTCAGCATCTGAGGCATTTGACTCCAGAGGCACGCGGCAGAACAGCCCAGCCTGAAGGTCCAAGGCACGCAAGAGCCAAGTGGCCTGTCGTGGCCCTCCAAGCAGCTTGACATGTCACTCTCCTCACAGAAACACATTCCACTTGTCATGACATTCTGAGTGCTATACGTTGCATCACGTGTATATAGTTACAATTTTAAATATAATTTATGATCAAACCAGTCATGAACGGGGGATGGATGAGCAAAGAATATAAATACATACTGGGTTCTGCCTAATTCCTTTTAAGCCTGTGGCCAAGCGGTACCCTCTGGTTCCCAGCCTCTCCCTTTCTCTCTGACCAGCCACCACTTAATATCGTTTAAGTCAATAATATGGTTATGAAGTCCCCATTCATAACTTAAAATGGCTGTGTACTTTGAGACTCAGAGCTAAAGCAAAAGACAAGTGTGTAGCTATTTTTACCCGGGCACAGAGTATATGATTCATTAGTGAAAATTCTCATATGGTTTTTTGGTGAGATGAGGTATAATTTACCCAAAGTCCATAAACCAAGACCTTATTACGATTACTTAACACTTAAACTTCCTCAACAGTGAGACTAAAAAGTCAATACTGATCCTCCTAAAAATGATCTGGTGACATGAATTAAAAGTCTAAAGAAGGTGCATATCCTGTGGGAAACAGACTCATAAGAAAGAATCAGGGATGCTGTCCTCCAATACAAAACAAAAAGTTTAATATAAAAAGAACAAAACAAAATGAAAAGTTAAAGAAAAAAGAATCAGGGATGCAGACAAAGATTTAAATATGAAGGTCCTTATCAAAGTATATTTATAATAGAGAAAATTTGGAGTAAAAAATCTAAGTATCCCATAATAAGAAAATAAAGTATGGTCTCTTTATGTGAAGGCATATTATGCAGTCATTAAAAAGCATGTCAGGAAAATTCTAATATCAATACACTGAAAATGAGCAGTCATGATTAGAAAATTAAAATATTAAATTTTATATATACTACGATCCTGATAATATAATGTTTGGGCACAGAATAAATACTGAAAGAAAAAACAGTAAGTTACACTGGTAGTTTTGGCTGGGTGGTGCTGATGCTGTTTTCATCACAATATTTTTCTGTGTTTTCCACAATGTCCACAGTGATCTTGTATTAGTTTTATAATCATAAGCATAATACACAGTGCAAATTAAAGATATATCTGGATCATACAAAGCACTGCACTAGATATAAAGCTGGAGCATAAAAGCTGTTCTGTTAATGTAACTTTTAAAGGAGTGGTCCCTACATCAGCATCATACAGAAACTCAGAAACTCTCAACTATGTAAATTACTGATTGGCTCTAGGAGCTTTGACATGTAAATTACTCAAGATCTTTCCAAGATCTTCTCTTCTGTGCTAAGGACATATTCTCATTGACAGAGGCTTACAGAATCCCTTTACTGGTATTCATCTGCCTGTCCCATAAAACATGACCTAGCAAGTCCCCTTCAGCAATTCTGAAAGAGGGACAGAGGGCCCCAGGTAATATGATGCACCCAGAGCGCATCTGCAGCTCTGACAGGTGCAAACAACGCCTCTCATCTAAATATAAATGGACTTAAGCAGTTTGGAAACAGTCTTTCCCACTTTCTATTCTGATCAAGCAAAAGAATGCTCTCTTCTTTAGTTCTGACTCTCTATGCTGGTTATTTTTTTATTTAGATTCACTTAAATTCAAAGAGAAGCAATGTTAGAACTCTAAGACGACAGAAAGCAAGAAAAGGATTTCCAAAATCTTGTGTGATTTGAACTGTTTTTGAAATTGTTAAGTTGAGGAGGAGATAAGGTATTAACAACATTTTTTTAAAGTTTTCTGGACGAGCAAAAAAAAACTGATGTTAACACATGCAGAAGGAAAGACTATTTAGTATTTAAGCCAGAAAGAGGATCTGATTTTTAATCAATGGAGTGGAAATTCTTTGGGGGAACATATAGAAGAACTCTGTGCCATTTCCAATTCCTGCCATTCTCTCTCCCATTACCCCTAAACGTTTTCTCCCCCTTCAGGATCCTGCTCAGTGGTCACTTCTCAAAGGTCAGCCTTCTCTAACATTTCCCTCTTCCCTCTTCCCCACTGACACACACACAGTCTTTCTCTTAGCTCCCCAGAGATCTGCCTTTCACACGTTCATTCCACATCATTATTTGTCAGTTTAAGAGCTTCTTCAGAGTAAGATAATATATCACTTATTTTTCCATTTCCAGCACCTAGGCTTAAGTTAGTTAATAGTGCACTATAGAATAAATGAACAAATGTGTAAGACACAGCTAAAAAAAGTCACAGATGAACCCAAGTGCAAGAATAAGACAGTGCTACCACTAACAACCATGAAAAAGAGGTTTATGGATGATCATTGGCTATCCTTAGCCACTGGCTTCTTTTTATTTGGGGGAGGAGGATAGGCTTATTAAAGAAAATTAAGGCAACAATTCAATGCCAGATATTAGAAAAGGAACTTGGTAAGCATTGACTAAAGGGTTGAAATTTTCCGTTTTCAGTTTCCCTCTTTGCTGCTAGAAAATGAAACTGCAAAGCCAGATTGTCTAAGGACCAGTACATCTCTCAGGTTCTGGGGTTCAGGACTGATACGAATTCTCCTGCAACAGTTCTCCAGAGCTTGCAACCCAGCTCTATTCCAATCTCAAAGACTGTGCTCTTTTCAAACTCTTAGATGCCACAATCCTACCTACCAAGCCTGTGGTGTGCCACAACTAAGTTTAGCCCCACTCTCCTGGTCTGAAATAGTCACCTAAACCACAGGGGAAGTTATTATCCATGATTTCCTAGATCTATGTAAGGAAGATGCTTCCAAACCCAAATGCTATAAAATTGTATTTACTTGTCCCAACTCCTTCCCACTTGGGTTCAGATCACCCTTTGCCTGCATATGTTTTGCAATACCTGTTGGCTCTTTATCTCTGCCCACTCCTCTAGCATGCTCCCTCCACTTGAGAAATGTAGGCAGCACTTGGCTTCATAAATTTTCAAACTTCTCACCAGCTAATAAAAGGGTATTTAGAGTTGGCAAAGGAATTATTGCATAGGAATTTCATTTGCCAACTGCCTACCAATAGTTAATTTCCCAGGTGGTCCTTAATTAGATTTATCCACTGAAAGAGAAGGAAGAGGACTAATGATGACCCTTCAGACAGGAAGACTGAGTCTGAGGAAGCTCTCTATAGCACCGAAGACTCCAACTACATTATTGTAATGGACCAGTGTTTTTGTCTTACATTCCTAGTAAAGTTAGAAGCTGCTTTTAAATCTCTTATAGCAGAAATTCCCATATGCTATGGTCAACATATTAAATTTTTATAAAGCTAAATATACGCAATATGAAGGATGAGCCTCTACTGTGAGATTAGGCCCTTCCTGTATTTTGTTGTTGCTGTTAAAGAGTGTGTGCATGTGAGCTTGGTAGTGTCCAACTCTTTGCAAACCCATGGGATTCTCCAAGCAAGAATAGAGTATTTCTTTCAAAAATAAAAGGTGGTAACAGAAGATGGTAGGACTTGTTTATGTTTTTAATTGGCACTTTAAAAAGCTGGTAATACTATATTAATTTCCAAAATTCAGTAAAACTGGAAAACTGGGATCCTCATCCCTAAAGTGGTTAGCTCAGAGCTGGTCACCAAGGAAATGATATCTATGACTGCTGCTGCTGTATGCATATTAAATTGATCTCATATGGGTGGCTGCTGCTGCTGCTGCTAAGTCGCTTCAGTCATGTCTGACTCTATGCAACCCCATAGACGGCAGCCCACCAGGCTCCCCTGTCCCTGGGATTCTCCAGGCAAGAATACTGGAGTGGGTTGCCATTTCCTTCTCCAATGAATGAAGGTGAAAAGTGAAAGTGAAGTCGCTCAGTCGTGTCGACTCTTAGCGACCCCATGGTCTGCAGCCTACCAGGCTCCTCCATCCATGGGATTTTCCAGGCAAGAGTACTGGAGTGCGGTGCTATTGCTTTCTCCAATACCTACCTGAGAAACCCTCAACTATATATGCAATATTCTGAGATGGGTATTGGTCCTTTGCTTCAATAACAACTTTATTAAAAGGATTTTACTGTATTCCATTCACAAGGACACCCGGACCGTGATCGGCACAAAGCAAGCGTTCAGTAATTACTTATTTTCAACAATATCCTAGAAGCTGGGGATACTGATCCCGACAAGGCTCCACCTAAAACGGAGGGAAACACATTTGGCATTCTCTCTCGGCTCCTCTGGGCTCTACGTGTGATGGAGGAACTAGCGGTCACCTGTGAACCCCGTGGCTGAAGAGTAAGACAAAGGCGGGGCCGACGGCATGGGTGAATGGCTCTGCAATCCCGTCCGCGCGCGTAGGGTGACTTTTCCCGGCTAGGACTTTGCCTAGGCAGTAGGAACTGTGCCAAGCGCCGGCGTCCAGCCCTCTGGCTGTAACGGGATGCCGTGCAGCAGGCAAGTGCCTCTGCCCCCTGGCGCCCGTTCCCCCGGCTTCGGATGAAATTGTGACCCACCGCCCCCTTCCCACCCTTTGGAACCCGGCCCTATCGCTCCCGGCGCGCAGCCTATCACGTGGCGCGGCGGTGCTGCGGGGGTGGGACCGCGGCTCCGCGGTTATTGGTGGACGGCGCGCGTCTCGGGCGCGCCCATTGGCTGCGGGGGGCGTTCACGGGAAAGGGGGGTCTGGGAAGGCGTCCCGAGTGGGGAGAGGTGGCCTGAAAGTTAAAGGGAGCCGCGCGGCGGCTGGGAGTTAGAGTCCCAGGTGAGGGGCCGCAGGGAGGAGGCGGGAGGGCTGCTCTAGCGCACGGACGGATGCGGCTGCCCGCGGAGGGCGCCCACCTGAGCCCCGGCCCCCGCTCCTGCTGTCGCCGCCGCTGCCCCTGCCACCCTGGCTGGGATGCTGCCGCAGGCTGGCGCCTTCGCACCTCGGGGCTTATGAGCTGTACCAGGTACGTCCCCCACCAAGCCCGCAAGGCCCGGTGCCCGACCGCAGAAACGACGACGAGGGCACGCATCAGGGACCCTTCTCTGCTTCCTGCTGCACACACTTTCTCAGGCCAGCTTGCAGTTACACTCTGGGCATGGGACACTCTAGAAGGGCTTGAGGAAACTGTTGCTTCCTCGTGGAGAGGGCAATGCAGGGACCAGAGGTTGGATGGAGCCTGGCCGGACCCACGTGATGCACCGATTGGGTGTCCTGGCCACGATGGGAGGCTGGGGCTGGGAGTCCAGACCACTCTTGGTCCCTACTGTGCCGAGTTCGAACCTGACACTAGGCTTTTCCGCCTGGGAACCGACACTGCTAGAGCTGAGCCCTGGGATCTTGAGCAGAGGGGAAAGTCCCTGCGTCTCTCACCCCGCCTCGATTGCCCGTTACAACATAGGGAAACACACTGGGTCATCTCTCATGTCGCCGAGGGCTACGGGACACGGAGCGCACCGGCGGCTGGGGCCACTCGGAGCCGAGCCACCTCGGGTCCCCGGCCCCCAGACAGGCCGTCCTGGGCCGGCGGGGTCGAGGTGGCCGCGCGGGGACGCTCTCGCGGCGCTTCTCCGTCCGGGGTGGCCCCGCCGCCCCGCCCTGGTGTGATAACTAGGGCTCCTCCTCCTCGTCGTCTTCCTCCCCCTGCCGGTCACAACTCCGGGAACCCAGCCCAAGCCCTGCCTCCCGGACACACACCGAGGCTCACGTAGTCTGGTGGCGGCAGCCTCCCCTGCCATCTCCCTCCGGGTTCTCCGATGCAGCGAGCCAGCTGGAAAGGGGGCTTCCCCGCGGCCCCACAGGTGGGTTCCCGCCCGGCGAAGGATCTCTGGGAGGGGTTGGGGGCGGGGTGCAGCCCGGGCCTGGCTGGACCCAGGGGACAGTGACCTGTGGGATCTTCGAAGCCAGGACGCCCTGGCCTGCCCCCGTGTCCTGTTCCTGCCACCGTTTTGAGTCCAGAGAAAGAGGTGTGGAAGCGACTCAGTGCAAAAGAGGGAGCAGAGAGCCCAGAACATACTAGAAGGTTTGGGCTCTCTCCTGGTATTGTTTGCTGCAGAAGAGGAGAAAATTGAGAACTTGGAGAGTTGCTAGAAGATGTTGGGGCCTGTGGTCTGTGTGGCCAGGCCTCCCTGGGAGAGCCACGGCCCAGGAGAAGCCAGAGGAAGGCCTTCAGGCTGGGGTGCAGAGGAGAAGAGGAAATGGTTCATTTGGCAGGGTTGTCCAGGAGCCAAGACTAAAGTGAAGACAGCTGGAGGATTTACCCCAAAAGTAAAGTTGAGGTATTTAGGGAAAAGTTAGTGGGAAAAGAAGAACCATCAGGCAGTATCAGCAACCCAGAATGTCAGAGCTCAAAGGGATCTCAGGGGAGAAGCTCAAGCCCAGAGAGTCTGAGTAATTTGCCCTGAGTGCCACAATGGCACCCCACCCACTCCAGTACTCTTGTTTGGAAAATCCCATGGACGGAGGAGCCTGTTAGGCTGCAATCCATGGGGTCGCTAAGAGTCGGACACGACTGAGCGACTTCACTTTGACTTTTTACTTTCATGCATTGGAGAAGGAAATGGCAACCCACTCCAGTGTTCTTGCCTGGAGAATCCCAGGGACGGGGGAGCCCGGTGGGCTGCCGTCTATGGGGTCACACAGAGTCGGACACGACTGAAGTGACTTAGCATAGCATAGCCACAGCAATGTGTAGGCATTCCTAGGCCAGTGTGCTGTATTTCATATTGGACACTTCTAGATGCAGACACTGTGCCATTTTAACTTATCTCTTTCCTATAATATGCAACCTCATCCACAGATATTTATCTCAGAGATGCTTTGGATGGCGGTGACAGAATAGAGGAGTCCAAGTGGCATCTAGGGCTGCGAATAATGGCCCCATGGTCAGAGTACCATGGGAAAGATGCCAACTTTGTTCACACTATGGCAGCCAAACCTTTTGGGAGCAAATAAAGAAATGCCAAAGGGGTAGGTGTCCACATCTTTAAAACAAAAATTATACCTGGTAACTTGGTTGTGAACGCTTACCTTCACAATGTAGCTTCAGTGTTCTGGTGAGTTATTGGTGCGTCTGATATTTCTGTCTTTTCTTATCAGAGTGCAAGAGAATGGGGGAGGCAATGTGTTGGCCTCCATACAAAAGAAAAAGATTTGCCTTCTATAAAAGGCACAGCCAGAGAGTCAGTAGTTCAGCTGCTTGAAACTGTGTAGGTGATAGGGTTATTTTCTGCACAAGTTGATAGATTTGAGAGAAGAATCACCGTGACATGTAACCCTTGCCAGCTGTCGGGAGAGGGTGTGTTGTCACTAGTGGAACAGGGAAAACTTTTATGCAAAACTCTCCATGTTCTCTCTAATTTGCATGGAGTGTTAGGGTTTGTCCTCTTTTTGACCAGAAACACTGAAATGTACCCTTAGACACGTCCAGTCTCTCATGGGGCAAGACTGATCTCCTAGGCATCTATTTGGAAGCAACAGTTTTGAGAATCCCTGCTGGTCTGAGTAACAGCTACTCACAGTCTCGTGACCTTGTCCTGCAAAGAACTGGTATCCAGGTCCGATGTCATCTCTGCTGGTTCAGTTGTGTGTCCACATCTCCTGGTTTTTTTTTCCCTGACCAACCTTCGTGACTCATATTACCTGGCTTGGGCGAGGGAAAGGGCAGAGCTCCCAAAGAGTCTGTCAGAAGAGAGGGCGTGAGTACAGCCCAACGCATCCTGTGTTGGAACTGCTCATTTTCATACCATTTAAGGATTAAAACACCTGTCCAGGTGCCTGCCTTTCAGGGACTTAGGAAGCTCTGATTACCTTGTGTGTCTCCAGTGACAGGAGTACGTCTGGGTGTTGGTCATTGTGGTCAGGGTCCATCAGGGAGTTTCTGAGCAGAAGATCAGGAAGGCTTACACCAAACCAGCACTTCGGTGTACCAGTTCTTGGAGAATGATCTGGTGAATAAAAACTGGAATATACCTGTGAGGATGGACAAGGGAGCCAAGAGTCAGACTGCACCCTCTGTTGAGGCCACAGGGGTTAATGACCTCCCCTCCAGCGCTGGCGACACCGAAAAAGTGAAGGGATTCTGGGCCGGAGCCCAAGAGGAACACCTGGGCCCCCAGGTGGTTCACCTTCCTTTTGCCTTTCATGGAGAAAGTCACACAACCAATTCCACTCTAGAAAGTGCCAGTGGAATTGTTTGTTTAGCTCCAGTCCACAGTGCCAGTGGAGTCTGGCTCTGACTCCAGCCTCACCTCATTAACCCCCCAACCCCCTGTTCTTAAAGCTCGGTGATAAAAGGGATCCCAGGGGTACATTTATACCTCTGGGTCCAAATACTGAAACTTTACCAATGCTTTCAACTTAAGCCTCTCCAACCGGCGGGGTTAGAACTTGAGAGCAATTGCAGTTGACTGCAAGTGTGCAGGAGAAGGCAGTGGCACCCCACTCCAGTACTCTTGCCTGGAAAACCCCATGGGCGGAGGAGCCTGGTGGGCTGTAGTCCACGGGGTTGCTAAGAGTCGGACACGACTGAGCGACTTCACTTTGACTTTTCACTTTCATGCATTGGAGAAGGAAATGGCAACCCACTCCAGTATTCTTGCCTGGAGAATCCCAGGGATGGGGGAGCCTGGTGGGCTGCCGTCTATGGGGTCGCACAGAGTCGGACACGACTGAAGCGACTTAGCAGCAGCAGCAGCAAGTGTGCAATTGCTTTCGCTGATCCCCTTGTGTTAGAATTCTGTTTCCAAAATATTTTGAGAGCTCCCCAGTCATTTTCTAATGATCTGTTTTAAGGTGGTGCAGGAAAGCACGTAGAGAGCCTGCAGTTGATCTTGTGCTGACTCAGGCCAGGAGGAAGCTGCTGTGGCCGAGGAGGAACCCCTCCGCCCTTAGTTCATACCCAGGTTGTCGGGTGGGCAGAGGAGGAAGGGCTATATGCAGCTTTGCCTGCTGTTTGGTTATTTTTAATTAACAATTCATTCAAAAAACAAAAGCTACCTGTGTTAAAAGTAGAACTGAATGATTCCAATGCATTCTAACAGAGTTTTGCAATGAACAGAGGAAAAGAAAAATTGAATTACTTTTTAGGTATAGGGTTTTTTGGTATTTGTTTGTTTTACATTGAACCCCTTAGTGAACCCCCCACTGACATTTTTTTTTTTAAAGCTGTCTTGCCCAGTTCAGTCAGAACTTGCCTTTCCAGAACAATTGCATGGGTGTAAACAAATATAATAGCCAATTTGCTCCTAAAATTTTCACTTGTTTCACTGTGTTAGAGGAGAAACAGAGGAGAAACACAGATATCCTTTAAAATGCATCTTGATGGCTACTTTCTGGCTATAAATTAAGATAAAAACATTTAGAAAGGTTGGGCCATTTCAGACTAATACAGGTACTTGTGTTTATTGTTTTGTCTCTGAACGTGTGGGTTCTCCACTTGGTCATTACTAAGTGATTCCTGCAGCCCGAGGAAGTGCTATTTTTGTTTGTTTTGGAAAAGGGGATCAAACCCAATATGTCTTCATACTTTCTCATTTTTCTTTATATATTTGATCATCAAAATCAAGCTGAAGAGCAGATATTATTTATGGGTCTGGTATTGTATGTGAGACCAGTGATCTCCACTCTTGTCAGAAGATGAGCAACATTTTGCCAGTCTTTCTCTTGAACTACCATCATCAATCCACAGCACAGCAACCCCCATGGAAGGGAGATGAGGGGAGGCCTGAGAGTTGGTACCCCAACATACCACCACGCACTGTTGCCACACTAGAGCCTTTGCCATGCAGGAAGATGTGATTGGCAACTAATCCAGATCCTGTGTTCTGTGATTCTCAGACCAAAGATTTTAATCCAGATTTCATCACTGACTTCTTCAGTTAGCCCTTTGGAACTGTCAAATCAGGATATCAATTTGCCATGGTAAATAGAAATTCAAATAGCTTGGCTCTAGTGTGACAATAGTGTTGGGTGAGTTTTGGCAAATCTTAAGATATCTGAGATGTTTTACTATATTCATTCTGTTTTCTTGGTTAGAGAAGTTCTATTATTTTAGAAAAGATAAGACAGTACAAATCAGGAAAATAGAAATTTCCTGAAGTCCCATCACCTTGATATTTTGGCAGTTTTAAGTATATCTCTAGTCTTTTTTCTGTGCATATATGTAATAATTTTGCCCTACAAGTCTAGTTTTTCTGTATAATTTTATCTTCTCCATTTTTTACATTGACAGTGAAAGTGAAAGTCACTCAGACATGTTCGACTCTTTGTGACCCCATGGACTGTATAGTATAGACTTGATTGTATAGATTGTATAGACTGGACTGTATAGAATTCGCCAGGCCAGAATACTGAAGTGGGTAGCCTTTCCCTTCTCCAGGGTATCTTCCCAACCCAGGGACCAAACCCAGGTCTCCTGCATTGCAGATGGATTCTTTACCAGCTAAGCCACAAGGGAAGCCCAAGAATACTGGAGTGGGTAGCCTATCCTTTTTCTAGCAGATCTTTCTGACCCCGGAATCAAACCAGGGTCTCCTACATTGCAGGTGGATTCTTTACAAACTTAGCCATCAAGGAAATCCATTTTTTACATTAATCTTATATTATGAATTTTTATGCCTTTTAAATGTTTTTTACAAATAATGATTTTAATGATGATATAAAATTGTATCACATGAATATAGTATATTTGATTTAATCGGCTACCTGTTATTGGTCAGTTTATTTTCTCACATTTCTCCCTCCACTTAATGTTGCATTGAACAATTTAATACATTAATCTTCATGCATTTTAAATTATTCCCTTAAGTTTAACACCTGTATGTGATATAAGAACCTGAAAATATAAGATTTAGAAATTTTGTGCCATTTGGACTAATACAGATATTTGTACTATCTTTTGAAATTCTTTCCTAACTCATTAGGTAAAAACAGGCACTATTTTCTAATCTAAATTTCTTAAATTACTTACAATTTTGACATTTTGCATATTTATAAGCCACTTTTAAATTTCTTCTATGAATTTTCTATTTGTGCTCTTTGCTCATTTTTCTACATGGAATATTTGACTTTGTTATTATTTTATAAAATCTCTTTATATATTAAGGTATTAACACTTTGCTGCCATGCTTTTTGGAAAATATTTCCCCAGTTTGTCTTGTTTTTTTTTTTTTTTTTTTAGTTTTACTTACTTTATTCCCTTATAGAAAAAACATGGTTTTTATGAAGTCAGATTCATGTAATCTTTAGCATGATTCTCTTTGCTTTTTATTCTTATAGAGGCTGTTTTCACTGTAGAAAAAAAAATTATTCACTGATATGAAAAGTTTAAAAATACTAAATTTCTGGCACTTTTTAAAAAACATACTAGAATATAAAAATCTATTGTACATTGAGTGAAGACAGGTTGGGGTCTGTCTTCACTACTGAGTCTAGGGTCTGGCATCATGCCTGGCACATAGCAAATGACAATCAGTATTTGTGGGAGGAATTAATTTCTTTTTATTGGATGAAAGCAGGATTTACCAAACTGTGTTCAGCAAGGTGCTCCACAAAAAATGGAGGCTTCCCTCATTAGGAATAAGTTTTGGAAACTCCACAAACAGCATGCGCTTTTCATTATTCCCCACAATCATCAGTGCACTGAAGGCCTCAAGAAATCCTGACAGGGAATCCCATGAACTGGTTTTAAGACCAGTGGTTCCATACTTCTTTGGTTTTAACCTTGGGCCTCTCCCCCTGCCCACCCTCCACTTACGCTTTTAATCTCCCCTGAAACCATGGTCACACTGGACCACCCTTGAGTTAACAATGAGCTGTGGCCACGTGGGCGGAGATGAAGGCAAACGCAGCTTGCCAGTCCCTGTTGGAAGGATGAATCTGAATGTCTGTCTGACCTCCTTTCTGTTTCTGTCTTTCCCCTTGGCCAGGGTTCTAGCGTGTTCCTCTAGCCCCGTGATGGCCGTGGACATCGAGTGCAGGTACAGCTGCATGGCCCCCTCCTTGCGCAGAGAGCGGTTCGCCTTCCAGATTGCCCCAAAGCCAAACAAACCTCTGAGGCCTTGTATTCAGCTGAGCGGCAAGAATGAAGCCAGTGGGACGGTGGCCCCGACGGTCCAGGAGAAAAAGGTGAAGAAGCGGGTGTCCTTCGCCGACAACCAGGGGCTGGCCCTGACGATGGTCAAAGTGTTCTCCGAGTTCGATGACCCGTTAGATATTCCGCTGAACATCACCGAGCTCCTGGACAGCATCGTGAGCCTGACAACAGCGGAGAGCGAGAGCTTTGTGCTGGATTTCTCGCAGCCATCAGCGGACTACCTGGACTTCAGAAATCGGCTTCAGACCGACCACGTGTGCCTGGAGAACTGCGTTCTGAAGGACAGGTCCATTGCAGGCACCGTGAAGGTGCAGAACCTCGCGTTCGAGAAGACGGTGAAAGTCCGGATGACCTTTGACACCTGGAAGAGCTTCACAGACTTTCCCTGTTGGTACGTGAAGGACACGTACGCGGGTTCAGACAAGGACACGTTCTCCTTTGACATCAGCTTGCCTGAGAAAATTCAGTCTTACGAGAGGATGGAGTTCGCCGTGTGCTACGAGTGCAATGGACAGACGTACTGGGACAGCAACAAAGGCAAAAACTATAGGATCATCCGGGCGGAGCTGCAGTCTACCCAGGGAACAGCCCAGCCGCCAAACGGACCAGATTTTGAAATAGCCTTTGACCAGTTTGGAAGCCCTCGGTGTTCCTACGGTCTGTTTCCGGAGTGGCCTAGTTACTTAGGTTACGAGAAGCTTGGGCCCTACTACTAGTGACAGCCTGGGATGGAGCCGGGCTCAGTGGGCGCGGATGAGCCGAGCTGCAGTCATCCTGAAATGGAGAGGGAAGCCTGGAGAAGAGCTGAACTGCCATCAGACACAGTTTTGAAAGTAAAGGATCCTAGTCACTTTTCTCCTGCAGTCAGCCAAGACAGCCAGGTTTTGATCACAGAACTGGATTCATGCTTGGAGGAGATGGCTGTGCTGGTCCGTTTGGCAATGAGGGTCTGTCTGAGCAGGATGATGCTGGAAAGGGTCTGGACGGGACCCAGGCTTGTGGGCAGCCGTGGCCAGGCCAGAGGATGTTGGCTCAGTGATAAGGAGTCCCTCTCCTCTTGGGTGTGGGAAGTCAGTCCCCTGGCAAGCCCTCGGTCCTCCCCGTGGCCCCTCTTCTGGGGGTCTTCTCCACCCAGCCAGGGCCTTCTCACCTGTTGCAGCTGCCCTGTGTCTACATGGGCTTCACACTTTATCTCTGCATTTTTGTGCACTTGGTTTTCTTCCACAGTTCAGCTGCTGTTCAGGAAAAGATGATGCAGGCCGATCAACTTGTGATGGAGACGGGCATTTCCTCTTTCTGACCCTGCTTTGACAGCCCAGCAGAGAACGACACACCAGCAATGGGAAGTCAGCTGGCTCCTGGGCGGTGTCACCAATGGCACTAGGCTGATGCCAGCAGGACAGGCACGAATGGGACGCTTAGCTTCTCCTCTTGGCTTTGGGGGAGATTTCTAAGCCCTCGCTTTTACCCTGAGTCACCGGACAGCTTGGTTACAAGACTTGTTGTAACTTGCTCAGCTGGCTTGCCCGTGTCTCTTTCTTCACAAAAGGATTTTAGAATCTCTTTTCCTGGAGAGTCATCATTTATGCCATGTTTGGGACGTTTGGATTTGCAGATTCAGTATATCCTCCACACCTCCAGAAAACATTTGGTTGTATTTTGACTCTGATTTACAACATCCACATTGTAAACAACACTTTACCAGCCCCGACGGACTTTGATTTGGTTGTTCTTATTTATGGTGTGTGGGTGTGGAAAGGGATGGGGAGAAAAACCTCACCAACTTCTCAGATTTGGTTTTTACTGTTTGCCAACTCTGAAGTATCATAGACTCATTGTTCTTAACCACATTGGACTAAAACATTAAAAGTCTGTTGGTTCACTGTTGTGAGATTCCTGGGACTTTCCTCATCCAATGGATCCCCAAATCCTGTGATTTTTCTTGGGCAAGATTCATTGGTACTTGGGAGTGTTTAAAAAGTACTTTTATATGTGTATTTGTAGAAGGTTTGGGTTTTGTTTTTATTTTCAGAACTTAATTAAAGGACTGCCTCGTTTTTCTTCTGCCTGATCTTAATAAAGCGAGGTCTTCCTAAGGGGAGGCAGAAGACGGGATACCCCACTCCCTAGATCTGGGGACACAGACCCTGGACTCTGCACGCAAAGAGCCTTCTTTTGCTTGCATTCTCCAGATCAGTTGGAAGAGACCTCCTGGTTTCTGTGGCTTTTGTAAATCAGCATTGAGCAGATCTCGAGTGTCTTGGCTCCTAGAGTTTTGTGGTTGGGTTTTTTTTTTTCTTTTCTTTTTGAACTTTAAAATGTTTTGATTTTTTAAAATGCTCTTAAGTGGTGTTCCATAGAGTTCTTATCCCTAAAACTGGCTGTGATTAGTCTGCAACCTAGTGCTTTATTTTTTATGTCTCTCCCAGGTGGCCAATGCTGGGGGATTACATGCTAATATAATTTAAGGGACAATCACATTTTTTTCTTATTCTGACATTGGGCAGGACTAGGTTTTATGTAAGCATGTCTTACATCCAGTACACAGACAAGATTCTCTATATTATAAATCTGGTGATCAGAATTGTTATACAAGAGTGTAAATCTACACCATTTGGAAGCAAACCTAATTTTATACGGGTCATGAATTTATTTTGCTTTAAGAAGTCCCCTCCCTCCTGCAGTTTATGAAAGCTAGAAAGTGTGCTGTCATTTCCTTATGACCAGATCGTTCTCTGTTAGTAAGAAAGATGCCCCAAGTGACTTCTGTATGGTTTTCAGTCATTGTGATCTGAAGGCATTCCCGTGTCAAAATTTGAAATATGGTAATTCAGTGATAAGTATCTCTTTCAAAACAACCACAAACCCTCCCCCTACCCTTCTTTCCTCCTAGCTCACCCCAGCTTTTCTGCTGGGGGCACAGGTTGCAAACCCCCTCACCAGTGCACCTGGGTTGCTCACCCCACCGGGCAAGTCCTTACCTGCTGGCAAAGAAAGACCCTTCTCTGACTAAAGCAAGTGCCTGCCCTAGCTCCCCAGCAGCATTGTCAGGCAGTGAGGTTTTGGCCTCTGAAGAGCACTATCTCCTCTTCACCAGTCAGTCTGTCTCTTTTTGGGCTTCCCACATGGTGCTAGTGGTGAGGAACCCACCTGCTAATGCAGAAAACTTAAGAGAAGTTTGATCCCTGGGTTGCGAAGATCCACTGGAGGAGAGCATGGCAGCCCACTCCAGTGTTCTTGCCTGGAGAATCCCACAGACAGAGGAGCTTGGCGGGCTGCCGTCCATAGAGTCGTAAAAAGTTGGACAATACTGACGTGATTTAGCACACGCATGCTGTCTGCTTTGGGGCCAGTTCTCTCCCAGGATATCAACAGCTGGCCTCAGGACCTGCTCCCAGGGACTCTCTCCTCGGTTCCTAACTCACCAGCAGTAATATGTCTACACACTTCAGAAAGGGACAGGTTTCTTATCTGGAGACATGACTGTAGCCTGACCTGTAGGTCTGACCCTCTTGGTTATGATGACAAGTGGCCCCCTTCCCAACTCGCCCCCGCCTCCCCCCCCAAAGGACCAGCCTTCTGCCAGTGGTGCAGCTGTCCAGGGGCGGGGAGCAGCTTCATTTCTGTTTCAAATTTATTCCCCCACATGTCCTGGGGAGCGTTTGCAAATTAGGTGCAATAAATAAACTAGGTGCTCTAAAGATAGATTTTATACAATAAGCTTTCAGTGTTTCTTGGAAGATGGCAGCATTTGGGCAAGACTGTTTGTTTTTTTCTTCAAGTGTTCTTGTTACAGGTGAAAAACAGTGAAGTTACATAGTTCTCCAGAGATTAAAACGATTTCAGAGTCAGGATAGAGTGTATTTTCTAAGATTGAACGGTGGCAAAACATTACTCTTTCAATGTTTTTTCTAAAGATGTAAATTTTAAACTGCTAAAAGAATGTTTTGTGGTTTTGATCTTTGCTTATAATTTGACATTTTTAAAAACAAGCATTACTTGTAGTCACTGGGATACTAAATGACTTCTATATATATATATACATATGTGTACAAACCCCCAAAAAGAATTGGCTCACTTTTCAGAAGAGCCGTGGGCTAGGGTTTCCCTCTCGATGGACAGTGAGTGAAAACTTCAGTATCCTTCCGTCAAAGCCCTCGACAGGATGTGATTTGCTAGAGAAAGCACCATGGCTTCTGCCCTGGGAGGTCCTGACGTCCTCGTCTTTCCTGAAATGACCATGGACATTGGGGCTAAGATGTTATACTTACAATGGGATCTCCCAGGTCATCTGAAGACACTTTGCCAGCGTATCTTCACTTCCTGAAGCGGGACACATCTGAACGGGGAGGGACAGACAGCCGTGCGGACAGGCAGCTTTTCCTTGTTAGGGTTGTAAAGCATTGGAGCGCAAGTTGTAAAGCTGTGGATGCTTTTAGTCTTGTTTATCAGTTTCTAAAGTCGGCTGGACCTGTGAGGACTCCAAGAACACAGCTGTGGTGGTGGCAGTCCGCTCTTACTTCTATGTGAATGTAGAACCGGAGACTCAACTTCATTTTCATGCCTAAAAGTGCCTTGTCGAGAAAGTTCCACAGGTTTTTTTTTTTTTAAATACATATTTTTGTACAAAAAGGGGAAATGCACTTTAAAAATCACAAGAATGGATGCCTTGTGTGTAGTATAAGAGAGTGGTTTGTTTGGATCTCAAATGCAAAAATGTAATAAAGGTAGAAAACCCAAAATGGAAAGTGTCCTATTTTAAAACTGACTCTCTTACAGTCAGAGGTTGGGGAGGAACATTTTCAATCAGTGTGTTTCCACATATAGAAAGCCAGTTTCCAAAAGGGCTAGGACACAATCAGTGGCTAAGCTGAAAAGCTGGAAGATGCAGAGGAAGGAGTAATGGCTTTTTAAGCTGTTAAAGCAGCCAAGGCTGATTACAACTAAGAAAGTGATTGCCAGGGAAGAGGCACAGGGGCCTGAGTTGTTATGAATCGTTTTTAATGATCTCAGGGTAGATCTCTTCCTACCCTCTCACTTGCTCTTGAAGAGTATTTTTGGTTTAATGTATGCAACAGTGGGAAAACTAATAAGCAGCTATCACAACTTGGAACTGTTTAATCAGACAGACTTTGCAACCAGCAAACCACACAGCTCCTAGTGGGGCCCTGCCTCCAAGGGGTGCAGGACATTCACCCTAAGTAAGAGTTCAGAGATGTTTTATTTCAAAGTTCAGAAGATGGGATGCAGGCGAGGTCAGCTGCTGCCAGATGTTTCCTGCCAATCAGTCTCAGCTACAGGGGAAAGGCAGTGGTGTTTCTGCCGTAGAAAGAGCATTTTCAGTCCTAGCACCTGGTCAATAAGTGCCCAAAGCGAGCTACAAGCGTAACCGTCTTTCTCAAGCCTGGCAAACACTGCCCACGTTTTGGCTTTCCAGAAATAAGGGGAAAAAAAGAACACTCGTTTTTATGAATGTCGACTTGAGATACAATGTGGTTTTCATAATCATTACATAATTCTCATTTGTGAGATGGACATTCAGGAGATGTCTAGAGTAAAAAGAAACAAGGAAAGAAAAAAAAAAAGCCAAACCAGTTTTCTAGAGCAACATCCCCAGAATAGCAAATATCCAGCTCTGTGAATAATTTAATGGAATATTTGTTGCTCATGGGCAAGGCCATTTCTAGGTACTGTTTCTTTTTTTTTTTTTAACTTCAGTTTTGGCTGTACCGGGTGCAGGGTCTACGTTGCTGCCTGTGGGCTTTCTCTAATCACAGTGATCCGGGGCTACTCTCTAGTTGCAGAGTACGGGCTTCTCACTGCAGTGGCTTCTTTTGTGGAGCATGGGCTCCAGGCAAGCAGGCTTCAGCAGTTGGGAAACATGAGCTTAGTTGCTCAGTGGCATCTTCCCGGACCAGGGATCAAACCTGTGTCCCCTGCATTAGTAGGTAGGTTCTTACCCAGTGTGCCACCAGGGAGGTCGTCTAGGCACTGTTTCTACTCAACCCTGTATGAGACAGTCATGTTTTAGGTGAGTCCTCTAGGAGCCGTGGAAAGTGGTGCTGCCAGGGGTATCAGTAGTGGGTAAGCCTGGTGCCTGGCCTTGACCCTGCCGCCCCCTGTCAACTGCTCTACTGAAGGGGTTCTGAGTATTTTTAGCAGGAATAAGGTAACCAGGGGCTCTGGCAGTGCCCTGAGTACTTCTTAGAGTTGGCCAACGTGTTTGCTTTTAAAATGCTTCTAAATATAAACTTGTAAGAAGTGCCATGTACACTTTGCATTCTTTGTGAGGATCACAGGAACAAGAGCATTCCAGACGACGGTGTGGTCAGAAAACCATCAGTGTTCATGCTGGAAGGGCTATCTGGGAGCTCTTTTTATGGATTAAAAGACAAAGGCCCTTGGTGTTTTCCCAAGAGTCACAGACTGGTTAGTGACAAAGCTGAGGGGACTGCACATGAGAGTCTCTTTTTCTTTTTCCAAGAACTGTCCCCCAAAACTGGAGCCTCTCTCATGGAACCGAGACTAATATTCTGAAAAGTTCCTCGTGCTAGAAAGATGTGATTCCCTGGGGAGGCATGAACACCTGCATCTTTTTTTGGGGGGGGTGCTGCACCCCGTGGCTTACAGGATCTTAGTTCTCTCACCAGGGATCGAACCCATGCCCTTCCTGCAGTGGAACCGCAGAGTCCTAGCCACTGGACAGCCAGGGAAGGCCCTGAGCACACATGCATCTTTACACACAAGGGGCATATGGCAAGGACCATTGACCACGTGGAAACATGAAGGTCAACATTAAAAGATTTGGGTATCCTAGGGCCCAGCTGGACAGCAGGGTGTGATTGATCATAGGAAACCTCCAAAGGGTCCCATCTACCCCCACATCTAAGGATTCAGAGCCCACACTGCCTTTCATCTGTGGCCCAGGACCCCCTAACCCTCATTTCTTCCTCTGTGACATCACCCATTCCTGGAGAGGAAACAAGTAATCTCAACAGAGGTCTTTGTCCACATGGGGTTCTCTGGTAGGTGACACTCCCCAGACACTTCCCCAGCATCAGACCCAGTGCCAGACTTGAGTCAAGACAAGGTAGGAAGAGGATGCATAATACTCAGTCTTCTTTGGAGCCAAAGACAACAATGATCCAGGACCCTGGGCCTCGACGCCAAATGCGAGATCAGGTGGCTAGATCAGGGCTTGGCAGCCTTTTCCTATAAAGGGCCAGATAGTCATTATATTAGGATTTGCACATCATGTTTACCTATGTCACATATTCTTTTTTTAAAAAAAACATATGTATATAATAACCATTCTCAGCTGTGTTCCAAAAGCAAACTGGCCAAGGGCTGTAGTTTGCTGACCCCGGTTGAAGAATCACATCGAGTGAGCCCTCAGAGGAGACTTGTAGCCCCTCAGCTGAGGCCTGGAGTCAACTTTCTAGTTTGTTTGTTTAAATACCATATAATTTATGGTCTAAACTGGGATGCTTTTGAGAATGAATGGGGGTGTTCTGAATGACCCTGGAGAACTCATGGAAACCAGCAGCTGGGCAAGCCCTACTGTGTCAAGGCCTGCCGGGCTCACCTATCCTAGACTTGAGGATCTCCTTAGACCTCGAGGAACTCCGAAAGCCCCAGCCATGGAACTTATGGAACTTCCCTGGCTGTCCAGTGATTAAGACTACTTGCTTCCAATGCAGGGGGCACAGGTTCAATCCCTAGTTAGGGACTCAAGATCCTGTATGCCACTAGGTCAAAAATAAATAATAAATAAAAAAATTTTAAAGCCAGGAGAAACTATTTTTTAATGCCTTAAAAAACAAACAAACAAACAAACAAAAAAAAAACAGAAAAGAATGATTAAAAAAGAGAGAAAACCCCAGTGAGTCATGGGCCAGAATCAACTCTGGCTGGATAGTGCTTTTGGGGAGATGGGTTATATCAGAGTGGTGATTTTGTCTGTGGTTTCAATGTGTTTTTGTTGGTTAGGTTTGTTTCCTAATGGTAGTGTTGATGGCCAAAAGGCCTCTGGAAACTTCAGCCAATTCACTCTTAAAAGCAGAGAATTTAAAAGGAAAGGGGTTATTAATGGTTTGGGCTTACATCCTACGTCTCTCCACCCCCACCCTGGCGCCCCAAAATAGGGCACGCACAGCCTAGCTCCCCAAGAAAGATGTTCACTGTGGACTGAGACATAGGCTGAGTCTTGCAGTATTCCAAGCCCCAGTCGCCAGAGTGTATTTACCACTGAAATGCTCCCAGGAATTTTGCAAACCACAGAGTCTCTGCTCATCTAACTCTGGCCCAGCACATTCAAGAGGCCTTAAGCACCACAGAAGACCAAACAAGTAGAAATTCATCTCCAAAATGCTCTGGGTGCAGACTCTGAAGATCCCCTCTCCCTTGCCAGTGGCCATCTTGGTGATGTGGACACACAGGCTCTTCAAGTTTTGTCACCTCCTGCAGCGGGCAGTCAGCACAGCCCAGTGCTGAAGGAAGGGTGACAATGGGGAGAGGACCCCCGTATGAGTGCTGCGGAGACCGGGAAATGTCTTTATGAAGCCCTGATGCATCCAGCATGGGCAGGGTTCAGCTTTCCCCAGTTCACTCCTTTTCAGGGAATGTGGACACATCACACGTCACAGCCTGCACTGCAGAAAGAAAACGACCCCCGCCCCCACACCAACTGGGCTCACTCCCAAGGCCATCTCGTTCAGTGCCATCGTAGACATCTTGGTCCCATTTGAATGTGGAATTAGCCAGGTGGCATTTTGCAGATCTTATCACATCTTTTATTATAATTTATTTTAGTATTAATATTCACCATTCATCAATTGCCTATTGAAACAAACACTGAAATATCTGCCAAATATTTTCACAAATTCTTTTTTTGCACACTGCTTTGCACATTCCTCATGCAAGAAGCATTTGTTAGTTTGAATTCTCCAGTCTCCAGTTGCTTTTCTTACCGACTGATCGGTGACCTCACTGTTTTGGGTCCTCCGGACTTATGTTTCTCGTATGTTACCACTCCAGTATTCTTGCCTGGATAATCCTATGGACAGAGGAGGCTGGCCAGTTACAGTCTGCAGGGTCGCAAAGAGTCAGACACAACTGAAGTGACATAGCATGCATGTACATGTTATGTTACTACTACTGCTACTACTCTCTCTCTCTCTCTCTCACACACACACACACACACACACACTGCAAAGAAAAATCAAAACGTATTTTCTCTGCAAGCATCCTTTTCCCACTGGTTCGTTTTCCTACTTTGAAATGTGGAGTCTCTACCCCAGAGTTTCTGCAGGCGGTGTGTTCTGTCCCAGTGTTGCAGAGGCAACACTGAATGCACAACACAGTTGGCAGTGGCTGCAGCAGGAGAGACAGAATGCCGCCAGGCCCCGGTGCCTCGCCCCCTACACAAAACCCTCACCGCTATCTGCTGGGCCTCTGCACTCTCTCCTCAGATGGGGGATTTGAGACACTGGGTTCTGACTGCAACTTCAGCCCCAAGGAATGGTGAACCCCTGGCGGTTCAAAGGTTTTATGAAGCATTGGAATCTGTTCTTAAACCAAATTTTACAAGAACCCAATTTGCAAAATAGACAGAGAGGGAGCTGCCCAAGGTAGATACTACAGAAAGGGATCAACAGCCCTCTGCCCCCACTCCAGATTCCTGAGACACTTCCTAAGAGCCCTGAGCTTCTGAAAAAGAAGTGAGGACCTTTGCCTTCAAGCCCAGAGTACACTGCCCCTGCTTCCTATGCTAGTGAATGTGGGTCAAGGATACTCTGTAAAATAAAACAAAAGAGAGCTAATAAGCAAACCCTCGATGGAAGGAAAACACAACAATTTAACCTTATATTATGCAAAAGGACTTTGGTTATGTTATCAAGGTTAATTACCATCCATGTTTCACAAAAAATCATTGGCTTGTTCACACAGAACCACATCTGACTTGCATATTATTGTACCTGCATGTCTTACACTTAAATACAAAAGATACACTGCTCGACATGGCAACTTCTACTCCTTACTGACAGTGCTTCGTACAACAAAATAACTGAGTGCTTCTATGGATAAGATTGTGACTGGGGCCAAGTACTCTGGCAGATATAGAAAAAAAAAGACACATCACCATCACCAAGCTATTTATAATCTCTCCAATGGTTATTCAAGTCTTTTCCCAAATTGTACATCTTTTTACTCCATTTACTTGTATCAAACTAAGCCCAAAGAGAAGCCTAATGTTTCTTTATTTTAAATTAAGCTTTGTTATTTTGAGATAATTGTAGATTCACATGCAATTTTTAAAAATAATAAAGAGAGCCCATGTACTCCTTACTGAGATTACCCGAATGGGAACATCTGGCAAAACCATAATACAACGTCACACTCAGGATGCTGACATGGGTAAAGGCAATAGAGAACCTTTCCACCACCACGAGGATCTCTCATGTCCTTTTAAAGGCACACGGCCTCTCTTCCTTGCTCTACGTCTCCCTACACCCCCTGCCCCCGCCCGCTGAGTCCTTGACCCTGGCAACCACCTCTCTGTTCTCCCTCTCTATAATTGTGTCATTTCGAGAAACGTTATATAAATGGAATCATACAGTATGTAATCTTTGGGAACTGTCTTTTCCCACTCAGCATACTTCCCTAGAGATTCAGCCTACTTGTCCCATGGATCAAAAGTGTTTCTGTCTATTGCTAAGTATTATTCCATGGTATAGATACCCCACAGTTTGGTTAACCATTAATACACCAAAAAGCAATTCCATTGTATCTAATCTGGGGCTATTAGGAATAAAGCAGTTATGAATATTCATATGCAGGTTTTTCTGTGAACTTGTTTTCACTGATCTGGGGTGAATGCCCAAGAGTGAAATTACAGGGTCACATGGTAGTCCTGTGTTTATTTTTCCGGATTTTTGTTGTTGTTGTTTTAATTTTTTGGCCACGCAGAGTAGCATGCAAAATCTTAGCTCCCTGACCAGGAATCAAGCCCTTGCCTCTACAGGGGGAAGCACTGGAAGTTCAAAGTCTTAACCACTGGACTGCCAGGGAAAAGCCCTAGTTTTATAAGAAACTGCCAAACTGTCTTCCAGGTGGCTATGCTATTTTACAATGCCACGGGTGATGTATCCAATTTCTCTACATGCTCATCAGATTTTGGTGGTGTCACTCTTATGTATTTAGCAATTCTAATAGGTGTATGCTGCTGCGTCACTTCAGTCATGTCCGACTCTGTGTGACCCCATAGACGGCAGCCCACCAGGCTCCCTCATCCCTGGGATTCTCCAGGCAAGAACACTGGAATGGGTTGCCATTTCCTTCTCCAATGCATGAAAGTGAAAAGTGAAAGTGAAGTCGCTCAGTCGTGTCTGACTCTTCGTGACCCCATGGACTGCAGCCTACTGGGCTCCTCCGCCCATGGGATTTTCCAGGCAAGAGTATTGGAGTGAGCTGGTGGCTTTAATCTGCATTGCCCTAATGGCTAATTCTATGGAACATCTTTTTATGTGCTTATTTGCCATTATTATCTTCTATGGCAAAATATCTGTTCATGTCTTTTGCCCATTTTCTAATTAGATTTTTGGGAATTCTTTTAACTGTTGAGTTTTGAGGGTTCTTTTTATATTGTCTATACTAGTCCTTTGTCAGATATGTAGTTTGAAAATATTGTCTCTGATTCTGTATCTTGCCTTTTCACCCTCTTCACATGGACTTTCCCAGAGCAAAATTTTTTACTTTTTATCAGTTTAATTTTTCCCCTTTATGAGATCACACTTTTAGTGTCAAGTCTAAGAATTCTTTGACTAGCCCTAGAACCCAAAGATTTCCCCCTACTTTCCTTTAAAATGTTATAGTTTCCCATTTTAAATTCAAATATTCAATTCATTTTAACTTTTATATGAGAACCTTAGCTCAGAGTTCACTCTTTTTGTCTATAGATATCCATCTGTTTTACCCCCACTGGCTGAAAGTCTTCTCTCCTCCATTGAATTAATTTGCATCTCCATTGAAAAGCAGTTGGGCATCTTTGTGTGGTTGATTTCTGGGTTCTCTATTCTGCTCCTTGATGGATATGTTTGTCCCTCTGCCAATACAACACAGCCTTGATCACTCTAGCTGTATGGTCAGACCTAATACCAGGGAGTGAACCTTCCCACTTTGTTCTTCTTTTTCATGATTTTTTTTTTTAGCTATTCTAGAGATTATTTTTTTCATAAAAATTAAAAAATAATCTACAGCAGCAGCTGTAAGTGGCTTTCTATAGTTCTTCCTGTAATTGCAAGCGAATGCACATACACACACACTGAAAAAAAGAGGTTTAGCTTTGAGCATCGGAGAATGGTCTTAGTGTTATCATAAACTACACTTTCACTCTCAGTTTTCCTTGTCAATTTGCTACCCTTGTGCTCTCGTTCAGGATGTGTCCATGAATCAAAGTATTTCATAAGGCCCGAGTAAGACAACTGTAGAACCAGGGGCTGTTAGGAGACCATGAGTTCTGCCGGGAGCCAGCGTGAGGAACTCTGCCCATGGCAAAGGTCATGAGGAAGGAGACTCGGCATACGCAAAGGCGGGATGGAGCCTCTGGAGTCCCCCTGGAAATTCTCGAGCATCTACCCCCAAAACCAGAGTCTGCCTACTTTACTGCTTTGTGCTCTCACCTACACCTCTGACTTTACAGGGGGCTGTCCCCCACCGCCTCTCTCTGAAAAAGAGTTAACTTACAGCTCCAGTTGATAAAGTTCCTGGGCGTGACAAGAGTGTTTCAACCTACAAACTCCTCTGAAGGTTATTCCGGCCACATGTGATTGTTCAGAGCCTCCCAACTGTGAGAGGCATGAGATGTTCTAAACTGTCTAAATACAGATTCCTTTGAGCAGTTAAAAGATTAATTAGAAATTGTATTGGTGAAGGGTTTTTCACTTGTTGGGCCAATGTTTGCTGCTAAGTTTCCATATCCCTTACCTACTGTGTCCCTGGTAGTGTATTGATTAATATAATTGATGTATAGGAATGTAAGTAGTAGCTTTAATGTTTGTAACCTTGGACCCTTGAGATAATTCTTTTCTTGTTATAGCCCACCACACCTTTGCCCTATAGGAATGCAACTTTATCTAATGCTTTCGGAGGGTGGCACCTGACTTTAGAATAATCACCTTTAGAGAAAAATAAGTTTCCTGAAGAAAGGATCATAAAATGTTAACAGGCCTCGTGGCCAGAAGATGATGTAATTCACTTAAACTTTTGCATATGATAAGTTTGCAGGAAGAAAGCCTGGCTTACTGCTGACTCTATCCCTTCCCCCATTATCCTCTATGCACAACTTAAGGTATAAAAACTACTTTGGAAAATAAAGTGCGGGCCTTGTTCACCAAAACTTGGTCTCCCTATGTCGTTCTTTCTCTCACCTTCTGGCTGAATTTCCATCTGGGGCGTGGAGGCTCGTCAAGCCTACTAATTTTGCCTGGGCTTCTAAGATCTGACCGGGGAGGCCTTAGTGTCTCCTCTCCTTCAGGAAAACGGGAGGACGCCTGCAGCCTACGTAGGTGACGTAAATTCCTTATTTTGGAATTTTATTAGCTTTCCATGTAAACCAAGTTATTCAGCCTCTTTTCTCCACTGAATTTTCTTTACTGAGCTATCCTTATTTAACCACTCTTTATATCTTTAATTCTATCGTATCCTGATCACCGAAGCCATCTCCCCTTCGAATTCCCTGGATCCACTGGGGCTGGACCCCGACAGAGTTCCAATCTCCAATTTTACAGATGCAGACATTTAGGCCCAGGGAGGTTAGGAGACTTGATGAAAGCTGAACAGAAAGTTCTTGAGGAAAGCCAGCCTACAACCAGGGCTCTGACTGCAATCCTGAGCCTGGATGTCCTGTCACTTGGCTGGTTCTGAACTTGAGAAAGCACAATTCAGCAGCAGGGCTATTTACCTACCAAGATCAGAAGTCTTTTTTTTTTAATTTGTTACGATATTGCTGCTGCTTCTTTTTTTTATGTTTTTGTTTTCTGGCCAAGAGGCATGTGGGATCCTAACTCCATGACCGGGAATTGAACCTGCACTCCCTGCATTAGAAGGTGAACTCTCAGCCACTGGATCACTGTGGAAGTCCCCAGAAGTCATTCTTGCATCATCTTCTGCTGGGCTTTCAATCAGGGGCAGGGAGGGAGGCAAGGAGGAAGGCAGGACAAGAAGATGAAATTTTAAAAGGTTGATTTCTGCTTCTGCCTCCCTTAACCAGCTCAGAAGTTTCCAGATTTCAGTCCTTTCTAACATGTGAACAATGGAGGTGACTAGAACATGATAGAAAAATAGACATGCTCCCCCCAGTGTTAGGTCTAACTGGGTGGAGAATGAGGAGAATAAAACCTTGATTCATCAGTCACTGCTGCTGCTGCTGCTGCTGCTAAGTTGCTTCAGTCGTGTCCGACTCTGTGCCACCCCATAGACGGCAGCCAACCAGGCACTAGTCAGTCACTAATTACAAGTCACTGTGGGTGATTACGTAAGTAACCATCCTGTCCCTTGCCCTCAAGGAGCTTACAATCAACTTGAAAGGCTTGCAACTACTAATTGCCCAAGTGACAGGAAATGTGAACTCATAATGAGGTAACTGTCGTTACCAATCATGGGAATGCATTCACTTTTCTGGTGCTTATTTCAGCAGAGGTCAAGGCCACTTTGGGGGCAGAAAATATAACCTCTTGGTGAGAACCACTGAAAAAAACCAGTTGTTTGTTTTTGTCCTTCTTTCATTAGGCATGATACATGTACAGACCAGCCGACAAGCATTCTATGCTGACAGTCCTGTCCCTGTTATTACAGCCAAGGCCCAGATGCAGCACAGAAGGCACAGGCAGCTACCTCCTCCCCACCTCCTGGCCATTATTACAGTCCAAAAGTGGACTTAGAGGCACTTGAGATCCTCTAATGTCAACAGTTGTACCATACCCGTGGATGGCCTAATAGTTTAAATCCTAAAGTGAACAAAAAAGCAACCACTGCAGGTAATTTCCATTTAACCTTTGCTTACTTTTTCCTTCTAATCTTAATCAGATTTTCTTAAAACAAAAATTTGCTTTTCTTCCCTTCCATCCTTATTCAGTCCAACAGTCATTGGGTAGACACAAGCAAGGGGTTAACAGGGCCTGGGAAAGGATGGTATTGAAGCAGGGTGACAGGGGCAGCCTGTGCTAGCTAGGAATGATGATCTTTACAAAGACTATCAAGAGCATGGTGGGAAGGCAGACTCGTGTTGGCAGGGAGAATGGCTACACACAGGGGATTGAGCAAATAAATATCTTAAGGATAAGGGGACCCAGAGAAACAGAAATAAAGATGTAAAGATATGCATGTATTAATGCATACAAATGTATGCCTGCATGTGTGTATAAAAATGCATATATTTCCTAGCTCTGTCCTCTGGGATGGCCTGGGAGAAGCAATACCCTGGTAGCATTAGGCACACTCAGCATCAAGATCTTGGCTTCTAAATATCATCCTCCACGAAAAGGACCAAGGTTCCTTAGAGAACTGACTGAGTCAAAGCTGGGACAGGGAAAGTACAAGATAAACCAGGAAGAGCTTGTTGTGCAGGCAGTGTTCAAGAATGCTGGGCACAAGTCAAAATGACACATAAGACTGCTTCTCAGGGCTCCTTTTGTCAAAATCTAGGTCAATTTGAGCACCAAAATAATTAATGAAAATAATGGATTATAACTCATTGAATAATAGACAATAATGAATAATAACTTATTTGTTTATAAACAGATACACTTACAAATGGGAGATGAGAATTCCTCCCTAAAATACAATGCCTACTAGTAAATGTGTAAGAAGGATGCAATTTAAAAATTACTATTTGGCAAACATCAGGGTAATAAATTTAGGCAAGAAACATCAATGGGAGCTAAAACAAGTATGTGAGAGTGGAATGAGTAATGGGATATTTATATGATAGTATTAATTACAAAAGAAAAATGTAACTTTCCAATGCAGAAATGGGACACACTCTCTTAAATCAAGGGATCAAAAGCTATCACGGGGGCACAAAGTTAATGGGACAATATGAACAATAGCACTTTCCTGATATTCCTGCTGGCATAACCTGGGGCTAATCATGAGGAAGCACAGGATAAACCTAAGCTAGGGATCATTCTAGGAAACGCAACCTTCATAAAGGTCAAGGGCATGAAACTCAAGATCTAGACAGACTAGATCATGTGGTCGGGAAATGGCGCTTTTGCTACCAAGCACATCATGAGTAAACGTGGAAGGGTTTCACTCTGTGTGCAATGTACACAATTCTTTGTTCTAGTCTTCCAACTTTTTTGTAAGTTTGCAATTGTTACCAAAAAATTTTTTTTAATTAAGACAGATTAATAGTTATAGGAAAAGAGTGGGATAGACTGGGAGTTTGGGATTAGCAGGTGCAAACTATTACATTTAGAATGGATAAACTATTAGGGTCTACTGTGTAGCACAGGGAACTACATCTAATCTAGGATAAACCATAATGAAAAGGAATGTTTAAAAAAGAATGTATATATGTGTATAACTGAGTCATTTTGCTGTATAGCAGAGAGTGGTACAACATTGTAAATCAACTATACTTCAAGAAAATCTATAATGTCATTAATAGTTATAGATTAGAAAGATGACGTAAGTGACAGTAATGTGTATGCTGGTGTGTGTCAAATTGCAGTCTGCAGACAGAGCTTGGTCTGTGGATTTCACCCACATCAGGAGAAAGGGCTTGCGCCACACTGCATATCAACGCTTCACAAAACATGCTGTGGTTCAGTAGACGGGTTTTTCAAAGCCTGACTTTCTCCATGAAGGAAGTAGTACATTGACTTACATTCTGCACCAAGCCTGTCATACCATTGGAGACCGTCACTTATTAATAGAATAGCACTGGTGTAAATGACAATGAAACATGGATTAAAACTGCACAGAGCAGGCTGTTAGACTGGAGTTCTCTCCTGTGAGTCACAGTTAAAAATAGTCATAAGCGTATGCTTCTCAAGTGTCCAGTTCAGAACATACTCTTAGAAGCGTTTTGGATGAAAGTGGTCATCACCCACAGGACCCAGAGTGAACTGCAAGTACCAACAATCTCATAGACTTTTTCTGTTAAAGATGGTTTCTATCTTGGCGTCTATATGGCCCTCAAAAGATGGGAACACCTTTCCATACTCCCACAAACTCAGTTAATTCTTACCAAATGAACACTGATCTGATTCTTGTTATGGAGAAGGAAAAAATACTAACTGAGGAAACATGTCTAAGTGAATTAACAAAGGAAAAAAAGTTGCATGAAACTTTAAGGAAAACCTCCCCTGTACCTAAAAGAGAGGTCTCCTACAAATATCATGCTTAGCATTTGTGTCTACAAAACTGGAAAAAAGCATCTGCATTCAATTTTAAAGATTCTTGGTCTTCTACTTGTTAGTAATTCTACTAGTTGAACAAAATTTCTATTGGGCGTGTCTCTCTTACACGGCTGGGGACAGTTCTACATGCTAGTTTAACATTTTGCCTTTTGGGTGGATTCTACTTGCTCATTCCAAACCAGTGAGTGAGTTTTGTTTTGTTTTTTTATTTTAACTTCCTGTGTGTATGCACCAACCCATACTGTTCCACTTCTGTTGCTAAGAACGTGTGTTGCCAGGGTAAATATAATCACCTGACTTCCACATTGCAGCTCAGAGTAGGAGGGACTCCAGTAGCTTGGGGAGTGGCACAGCATGCTGGGTCACATGGCCTTTGGGGCCATCCAAGTCTGCCAGCTGGAGGAACCATCAAAGAACCAGCAGGATATTTGGTGCCAGCCCAGCCCTGTCAGCAACTGTGGCACATCCAGGAAGAACACAAACACCACTGCCTTGACCCAGTAAATCAAAGGTCCTTCCTGCTCCAGCCCCTCTGCAGCATTTGGAGGTGACATCAAACATGGGGCTGTCTGCTCTGGTTATTCCCTCCTGGGTCACGTTCCTTGTCCTGGTTCTCCAGGAACAATTTCATCAGCACTGCTAAGTCTGAAAATGTGAGCAGCACGCATGCAAACAGAACCCTGGGGATCATGAGGAACTCTGAAAACCAGATCACATCCATGGAAATGTAGTGGCTGCTGGGGTAGTGAGAGCCCTAGGGATGAAGCTATGTCTGAGATACCATTTGATTTCCAAACTTAAAAAACACTATGTGTCTTGATGCAGGTTCTCCGTCATGTGGCTTCTGCCTACCTCCGAAGCCACATCCCCTGCTACCTACTGACTCAACCCTTGCCCTCTGCTGACTCACCCCCTACCAGTGCCAAGTTGCCTGGCAGTCTCCACATTTCCCACACTATCTCCTGCCTCCTAGGTTTGCTCATAAAATTCTTTCTGCCCTATTGGCTAAAGGCCAGTGTTTGGCTTGGAGTCAATACTCAGGATGGGCTGCCCAGGTGGCTCAATGGTAAAGAATCCACCTGAAAATGCAGGAGATTCAGGTCCAATCCATGGGTCAGGAAGATCCCTGAGGAGGAAATGGCAACCCACTCCACTGTCCTTGCCTGGGAAATCCCTTGGACAGAAAAGCCTGGCGGCTACAGGGGTCTTAAGGAGTTGAACGTGACTGAGCACGCACGCAGGCACGCAGGTACTCAGGATGGTGTTGAACTGAGCTGATGAGACCCCAAGCCCCTTTTCATTCTGTGGACTACACAAGCCGCTGCCGCCTACTTGTCCATTCCTTAAGGCTTCTTGCTGGTCTGTTTTCCCATAAATGAAAGATCTGACACATCTCAGCAATAGGTTAAGCCCATCTCAGAGGCATAAATGCTGATCAGAATTTAACTTGGAAAAATAACCCTTTGCATCAAATTAACCAACAATACAACATAGCCCATACACATGTCTCAGGTAATGAGGGGAACTGCCTCATCCAAACTAAAGGAAACACCCAGGGTGTGACAATGGCTATTCCTGTGCTGTTGTCATTTTTCAGTCGCTAAGTCACGTCTGACTCTTTTCAACCCCATGGACAGTAGCACACCAGGCTTTTCTGTCCCTCACTATCTCCCGGAGTCTGCCCAAGTTCGTGTCCATTGAATCAGTGATGCCATCTAACCATCTCATCCTCTGTTGCCCTCTTCTCCTTTTGCCTTCAATCTTTCCCGGCATCAGGGTCTTTTCCAATGAGTCATTGGAAGGACTGATGCTGAACCTGAAGCTCCAATACTTTGGCCATCTGATGTGAACAACCAGCTGTGCTAACAAAGCACTAATCATCATGATTCTCAGTTGCTATTTTAATTGTCTCTGTTGCTGTAACTCCCATGGGTGAAGATATTTGACAAGATGCTGTCATTTCCCATCATTCAGTTCTGTTCAGTCACTCAGTCGTATCCAACTCTTTGCAACCCCATGGACTGCAGCACTTCAGGCTTCCCTGTCCATCACCAACTCCCAGAGCTTGCTCAAACTCAAGTTCATCAAGCCAGTGATGAAATCCAACCACCTCATCCTCTGTCATCCCCTTCATTAAGGCAACCTTATAATTTTTCACCCAAACTAGGACATTCCTGAAGGTCAGAGGATTAATATTAATAATAATTTCAATACATATATAAGTAGGACATTTCTGGGAATTTGGGATACACTGCCACACTACCCATCAGGCTTCATGGTATCCCACACAAAGAGTCCCTCAGTGATGTTTGCTGACTGAATGTACTTTAGTTTTTTCTCCTTAGTTTCAGTGTGAGATCCTTAAGAGCAAGGGTGATGTCTAATGCGCCTCCTATATTACTCATAATGTTGGAATTATAAGAACTGCTCAACAATAGCTGTTGACTGACTTATGGTGAGACATGCTTCCCAAGTGAAAATTCCCAATGGGTAGCTGAAAATACAAGAATAGGACTCTGCTGATAATGTTCTGAAGGAGATCAGCCCTGGGATTTCTTTGGAAGGAATGATGCTAAAGCTGAAACTCCAGTACTTTGGCCACCTCATGCAAAGAGTTGACTCATTGGAAAAGACCCTGATGCTGGGAGGGATTGGGGGCAGGAGGAGAAGGGGACGACAGAGGATGAGATGGCTGGATGGCATCACTGACTCGATGGACGTGAGTCTGAGTGAACTCTGGGAGTTGGTGATGGACAGGGAGGCCTGGCGTGCTGCGATTCATGGGGTCGAAAAGAGTCGGACACGACTGAGTGACTGAGCGACTGATCTGATCTGATCTGATCTGATAATATTTTAAGGCTAAAATGTTTGCGTGGCTCTTTAGCATAGAGAGGGCTTCCCTGATAGCTCAGTTGGTAAAGAATCTGCCTGCAATATAGGAGATTCTGGTTCGAATCCTGGGTTGGGAAGATCCCTAGGAGAAGGGAAAGACTACCCACTCCAGTATTCTGGCCTGGAGAATTCCATGGATTGTGCAGTCCTTGGGGTCTCAAAGAGTTGGACAGGACTGAACAACTTTCACTTCACTTTAGCATAGAGAAGATGTGTTAGCTAGAAATAAAAACTCTCCCATCAAGGAAAACTCAAGTCAATGATGAGACCTGAAAGACTTCTCTAGAAGGATGAAACCCACCTGTCTTCAGCTGACCTAGAACATGACAAAAACACTAACTGTAGTGCTTTATGAAGTGGGAGAAGGGGAAGAGTGGAGCTTGGAGATGAATTTGTTCAGAGGGAAAAAGTAATGAAATAAATAATTTTAAGCAACACCAGCTTTGATAATGATAACTGAAAAGAGTAATATAAAAAGACAGACTTACACTGTTGAAATAGAAAAGGACCTTGGTTCTCTCTGACTCTTATGGCCCCATTTCACAGCTGAGAAAATTAAGGCCCAGAAAAGTAAAATGGCATCTGGTTACCTTGTCCCCTTCTGGGAAATTCTTGCCATGAGAATTTGACAGTATTTAATTATTCACCGTGGTTGCTTCAGCAGTCTTGGGAAAGCTTAAGTCTTCCTTCTAAGGCAAGAATATTTTCCCTCTTTAGATAAGAAAGTGGAAACTTTTCAAAAGTTTTGCCAAGATAAGAGCCTTCTCTTCTAATTTGGTGACTTCAGCCCACAGATTAGAAACTATGGATAAGAGCCTAGAAGTGGCAAAGAGGTGAAGACAGAAAGGCAAATAGAAGTCATCAGCAAAGTGGCAACACCTGGCCCCTCACGTGGGCCCAGCCGGTCCTTGCTGGCTTTGGTACACAAACTGTAAAGTGTCAGCCTCTGATTTAGACAGCCCCAGAGCAAACTGGAGAGTTTGGTCTCCGAGCAAATTGAGGCCATAAATTGATGACAAACCAGAGAGTCCTATTTAAATACTGTTACCATTTTAAGCAGTGACCAGAAATGTCACCCTTGTAAGGTCACTTTCTTTTTCTGAGATTCTTGCAATATTTCAAGGGTCTTCAAAGTAAAGTCAAAGTGAAAGTCGCTCAGTCGTATCCGACTCTTTGTGACCCCGTGGACTATACAGTCCATGGAATTCTCCAGGCCAGAATACTGGAGTGGGTAGCCTTCCGCTTCTCCAGAGGATCTTCCCAATCCAGGGATCAAACCCAGGTCTCCCACATAGCAGGCAGATTCTTAACCAGCTGAGCCACAAGGGAAGCCCACTGTCACAAAATTGGGAGAGGCAACACCTTGGTACCTATCATTCATGCATGGACCACTGAAAGATTGAATTCACTTCCTACAGCTACACAGTGAGTCAAAAGGAAAGTTTATGCTCCTCCTATGAGAACCATTTCTGGAAAGATAAGGATAGTGAAGGTCTCCACCAGCTCTGACCCAAACTGTCATTTTCAAAAAGACTGTCTGCGCACCAAGTCTGCAGAGGAATAGTCTTCTATTCCATTTTTTTCGTCCAAACAGGATGATTTTTCTAGCATGATTATTTCTTTTAAAGGCAATGCAGAGACTTCCCTGGTTGTCCAGTGGCTAAGACACCATGCTCCCAGTGCAGGGGGCCCAGATTTGATCCCTGGTCAGGAACTCGATTCCACAAGCTGCAACCAAGAGTTTGCTTGCCGTAACTAAAGATTCAACATATTGTGACTAAAGATCCTGCAAGCCGCAACCTAAGAGCCTGGTGCAGCCAAATAAAAAAATAATTTTTTTAACGCAATGTGGGGGTGAGGAAGGGACAAGGTGGGCCCTACTGATTCCAGAAACTGACAAAATTCTGGTGCCAGGGAGTCATTTCAATCAAGACTTGAATTCCAAAATGGATTAAAGATCTAAACGTAAGACCAGAAACTATAAAACTCCTAGAGGAGAACATAGGCAAAACACTCTCTGACATACATCACAGTAGGATCCTCTATGACCCACCTCCCAGAATATTGGAAATAAAAGCAAAAATAAACAAATGGGACCTAGTTAAACTTAAAAGCTTATGCACAACAAAGGAAACTATAAGCAAGGTGAAAAGACAGCCTTCAGAATGGGAGAAAATAATAGCAAATGAAGCAACTGACAAACAACTAATCTCAAAAATATACAAGCAACTCTTATAGCTCAATTCCAGAAAAATAAATGACCCAATCAAAAAATGGGCCAAAGAACTAAATAGACATTTCTTCAAAGAAGACATACAGATGGCTAACAAACACATGAAAAGATGCTCAACATCACTCATTATCAGAGAAATGCAAATCAAAACCACTATGAGGTACCATTTCACACCAGTCAGAATGGCTGCGATCCAAAAGTCTACAAGCAATAAATGCTGGAGAAGGTGTGGAGAAAAGGGAACCCTCTTACACTGTTGGTGGGAATGCAAACTAGTACAGCCACTATGGAGAACAGTGTAGAGATTCCTTAAAAAACTGGAAATAGAACTGCCTTATGATCCAGCAATCCCACTGCTGGGCATACACACTGAGGAAACCAGAACTGAAAGAGACATGTGTAACCCAATGTTCATCGCAGCACTGTTTATAATAGCCAGGACATGGAAGCAACCTAGATGTCCATCAGCAGATGAATGGATAAGAAAGCAGTGGTACATATACACAATGGAGTATTACTCAGCCATTAAAAAGAAAACATTTGAATCAGTTCTAATGAGGTGGATCAAACTGGAGCCTATTATACAGAGTGAAGTAAGCCAGAAAGAAAAACACCAATACAGTATATTAACACATATATATGGAATTTAGAAAGATGGTAACAATAACCCTGTATACGAGACAGCATAAGAGACACTGATGTATAGAAGAGTCTTTTGGACTCTGTGGGAGAGGGAAAGGGTGGGATGATTTGGGAGAATGGCATTGAAATATGTATAATATCATATATGAAACGAGTTGCCAGTCCAGGTTCGATGCACGATACTGGATGCTTGGGGCTGGTGCACTGGGACGACCCAGAGGGATGGTATGGGGAGGGAGGAGGGAGGAGGGTTCAGGATGGGGAACACAGGTATACCTGTGGCGGATTCATTTCGATATATGGCAAAACCAATACAATATTGTAAAGTTAAAAAAAAAAAAAAAGACTTGAATTCCTAATTTACCTAATGAACACCTGTAGATTGGTGGATTCCTCAGAGAACAGGCCCCACATCCAGCCTACTGTGAGTCTAGGGCTGGACATGGTGACTGATATGCAGGCGTAGAAACTGAGCCCCACGAAGTGACTGGAAATGTAAACAACTTTTCCTCCCATCTTGAGCAGATTAAGCAGATAGCTTTTCTTCTGTTAGGTGGAAAGCTCAACCACTCAGCTCTAGAGCACAGACCACCAAGATGGATGACTGCTGCACCCTCAAGTTTGGTTCATCTATAAGAATTAGAGCCCTAAAAGCCAAAAGTGACCCAGCCAGGATCTTAGCACACCCAAGAAATGACAGGCCAACAGCACTGAGTGGAACATGACAGATGCTGCAAGGAGGCGGGCTATAGATGGAGTCAGAGATTGAAAAACACTGTGTTAAGAATGAGAGATCCTTGTTCTATTATTTGAATTAAGTTATTGGAAGCTACGTGGGGATTAAGGATATCAAGGACAGTTACCATGGATACTACCAAATTTATGGTCAACAGGTAAAACTTTGCCAAGAGATTTCTTTCTAGTTCTTGGCCACCAAAAATAAACCTGAGAATTAGGCAAAGTAGTTTTGGAAAAGACCTCAGAGTTCCTCCAGACTTACCGATGAGGAAGTAGAGGTAAAAGTTTAAAAAAAAGGCAAGATGACTTGCTCAACCTCACACCAGAAGTAGGCAACAATGACGTCTATAGTCAGACCCCTTGACTCTCAGATGAAAGCAAGTCTTCACCATCCAGAGGGGGCTCCTGGCACTGCAGGGGCCACTTGGACCTAGATAACTCTAGGTAACTCTCCCTACATAGGAATGAGACAAGGGAATCAGAAAGGTAAATATTCAGGGTATATATTTACATGGTCATGTTTTGTCTACAGGGAAGGAGAAGTAAAACCCATATCCACCCTATGCTTATAAGAAAAGAGGCCTTAATTTCAGACAGATCCAGACTTTAGTATTTCTTCCATATAGTTTCAGCTATGTGTGTGTGTGTGTGTGTGTGTGTGCGCGCGCGCATGCTTAGTCATTCAGTCATGTCTGACTCTTTGTGACCTCATGGACTGTAGCCCCCTAGGCTCCTCTGTCCATGGGGATTCTCTAGGCAAAAATACTGGAGTGGGTTGCCATGCCCTCCTCTTCAGCTGTGTGACTGGGAGACAAATCACTTGATCATTTTAGGTCTCACTAACTCACTTGCATAATGAGAATAATAACTGTACCTAATTGAAAGGTTTTGGAAAGGGCTAAATGAGATAATGCTTATGCAACATTTAGCACTGTGCCTGGCAAAGAACATCTGAGCTGTCATTATTACAGGCAGACCTCATTTTATTTTGCTCCACTTCATTGTACTTTGCAGCTATTGCACTTTTTATAAATTGAAGTTCTGTGGCAGCCCTGCATTGAGCAAGTCTATAGGTGCCATTTTTCCAATGGCATGTGCTCATTTTGTGTGTCTGTATCACATTTTGGTAATTCTTGCAATCTTTCAAACTTTTTCATTAGTATCATATTTCTTATGATCTGTTATCAGTCATACGATTCATACTACTATGACTCACTGAAAGTTCAGATGGTGGTTGGCATTTTTTAGCAATAACATATTTTTTAATTAATGTACATATGTTTCTTTAGATGTAATGCTGTGTGTGTGTGTGTGTGTGTGTGTGTGTTTCTGTGTTGGTCGTTCAGTCATGTCCAACTTTTGTAACCCAATGGACTGCAGCCCACCAGGCTCCCCGTCCATGGAATTCTCCAAGCAAGAACACTGGAGTGGGTTGCTGTTTCCTTCTCCAGACATAATGCTGCTGCTAAGTCGCTTCAGTCGTGTCCGACACTATGCAGCCCCATAGACGGCAGCCCACCAGGCTCCCCCATCCCTGGGATTCTCCAGGCAAGAACACTGGAGTGGGTTGCCATTTCCTTCTCCAATGCATGAAAGTGAAAAGTGAAAGTGAAGTCGCTCAGTCGTGTCCGACTCTTAGCGACTCCATGGACTGCAGCCCACCAGGCTCCTCCGTCCATGGGATTTTCTAGGCAAGAGTACTGGAGTGGGGTGCCATTGCCTTCTCCGGATGTAATGCTACTGCATACTTAATGGACTACAGTATAACTTAAACATAATCTTTATACCCACAAGCTAAAATATTAGTGTGACTCTATTTATTATGATATTTACTCTACTTAAGTGGTCTGGAACCCAACCCACAACATCTCTGAGGTATGCCTGTAGAAAACAGTAGGCCTAAATCCAACTGTAGGAAAAAATATATTAAATATTAGTGGAATACACATCCCAATTAAAAAGTAGGACTTGTCATAATGGATTAAAAAAAGAAAGCAACACTGTCTACTAGAGATGCACAGTAGATATAAAGAGAGATGGGTTGTGACCAAATGTAAAGTAAAATAATGAAAATAGGTACACCATTCAAAAAGAAAGCATACTAAGGCCAAGTTGCAGTAACATCAGATCAAGTTGACTTCATAACGATAGAAGTATCAATTTATTAGGAAGACATAACAATTATACATGTGTATGCACCTAATGGTGAGCGACTTCACTTTGACTTTTCACTTTCACGCATTGGAGAAGGAAATGGCAACCCACTCCAGCATTCTTGCCTGGAGAATCCCAGGGATGGCGGAGCCTGATGGGCTGCCGTCTATGGGGTCGCGCAGAGTTGGACACGACTGACACGACTTAGCAGCAGCAGCAGCATTGGCTCAGTGGTAAAGAATCTGCCTGCAAAGCAGGAGGCCCAGGTTTGATCCCTGGGTTGGGAAGAGCATGGCAACCCACTCCAGTGCTCTTGCCGGGAGAATGGGACAGAGGAGCCTGGCGGGCTGCTGTCCACAAGGCCGCACAGAGTCGGATACGACTGAGTGAGTAAGCAGCAGCAGCACCATGCACCTAGTAACAAGAGCTTCCAAACATACAAAATGAAGGAGATGTGACATTTTATTGTCTCTCATTTTATTATGAGAAAAAAGGTGATAGGAAGTGTTGATGGCAGGTGGAGGGGGACACTGTGTTTAGGTAAGCACAGGGGAAAACCTGGCTCATTTCCTATTATGAACAATTCCTATGTTCTTAGCCTCTCTTTGATATGATTTTCACAACAACCTGGGCATCATGCAGAAATATTTCACTGGAGTAGGAGAATAATTGTATATGTTGGTAACTAGTAATTTTATGACTTTGGAATCAACAGACTTTCTTGAGATCTTTGAGAACTTGCTCTGTGCCTGCCAATTGTGCTGCATACTACAAACTCTCTGACTTCAAAAAGCTTAAAATACATTTCAGGAGATAAGTAGGAAAGACAAAAAAGCAATTCCTAACAATACAAGGCATAACTGAAGTTTCAAATAACCAGTGCAGATATATAGTAACCTATATAAAAGGGTATTCAAGAACAGGAAGAATTTGGAAAGAAATAGGTAAGGGATTCAAGGGGAGTATGTGTTGTAAGCAAAGTTTCAAAAGCAATGATCCTGACTCCCCAGGAAACAAAGAGCGTATCAGACTGGCTGGAAGGGAGCTTCGTCTAATAACCCTGCCCTCCAGATGAACGAAACAGATCAAGACAGCGGTTATTGTTGGCCCGTCTTTTGCCATTCAAAAAACAATGCACACGTTTGGATTAAAGCTCTGCAAACAATGGTCAGGGACTGTGGGCCAGATGTACCCTGCAGGAGGTGGGAAGAAAGCAGAAATCCCTCCTCATTTCATGCGGGGAAGATATGTTTTTTTATGCCAAGCAGAGCCCCTCAAATGGTGTGAGAAAGCCAAGGTCTCTGTGGTTGGTGTGATGGATTACCCAGGCAGGGGAGGACAGAGGCACTCTTAACTTCTCTCTGAAACAAAGGAGAATGATTTGCCCCCAAGAAGCAGGCCAGGGATAAGGATTTAGTGGCGATTTAAGGAAGTGAATGAATGATATCACCCTGAGCCGTCCTCTGGAGTTCATTCTCTTACTTGAGGTTCCCTCGGCATTTCTGTACACCCCTGGCCTCTCCAGAAGGCACTTGCTTAGGTAGCATCTCGGGATTTTCCTTCTCATTCTTTCGGGTATGGATGCCCCACCACTGCATGGTGACTAGCTGCACAAAGTCAGGGGCTGCTTCCTCTTCCGCTTCAGGCGTCCCTAAGGTGTGAGACCCTGCAGTGCCATGGACTAGTGCATGAAAGTGCAAGTGTTAGTCGCTCAGTCCTGTCTGACTCTTTGTGACCCCACAGACTGTAGCCACCAGGCTTCTCTGTCCATGGGATTTTCCAGGCACGAATACTAGAGTGGGTTGCCATCCCCTTCCCCAGGGGGATCTTCTCGACCCAGGGATTGAACCGGGGTCTCTCTTATTGCGGCAGATTCTTTACTGTCTGAGCCACCAGGAAAGTCCTGAATGAATGCATAGTTAATGCCAATTAATGAATCTGGAGAGAATTGCCTACCCTGCAGTTTTTACTACCCGGCTTGCACGTGTAGGCAGACTGGTTATGGGCTGAGATAACCCACTGGTCAACTGGGGCTCTCAGAGAGGTGTCTGCTGATAAACTGGCCCCTGCTGTATTGTTCAGTGTCTGACTCTGAAAGCACAACCGCTTCCTCCTATCTCACTACAGAAATTCCATGGTGCACGAGAGTGGGCCTAGCCTTGAGGCCCAGCTCTAAAAAAAGTAAATAGCAGCACCAGAGGAGGTTATAGGTCAAAGTGTTACCAACCTGGATTCTTGGATTCTTTAACCAATGGAAATGGATAAGAGGCCAGATGAGGAATTGAGGCAAGGCTTTATTGGGTCTCAGGAGGGAGAGAAAACAAGTAACAGATTCCTTTGTTCACTCCCTAGGCAGAGGGTGAGCGTGTTCCTTAAATGGGCCGAGTGGGGGCTGGGTGGGTGGCTCTGGCCAGAGGAGGGGCTCAGGTGGTCTGCCCACCTCCTGGGTGGTGCAGCCTACAGGGTTCATGGGCAGTATCCTGCTTTTGCTCTGGACACTTCAGAAGTGGCAGTTGAATTGGGGTCTTTTTGTATCTTATTGTTCATAATTTGCCCCAACTTTGCATGCATACAGTTATTTTTATTCCCTTATAGTTTCTTTGCATTCTGTTGCTGAAGGAGACATTTGTCCAGGTACAAGCACTGCAGTAAAGGGTCCCTGGTTCCAGCCTCTCTCAAAAACATTCAGTTCAATTCAGTCACTCAGTCATTTCTGACTGTTTGCGACCCCCGGACTACAGCTCGCCAGGCCTCCCTGTCCATCACCAACTCCTGGTATTTACTCAAACTCATGTCCACTGAGTTGGTGATGCCATCCAACCATCTCATCTTCTGTCGTCCCCTTCTCCTCCCATCTTCAATCTTTCCCAGCATCAGGGCCTTTTCAAATGAGTCAGTTCTCATCAGGTGGCCAAAGTAATGGAGTTTCAGCTTCAGCATCAGTCCTTCCAATGAATATTCAGGACTGATTTCCTTTAGGATGGACTGGTTGGATCTCCTTGCAGTCCAAGGGACTCTCGAGAGTCTTCTCCAGCACCACAGTTCAAAAGCAACAATTCCTCAAATCTTCGAATTGATTCAAAATCTAATTGATTTGGACTGTGTCAATTCTTCAAAAGCATTAGTATGTAAAAAAGAAATCACCATGCAAGGAAAGGTAGCTAAGCAAAAAATATGCATTTAACTATGCAACTTTCAAAAGATCAGTTCTAATCTATCATTTGAACATGACAGCTACAGTAATGACTGTCTACATACAAAAGCACCAAGCTAGGGGCTGGCATTGTTTAGTTGCTAAGTCATGTCTGATTCTTTTGCAGCCGCATGGACTGTAACCCACCAGGCTCCTCTGTCCATGGGATTTTCCAGGCAAGAATAGTGAAGTGTGTTGCCATTTCCTTCTCCAGGGGATCTTCCTGACCCAGGGGTCAAACCCACATCTCCTGCATTGGCAGGAGGATTCTTTGTTACTGAGCCACCAGGGAAGCCCTAGAGGGGTTGGTATAGGAAGCTGCTAAAAACTCAACACTGGACTTTGGAAACAGAGTAGAATTGGCCTTCTAGGCCTGGCCATAGGTCAGACTAAGAAGGTTTTAACAAAAGTGTGTTTAAATGCATAGGTGAGCTCCCAAGAAAGAGTGAAATTCTCATTGCCCAAAAATGCAGTGGAAAATTAAAAACAAAACCAGAAAACATGAGCTAATAACATTGTCCCTTCTCTAGGGGAGAGACTGGAAGAACGAGCATAATGTAACATGGTGATCCGGGACAGGGCTTCTCAAACTAATGTGCACATGAATCACCCGGGATCTTGTTAAAATGAAAATTCAGATTCTACAGATCTGGCTGATGCTGAGATTCTGTGTTTCTAATGACCTCCAAGATACTGCTGGAGGTCCCTGCTGCAGCACCGGGTTTTAAAGTAAACATTTAGCTTGTGTATTAGATCTCAACTAGGCTTTGTGCCTGATAGAGATATGGAGCTGGGAACTTAAATTCCTGCATTAAGATGGGACCCTAATAGAGTGCCCTCCTCAGGTGAAAGACTAGAAAACCCTACCCATCAGTACCACAATATTACGAGAATGTTTTTCTGTTTCTGGCTGGACTCTGGGTGGGGAAATAAAGTCTCCCCAGAAAAACAGGAACTCTAGCCTGTGTCTTACATGGATGAGGGATTCAGATTTATCTGTATAACCTGCTGCTGCTGCTGCTAAGTCGCTTCAGTCATGTCCGACTCTGTGCAACCCCATAGACGGCAGCCCACCTGGCTCCCCCATCCCTGGGATTCTCCAGGCAAGAACACTGGAGTGGGTTGCCATTTCCTTCTCCAATGCATGAAAGTGAAAAGTGAAAGTGAAGTCGCTCAGTCGTGTCCGACTCTTAGCAACCCCATGGACTGCAGCCTACCAGGCTCCTCTGTCCATGGGATTTTCCAGGCAAGAGTACTGGAGTTGGGTGCCATTGTCTTCTCCACTGTATAACCTAGAAAAGCCTAAATTCAGGAATTAATGTAAAAACATAGTCCTGGGCCAATGATACCCAGAGTCTTCGGCAGAAACAGAGCAACCATGAAAGAGATGTTCTCAAAATCCATGCCACAAGAGCTTTTCACAATCTTAATCAGAAATTAGAAAATTTTAAAACACATAAGGAAACAACCCACCAATTTTGAGAATGAGAAAACAAAATGGAGAATTAGGTGTTACAGAATAGAACAGCAATCTGAAAGAGAATCTAAAAGAAATATCTGAAGTGACTAAATACAGACCCCTCCCTAAAATGCCAAAACTCCAAGAAAATATTAGGCATTAAGAAAAATGGGAAAATATTTGAAATTTTTTTCTTAAAAGGAACAAATGTCATCATTAAGATTAAAATGCAATGTACAGTTTAACTGAAGATTAGCAAAACTGAAGAGAGACTATGTGAATTGTAAAATAGGTTGCTACAATTTGTAATTGGGAAATAGATACACACAGATTATCTACTATGAAGCCAGAGATAAAGAGGTAGAAACTATTAGAGTGTTACAAGAAATAAGAGAAAAGAAGGACCAACATTTCATTTAAGTTTTGAGAGAATAGATAAGGATTCATATTTGAAGATATGAAGGCATCAGTCTCAAACAGAACAGAGGAAAATAAACCTACACCAACCAAGATGACTTAGGGTGAAGCTACAGAACACACACACACACACACACACACACACACACACACAATTTTTAAAAACTTAAGCGCAGCTGAAGGAAGAAGTGAAAGAGGAAAAGAAAAACCAGAGGGAAAAGAAGAAAAACAATGAGAGAGAAAGACAGATTATGCAAAGGACGACAATTAGCCTGGTAAAAAGCTGTTCCCTGGCTGCAGAAGATGTTGGAAGACGGCGGAATATTTCCACATGCCCCAGGACCATTCTTTTAATCTAGAATCTATACAGGGCTAAGGCACCAAACAAAAGTAGGGATGAAATAAAGATATAGTCAGACAAAGACTGGAAGACTATAGCTAATCACGGCCCCTCAAGGAAAAGGGAGAATTTTGAGAAGGAGATTAAACCCAAACGGAAGAAGTTAAGTCCAAACAGAGCTGAGATCTGAATCAATGACAACATAACAACGGGTGGGTGAGATAAAGGTAAGGGGAGTCCGGGGGCATTTCTGGGGAAAGAAATTGCCGAAATGCACCCAATAAAGATTAGAAAAAGCAGATACTATCTCCCCTTTCTCTGTTCTTTCTTTTTTTTCAGTCTACTTTTCACTACTTGTCATTATACACTTTGTTTCTTCACTTTCTCTCCTACTAGAATCTAAACTCCCCAAAGGTGGGGACTTTATATCATCCCCTAGCACAGAACTGATGCTCATGTTTTACTGAGAACAAGATAAAGAGCCAGGTTATGCAGAAAGCCTCCATATGTGTGGGGCCGAGACTGTCTTCTTTCAGGAACAGGCGGAATGGGGTCAAGATGTAACTAGCATTTCTGAACATCTCTCAGGTTCTGGGCTCCACACGACTCCTGTCTTCTCATTGTATGTGGACTGTGAGATAACAAAAACCATATGCCGGTGAGGGGCTTCCCAGGTGGCGCTAGTGGAAAAGAGCCTGCCTGACAATGCGGGAGACTTAAGAGAAGGGGGTTCAACCCCTGGGTCGGGAAGATCCCTTAGAGGAGGAAATGAAACCCACTCCAGTATAGGGTTGCATAGAGTTGGACACGCCTGAAGTGACTTGGGACACACACACACTCACACACACACACACACATGCTGGTGAGCAAAACGAACTGGTCTTTCATTCTGATTTAAAACCCAAGCTGAGCATTTTTTATCTGTGTTTAGTGTTTATAGACATTTCTGCCTGTTTCCAAGGGAGACACAGGCTGTGATCTTACATCCAATGTAATATCCTGTCTGAACGAGGCAGTAAAGATCCTGTTTTGTATTCTGGGGGAAGCTTTCACACTCTGGATATAGCCACACTCAATACCACCCAGTGACCCAGTAATTCTAGTTCTCAAACGCCTACCTGTGTAGACCCCAGGCCACAGGAACCCTGAAATTCCGGTTCTAACAATGAATCACTGGAAATCAAGAGGCCCCATCTTGAGCTCACAGGCAGCCCTGCCTCCTTGTCAACAGGCTTCCCGTTCTTTGTGCTCTCAGCTGCACCTAAGGACACCCTCCTTAGGCCCCTTGAGGTCTGCTGTTGGGTGTCACAGCCAGAGAGACTCTCCAGTTCTAACCACCACCCCGACCCCACCCTCACCAACAGCCCTACAGCCCACGTGAGGTGCACACTGGCCAGACAGCTGCTCTGATGAACAGGGTCGGACACTGTGTCCTCACTCGAGTCCTGACAGCAGGGGATGCCCCCGTAAACACAACCAAGGGCAAAGAGCAAGAACACGTTCCCTTCCTCGATCACAGCAAACACAGCTATGCACCTGTTCTTCAAACACCTTCAAGAACAGGTGCAGTAGCCAGCCAGCCTGCCACACAGAAGAGTCACTAGTTAGCCGTCTATAGACAAGATGACGAGGAATAATCCTGAGAAGCACACAACGCGTGGCCAGCGCTGTCGCGCCCCCCAGTACGCTCTCTCCTTTCCAGTGGAATCACATTTGCTGCCCCTCTCGTGCCTTTTCCAGGACTTGCAATCTCACCTCCTCCACTTGCTTCCTTCCTAGAACAGAAACAAGCTGAAAATCAAACAAGCAATTTCCTCTTCAGCATCTTCTTTCTCTGTTTTCTCACCTTCCTTGAGCCCCTGCCAAAGTGTTTCTTGCTTCTAAACATCTAATTGCTCTCCTGACAACCCCCAAAACAGCCCAACATCATATGTTAAGGGTTCTTTCTCAGTCCTTCTAAAATGTCAATGGATAAGTCTTTTCTCCTAGATAGTAAGCTCCATTGGAGAAGGAAATGGCAACCCATCCCAGTATTTTTGCCTGGAGAATCCCATGGACAGAAGAGCCTGGCAGGCCACAGTCCATGGGGTGGCAAAGAGTGAAACACGACTAAGTGACTAACATACACACACAGTAAGCTCCATGAGTAGAAGGAGTACAAGTCCCATGCTGACTTGCCTTGCTGACCCAGAGCATTGTCCACGTTCGATGCCCAATAATTGCTAGAAGGAAGGGAGGCTGGTTTGGAAAATGATATCATTGCATATAGCATTCTTTCCAAGGAGTGAATCTCTGATCTTATGAGCCTTGGAGAATTTTTAAGGGATCTGGTTTCAGACCTACTTGGAGGATGTCAAGGCAATGTGATTTCAAGACTGTCAGCCCACGGTCCCTAGGTTGATCAAGCTGGCTGAGTCAGACCCCCCTTTCCTCTCTCACTGAGTGTATTCAAGAAGTGGTTCTGCTGTCACTTGGGGCCACCTCTTCTTGCCCACAGTTCACCAATCCGCTAATGGAGGTCACAAGAGATGCTACCAGATTCAGACAAAAGGTAAATGCCAGCTTGCACCTTCTTCCACGTTATGAAGAAGATGGGAAGTTGAAAAGTACCTCATGTTTTCTCAACACTGACTAGAGTAAGTGGGTAAAGGTAAGGAGACACAGACGCCAATTCTGATGAGCTTTCACTCTCATTTTGCAAGATTAAAACCACAAAATAATTTATGAACCATACAGGCAACTTGTAACCAGCACAGTAATTACTACAGATGGTAGAGAGCAGGGCTGACAGGACAGTTAGGGAGAGCTTCATGGAGGGAGTGGGGTTGGGCACTTGTTCCTGTGTTCCGTGGACTCTGGTGGCAATTTCTAGTCTCTGACCCTACGTAAAGCCACTAACCAGACTCTTCCAGGGATCGTTTAGAAGGTCCTAAAGGAGGGAAGGATGTTACAAACACTACAGACACTTTCTATGTCCCTTCAAAGGCCCAGAGGATGGGGAAGGGGCACCTGCCATGCTGTTCAATGGAGAAGAGGGGCCAGTCTCTCCTATGATGTGGAGACCTGGGCTTTCTGCACGCAAGAGACAGAGCAGGAGGGCCGCCTGGGACCAAGAACTGATTTCTTCCTGAACCCAGCCATCCGTGTTTTGGGTGAGGGTTTCCATCTAAATGAGAACTCCCCTGGTATGAAAGCCACGCTGGTAGGCACACCCAGTCTGCGGGCTGCGCTGGAGTTTGCACACACACGGGAAAGGGACTGACATGTGAGGATGCCTCTGGTGATAGCGAAGGTTATATTCAGTCCGGAGCTCGAGTAAACACGGGGCCGCCTGCAATATGTATGAAGGGAGCTCCAGGAACAAACACAACTGCGGGGCAGTGAACATAAAAGAGCAAAGTGCAGGACTGGAAAGAATAAACACACGTGGGCTCCAGCCCCTAGATACGATGGGGCAGGTGGGGCCCGTCAGTGAGGGCAGGGCTGGCAGAAATGCGGGTGACTGCAGGGAGGCCCCTTTTCATTGTCTAGTGCTCAAACCGTGAGAAAGGATCTCCCAGAAGGTGCCTTCACGAAGCACCTGCATCGCAGCTCCTTTACCTCTCAAGGGCAGCTGGGACTTAAGGAACAGCCTCTAAATCCCAGAGAAGTCACATCACCAGGCCTCAGTGCCTTCATCTATAAAATGAGGGCTTTGAGTCACACAATACCACCAATTGCCAGCCAGCTTCAGTATTTTTCCAGCGCACCTTGCTAAATGCCTGGAAACAACTTATTTACGTTCCAAACATAACGAGATCCAACTGTTATCTTGATCACATCCACTAAGAGATCAGTTGAGCAAAGAGCACACTTTTTTTTTTAAAGGACTGGAGTTGATCCACTTTAAAGTTTAACAGCCCAAGTGCTAGAGGGAAATTTGACACTGTAGCAGGACCACATGGGGCTGGCAGCCAACACAGAACATTTGAGCAAATTAGAATAAATGAGCCCCCTCCAGGTAGGCAGAGTTCTGAGGGCCTCCCAGATGGTAAGGGGCAGGCCAGCTGCACTTGTTTGCTCTGCATCCCACCCCTTACACACCACACACACGTGTGTGCATACACACATCCTGGCTGGCACTTCAGTCCCGGCAGAATCTGTGCTGTCTTCTCCAGCAATCGAGCAGCGGGCTGCCACTAACACACGAAAGTCAGGAAGGGTATGTTTGGATTCCTGATCCTTTTCCCTGCAATGATTGTATCGTGTTCACCTCCACTGTAGCAGTCTTCTAGGAATCTTCTACTTTCTTCTTCACACACCAAGCTTTCTCTCTGATGTATGTAATTACTGGGGTAACACACAAATTCACAACACACTGCAGGTTTTTTATTCATTACTCGAAACTGTAAACTCCTTAAAGGCAAGGAGGGACAGAGTTTATCTGTATAAAATTCTTCATCCATACATAGTGGGTATTCAGTAAATATTGTTGAATGAATAAATGAACGACTAAATGAATGAAAAACAGTCTCATGGTGGTTCTGAACTGTTTTTGAATCACAGAGTTTTCTGAAATCTGATAGAAGCCAGGGACATTTCCCCAAAATGCACAGGTATAAACATACACAATTTTGCCTGTTGTTTGGGAGGATCACCACTCTCAGGCAGAAAAGGCTTTAGATTTTAAGCCAGGATGAAAATTGTGAGTCCTTTCTAAAAAAAAAAAAAATGGAAAATTAAACTAGAATCTGACACTCATTGAGAACCTAAGGCTTTGACTTGTAATTGTCTTTAATCCTCAAAACAAACCATTGAAATAGTCATGATGATCTCTATTCTCTATAGGTGAGGAAAATTAGGTTTAAGTAGCTTCTCCGCTATACAAATCAGACCCAGTATCAATCCAAGTCTGTTTTATTCCCAAACTCGTGTTCTCTTGACTCTATCATCTGCCTCCAAATATCACAGACTCTCGGGATTCCTGATACAATTTCCATCTATTGTGTTTTGATGGATGAAGCCCTCTAAAAAACTATGATCTAAACTGAGTAAAAAAGACATACATTTTATATGTAGTCATATACTTGGATTCGACACGATAAATGATCTCTACGGAGTTCTAGAATAATCCATAAAAATGAATTCTAAGTGTATCTTGCACATTGTATTAATATTTTGCTTGGATTTTTAGACTAATGGTTAAAACAAAATGAAACCAGTGTCTTAACTAAAGAGAACCTCTCTTGTAGGCACAGAATGTTCTGCTTCCTACACCCCTCCCCCGACCCCCAGTCTGAGAAGAAAGCAAAGCATAAGACAAGTGTCTTGACTTCAGCATCCACTGGCTTAGTCTTACACTGTGGTTATAAACACAAACTTGAGAGTCAGAAAGACCTAGGTTTAGGTTCTGCCGGGTGGCCCTAATGGTAAAGAACCTGCCTGCCAATGCCGGAGACATGAGACATGGGTTCGATTCCTGAACTGGGAAGATCCCCTGGAGGAAGGCATGACAGCCCCCTCCAGGATTCTTGCCTGGAGAATCCCATGGACAGAGGAGCCTGGCTGGCTGCAGTCCATAGCGTTGCATAGAGTCAGACACGACTGAAGCGATTTAGCATGCACATACTTTGTTAGTAGGTCAGAGACCTTGGGCAAGTTATTCAATTTCAAAAAGTCTCAGGTGCTTCTTCTATACATGAGGCTAAATCATAGTGCCTACCTCACTACCTCAGAAGGTTTGTTGGAGGGATTAAGAAATAAGGTGCTTAAAAATTCTTAGCGCAATGCCTGGAGAAGAAATGGCAACCCACTCCAGTATTCTTGCCAGGGCCAGAGGAGCCTAGTGGGCTGCTGTCTATGGGGTTGCACAGAGTCGGACATGACTGAAGTGACTTAGCAGCGGCGGCAGCAGCAGCAGCAGCAGCACCATGCCTAGACTATGGGAAACATATGCTAAACGTTAGTGATTCTTTTCCTTCGTCGCCATCTTTGTCTATGTCCGCATTATCCTACAGTAATCTTACATGAACAGAATGATGGCCTGGAGGTCCAACAGACCTGGCAGTTCTTTAAAAAACTAAACATAAATTTACCACATGACTGAGAAATTTCACTCCTAGTTGTCTACTCAAAGGAAATGAAAATGTATGTCTACATAAATACTAGTATTTATGGTTCAGAGTAACATTATTTATAAGAGCCAAAAAATGGGAAGAAGCCAAAGGTCCATCAACAGGTCAACAGATAAGCTAACTGGTATATCATGTAATGGAATACTGCTCAGCAGTAAAGAAGGATGAATGATCAATACGTGACACAATACAGATGACTCTCAAAATCAATACGCTGGAAGACTTCCATGATGGTCCAATGGCTAAGACTCTGCACTCCCAAAGCAGGGGTCCCAGGTTGAATCCTTGGTCAGGGGACTAGATCCCACATGCTGCAACTAAAAAGATCCTGTATGCCACAACTAAGACCTGGCACAGACAACAAAAAAAAAAGTAAATAAATATGCTTTTTAAGTATGCTGAAAGAAGCCACATGCAAAAATATATAATATAGGAGTATTTATTGAAAATTCTAGAAAATGCAAGCTAATCAGCACTTGAAGCAGGGGCTAAGGGAAGGAGAGAGGACAAGAAAACTCTGGGGAGAATAAATATGCTCACTATATTGTGATGATGATTTTCTGGGTACACACATATGTCAAAACTCAGCGAGCTATATATTTTAAATATGTGCAGCTTATTGCCAATTATACCTCAATGAAGCTATTTACAAATGTTTTAAAGTCCCCTGCAATGGCTTTCATTGCTTCCCTAATGATATCCATGCTCTTTACTGTGTATTCAGTCCAGTTCAGTTCAGTTGCTCAGTCGTGTCCAACTCTTTGTGACCCCATGAATCACAGCATGCCAGGCCTCCCTGTCCATTACCAACTCACAGAGTTCACCCAAACTCATGTCCATCAGGTCAGTGATGCCATCCAGCCATCTCATCTTCTGTTGTCCCTTTCTCCTCCTGCCCACAATCCCTCCCAGCATCAGGGTCTTTTCCAATGAGTCAACTCTTTGCATGAGGTGGCCAAAGTACTGGAGTTTCAGCCTCAGCATCAGTCCTTCCAATGAACACCCAGGACTGGTCTCCTTTAGAATGGACTGGTTGGATCTCCTTGCAGTCCAAGGGACTCCCAAGAGTCTTCTCCAACACCACAGTTCAAAAACATCAATTCTTCAGCGCTCAGCTTTCTTCACAGTCCAACTCTCACATCCATACATGACTACTGGAAAAACCATAGCCTTGACTAGACAGACCTTTGTTGGCAAAGTAATGTCTCTGCTTTCGAATATGCTATCTAGGTTGGTCATAACTTTCCTTCCAAGGAGTAAGCATCTTTTAATTTCATGGCTGCAATCACCATCTGCAGTGATTTTGGAGCCCCCCAAAATAAAGTCTCTCATTGCTTCCATTATTTCCTCAATCTATTTGCCATGAAATGATGGGACCAGATGCCATGATCTTCGTTTTCTGAATGTTCAGCTGTAAGCCAACTTTTTCACTCTCCTCTTTCACTTTCATCAAGAGGCTTTTCAGTTCCTCTTCCCTTTCTGCTATAAGGGTGGTGTCATCTGCATATCTGGGGTTATTGATATTTCTCCTGGCAATCTTGATTCCAGCTTGTGCTTCTTCCAGCCCAGCATTTCTCATGATGTACTCTGCATAGGAGTTAAATAAACAGGGTGACAATATGCAGCCTTGACGTACTCCTTTTCCTATTTGGAACCAGTCTGTTGTTCCATGTCCAGTTCTAACTGTTGCTTCCTGACCTGCATATAGGTTTCTCAAGAGGAGTATTAAGTATTGCTTATTTCTTCTCTCTCTTTTTGAAATCTCCCTTCTTACTTACTAAATGTAAGAAAGAATTTCTTCTGGGGAGAGGCCAGTTGTGTTTGGTTCACCATTGGATTCCTCAGGTCCCCATATAGTGCCTGCTCCAAAGGCAAACTGTTTACAAGTGAAGAAGGAACGGAAAATCATTAAAGGCCAAAAGTGACGGTCGCTTAGTCATGTCCGATTCTCTGCAACCCCATGGACTGTAGTCTGCCAGGCTCCTCTGTCCAGGGAATTCTCCAGGCAGAACTGGAGTGGATTGTCATTTCCTTCTCAAAAAGGTCAAAAAGTAATATGGAAAATATGTATTCTACTCTACTCTAGTATACTGTACTCTACCAGTGGAGGGAGAAAGAGCCGTGTGATTGAATTGTCATAAAAGATTTCATGTGTAGAGAAAGCATGAAGTGTCCTCAAGGACAGGAGGGTGTAAACAGTAAGAGAGGAAAAAGGTACCTCCAGGGGGAGCGACAGATGGAGCCAAGGCACAGACGTGATGGGGCCACAGGTAGGAACAGGAGGCTTGTCTAGATTGGGGCCACCCTAACTCCCATCCCAAAGGCGGTATTCAGGACATGCAGGATGGACTGGTGAGACCGAAGGAAACAGACTGCAGGCCTCAGACGGAGAATGGCAACAGAGGGGAAGTGACAGGCACTTCAAGGGCAAAACGCACAGGGCTTTGGATTCACTCAGGGATCTTCTCACAGTGAAATGCACGACCCAAAGTCAAGATGCCGGACCGCGCTTCCCAGGCTGGCCCCAGACCTCCACATCCTCTTCCTTACAGTATCGTTTGGCATGATCCAGCACGCTACTGTCCAGGTGTGTACATATGTGTTCTCCTGGCATTGCCACCTCCTTCCACATGGGTAATGCCCTTTACCCCATGGAAAAATGTGGCAATTGTCTTGGGGGTACTTGGCCCTGGTTTAGGGCTTGAGAAAAGGCCAGTCCCTTAACTAAGAACCAGGTGCAGCTGTCTTTAGATGCCCTTGTTCTGATGTCCCACTTTCCCCCTCCTCTAAGGTCCTGTGAGCTGGGGCTAGATCTGTAATCCCGCATCTCTTTCTCAACTCAGCAGGAAGGACTTAAAGGGCCTGGCTTTGTTGTAAAGGGTAAAGAGAGGAAGCAAAGCAACTGCAAAGGTACTGTTTACTTTTCATTCAATGCCAAAGCCAAACAGAATGTGTTTGCTCTCTGCTGAACGCCGAGGAATGGAGAGTTTGTATTTGAAGCTCATGAATGGGACAGAGTAAATGTTCCTGGAGCCTCACGTCCGCAGCAGTGCATTTAGATTGTGCTCCAAGTTTACCAAGTACTTTCACAGACGTTATCTCATCTGATCCCCAGGTCCACCCTATGGGGATGCTTGTGGTTCCCATATCAGAGATGACCCAGTGCTCTGGAGCTGGAGGAGGGGTCTCAATGGGTGTTTCTTAAACGAGGTTACTAAGGCCAAGTGACATGCCCTGGGTCACAGAGCTGGATTAAGCCATGCTGTCTCCCTGCCCCCTAGTGATGGTCCTTAAACACAGATCGAAGCTCTACTGTAAACATCTATTCCCTAGATTGGGGTGACTCTTGGTCACAGGCCCTGTATTACCAATGCCGACATTCCTCGCCAGCACACAGGAAGATAATAATAACAAGAGGTACCAATTACTGAACACCTAGAATGTTTTCACTCAGCATGTGACTTAATCTTCACAACAACCCTCAGGAGTAGGTTACATCATCTTCTTTGCAGATGATAAAGTAAGACCCAAAAGGTCAAGTCAATTTCCCAAAGTCACTAGCTTTTCCAAGAGCCAGTAAGAAAGACTTGGGATGATCTAGCTCTAGGGCCTGTCTTCTTTCCATTGTGCCATAATGGCTTTTAACCTTCAAATTATCTCTGGGTTCTTCCTACCACTCACCTCCCCTTTCCAAATACCCTCCTACCCTGCCCAACACCCTCTTAACGCATATACACACCAGCCAGAAGGAAATAACACCTTTAAAAAAAAAACAAAAAAAAAAACAGGAAAAATCTTCTGAACCTTAATGTTTGGTTGAGTCTTTAAATTCAGCAAAGCACTTCAGGATTTCCTGTCTCGGAACGGACTGCCGCTGTTAAACATTAAGGAAGGGCCAGTCTTGTATGAGATGAAATACCTAGTAATCCCCAAAGCAATGAACCCCAGCAGGAACGTACATTGTAAAACAGAGCAAATAATGAGAAACACATTTCTGTTCCTGCCAAGCACAAAGAGAGAGGAGAAAAGAAGATGTGGTCTTTATTCTGAGCAGTTGGGTTGCTGGAAAGGCATCGTCTGTCAAAACACTGGACAGAAAGAATGAGCAAAGGCAAGTTCGTTCCCCTTGTGGTCAGAGCTACCAGGTAGGGTAGATGGTTGAAGGGGTTTTGCCTCATCAAAGAGGTTCACAGACAGAAGTCTAAGAGATGCAGTACATACAGCAACTGAGGGGGGAGAAATTGCTAGGCAAACTATCAAGTCTTAAGTCCTGCAGAGAGGGCTCTGGGCTATTGCACAAGGGAGGGTGAGATCCCCCGCTGTTGGAGACTCTGCCAGACGCCTGAATTCCTTACAAAAGAGTCTACAGTGACCCTCAGTGTCCATAATGTAACAGGCTATTGTTGCTGGAATTGGAGCTTATTATCTCAGTTAATTGTTCCATTTTCCTCAATGCTTTGTTTGCTATTTGTAAAATTCTTCAGCAAAACTTTTAGATCGCTAATGACTGCTATTGATATGGTGATTATTAAACAATTAATTTATAATAATTATTAATAACTGTTGAAGCTAGCAGATAGGTATGTGGGGTACCTAAGTTCTTTGAAGGTTTTTTTTTTTTTCCTGTATTTGAATAATAAGTAACATTTAAAGTGCATGAACACTCTCTCTTAAAAATCAGAACTACCTCTCTTTTTGAAAAAATATTTTTGAAGTCTCTTATTTATATGGGTGCTGTGCCTTCTCACTTGGTGTTCTCATATCTGTACCCGGGGGCTTCACAGATGGCTCAGTGGTAAAAAGCCCGCCTGCCAATGCCGGAAATGTAAGAGACACGAGTTTGATCCCCGGATGGGGAAGATTTGCTGGAGGAGGGTGTGGCATCCCACTCCAGTAATCTTGCCTGGAGAATCTCATGGACAGAGGAGCCACGTGTGTTATAGGCCATGGGGTCACAAAGAGTCGGACATGACTGAGTGACTGAGCACACAGAGCACTATTTGTAATCCTACACTCATCCACTGTTTTCTGGTGGATTAGGCTGTCTAGAATACTTGAGGACTTATGTTCTGTTTCCTTAGATGTGTGTTTTGCTCTCTTGAACAGACGTGATGCTTTCCTGACCCCTGGTAAGAAGTTAATCTAGATTTGTTCTCTGAAGGACTGGTACCAGGAAACATGTAACAGCTACTCTGCACCCATCAGCTTCTCCATGAAGGACTTCAAAGAACAGATGAGATCGGGCCTCATCAGAACTGGCGGGATATTATCACAGCATTTCCGTTGTTACCCATGGGCGCCTTGCTGTGAGGAGGCCAACCAGAAAAGCCATAAAAGGTTTTTCCCAGTCACCACAAGCCTGTAGAACGTTTTAAGTTCTAGATGAGCCATCTCTATCATTTACCTGACCCAGAGCATGAGCACCTGCTCTGACGATGCATGATCGCCCAAGTTGAAACTAAACTTGTGTGGAATAAATAAAACTTCTAAACCAAAATGAAGAAGTAAATGACACTATCAACTGTGAAAAACGGGAGAAATTCTGTGAAATCATAAACAACATCTCGTAAGCTTTTCAACTGGCCCATGTGCTAGTTGCATGCATATGTGGCTATAATTATTGCCAAAAAAACATAGCAGTACATGAGACATCAAATTTGAAAGGCAATGCCACAAATGTATGTTTGCACAGCTATGCCACAAACGTATGTAGTGCACACCAAATTCAACATATCAGCAGGCTTAGGTCCTTCTATGCTGTGATGGGGGCTGGGGACTCTTCCATGCTTCTCTCCAGGTTCTGGTGATTTGCTGGCATTTCTTTTTTTTTTTTTTTTTTTTTTTTACATTCTTTGGCTTGTAGATTCATTACCGTAATCTCTTCCTTCATGTTCACATAATGTTTTATCTCTGTGTGCCTGTCTCCAAATACCTCCTTTTTATGAGAACACCAGTCATACCGGATTAAGGGCTCACTCTACTCCAGGATGAGCTCATCTTAACTAATTCCATCTGAACAACCCTATTCTATCCATATCCTGAGGTACTAGAGGCTAGGACTTCAACATATGATTTTTAGGGGACACAATTCAACCTATAACATAGACACTGATGTGTGCATACATGTGTGTATGTATAATATTTTTTGAAGGGAGATAAGCATAGTGAAGGCCAGTTTGGCCTGCCCTGGACCCTGATTGGGTGATGGAGTTTTTCTTGAAGTCTTCCTACAGCATTACTGTGCATTTAAGCCACCCAGGCTGTGCTATTTTTGTTACAGTGGCCCTAGCAATTGAATACAAAGTACGTCTATAAATATATATTATATATCTCACCAGGAATCAAGAATTCAAATTAGGAGGAAGTAAAACTTTGAACTAATTCTAGATCAGTGCCCATAGCCCTGCTTCCTCAAGGTTGCTGGCACCATCCACTTACAACCTTCATGTTTATCCTAATAAATTGGTAAGTGTGTGAAGAACGGAAGGGAGAAACATTGTTCATTTGATGCCACATGATCTTCAGTTGAGTCTCCTATCTGTTTGTCCATGGCAAGAGGAAACTGGAGTAACTAACATCATTATCTATTTGACCAATTAACCAGTCTGTGGATATAAATAGGATATTTGTTTGTTCTAGCCCAGACTCAAGTGAATGTGGCTACTGGTGTAGACAAGAAGATTCTAAAGAGAATGAGAAGTCAATGCCCTTCCAATTCCTCTCCCATAAGGGTTCTCACAAGACCATGGGAATCTCATGGTGAAAACACATACACACATTCCAATATAAGTGCAAAAAACTCTTTCCAACATCAGAAATGAACACTTTTGTTACTAGGTCTTTTTAGGAATATCCAGAAACGTCTGTCTCTTTAAAATGTGTGTGTGTGGATTCTGAAATACTGTTGCACTGGACTGTCAAATGTACGTTTATCATTTTGGGGAACTTGAAAAGTTTGTTCCTAAGTGCTGTCATATACAAACCAGACAAATATTTTCCCCTGGGATTATTTTGAAAAATCTCATAACATTAGACCTTGACCTAAGAACCAGTGTCAAATTTGTTTTCCCTGATGGATTCATTTATAGAAAGGCAAAGTTCAAACTGCAGGATTTGGCACTCACATGCAAAATAAGAGGAAGTTTTTTACTTGAGTACAAGACCAGCAAATAATAACAAGAATTTTCTAGTGTGTGTTGATTTGGAGAATGATGGAGAAGGGCTGGTGAAGAGATAGATTTTCTGTGTTTTCTAGAACAAAAGCATATTGGCCTACAGTGTTATTTTAAACTTACACATGACAGGAATAGGGGAACATATCTGTAAATATCAGGGGCTTCCCAGGTGGCACAGTGGTAAAGAATCCACCGGCCAATGCAGGAGATGCAGGAGACAGGAAGACTCCCTGGAGTAGGAAATGGCAACCCACTCCAGTATTCTTGCCTGGAAAATCCCATGTACAGAGGAGCCAGGTGGGCTACATCCATGGGGTCGCAAAGAGTTAGACACAACTGAGCGGGTGCACACACACACACACACACACACACACACACACACGTGTAAATATAAAAACCCTTGCTTTAAAAAAAAATTTATTATTTTAAGAAGACCGTTTGTGCTCTTTGTTGAATTCGAGCTTGAATGCAATTTTTAGCTTCATAAATGCAGAGTATAAGAAAGCAATAGGACACATTATTAAAAAAAAATTAGAAAACACAGAATAAAAATTACTCTTAATTTCATCACCCAGAAAGAGTTTGGAATATTTCCTTTCTATGTTACCCTTACCTCATTCCTCTCAAACTGCAATTATACTGAAAAGTTAGTTTTCTTATCTGTGTCTTTCTTCCACTCATTGTTGCTTTGGAATCATTTTCCTTTTTTTTTAAATTTATTTTTTAGTGAAGGATAATTGCTTTACAGGATTTTGTTGTTTTCTGTCAAACCTCAACATGATTCGGCCATAGGTATACATATATCCTCTCCCTTTTGAACTTCCCTCCCATCTTCCTCCCCATCCCACCCCTCTAGATTGATACAGAGCCCCATTTGAATTTCCTGAGCCATACAGAAAATTCCTGTTGGCTATCTATTTTACATATGGTAATTTAAGTTTCCATATTACTCTTTCCATACATCTCACCCTCTCCTCCCCTCTCCCCATGTCCATAAGTCTGTTCTCTATGTCTGTTTCTCCATTGCTGCCCTGTAAATAAATTATTCAGTACCATTTTTCTAGATTCTGTATTTGTGCATTAGAATATGATATTTATCTTTCTCTTTCTGACTCACTTCACTCTGTATAATAGGCTCTAGATTCATCCACCTCATTAGAACTGACTCAAATGTGTTCCTTTTTATGGCAGAGTAATATTCCATTGTGTATATGTACCACAACTTCTTTATCCATTCATCTGTCGATGGACATCTAGGTTGCTTCCATATTCTAGCTCTTGTAATTAGCACTGCAATGAACAATGGGATACATGTGTCTCTTTCAATTTTGGTTTCCTCAGGGTATATGCCTAGGAGTAGGATTGCTGGGTCATATGGTGGTTTTATTCCTAGTTTTTTAAGGAATCTCGATACTGTCTTCCATAGTGATTGTATCAATTTACATTCTAACCAAAAGTGCAAGAGTGTTCCCTGTTCTCCACACCCTTTCCAGAATTTATTGTTTGTAGACTTTCTGATGAGGGCCATTCTGACTGGTCTGAGGTGCTGGCTCATTGCAGTTTTGATTTGATTTGTCTAATGAGTGATATTGAACATCTTTTCATGTGTTTGTTAGCATATGTATGCCTTCTTTGGAGAAATGTCTGTTTAGGTCTTTTTCCCACTTTTTGATTGGGTTGTTTGTTTTTCTGGTATTGAGTTGCATGAGCTGCTTGTATATTTTGGAGATTAATCCTTTGTCAGTTGTTTCATTTGCTATTATTTTCTCCCATTCTGAGGGTTTTCTTTTCACTTTGCTTATAGTTTCCTTTGCTGTGCAAAAGCTTTTAAGTTTAATCAGGTCCCACTTGTTTACTTTTGTTTTTATTTCCATTACTCTAGAAGGTGGGTCATAGGGGATCTTGCTTTGATTTATATCGTTGCGTGTTCTGCCTATGTTTTCCTCTAAGAGTTTTATAGTTTCTGGTCTTATAGTTAGGTCTTTAATCCATTTTGAGTTTATCTTTGTGTATGGTGTTAGGAAGTGTTCTGATTTCATTCTTTTACATGTAGCTGTCCAGTTTTTCCAGCACCATTTACTGAAGAGTCTGTCTTTGCCCCATTGTATATTCTTGCCTCCTTTGTCAAAAATAAGGTACCTGTAGGTGCATGGGTTTATTTCTGGGCTTTCTATCTTGTTCCATTGGTCTATATTTCTGTTTTTGTGCCAGTACCATACTGTCTTGATGACTATAGCTTTGTAGTATAACCTGAAGTCAGGAGCTTGATTCCTCCAGCTCCATTCTTCTTTCTCAAGACTGCCAAGGTTATTTGGGGTCTTTTGTGTTTCCAAATGAATTTTGAAATATTTTTGTTATAGTTCTGTGAAAAATGCCATTGGTAATTTGATAGGGATCACATTGAATCTGTAGATTGCATTTTGTAGTATAGTCATTTTCACAATATTGATTCTTCCTACCCAGGAGCATGGAATATCTCTCCATCTGTTTATGTCATCTTTGATTTCTTTAATTAGTGTCTTATAATTTTCTGTGTACAGTTCTTTCATCTCCTTAGGTAAGTTTATTTCTAGATATTTAATTCTTTTTGTTGCAATGGTGAATGGGATTGATTCTTTAATTGCTCTTTCTGATTTTTCATTGTTAGTATATAGAAATGCAAGTGATTTCTGTGTATTGATTTTGTATTCTGAAACTTTGCTAAATTCACTGATTAGCTCTAGTAATTTTCTGATACTATCTTTAGGGTTTTCTATGTACAGTATCATGTCATCTGCAAACAGTGAGAGCTTTACTTCTTATTTTTTGATCTGGATTCCTTTTATTTCTTTTTCTTCTGTGATTGCTGTAGCTAGGACTTCCAGAACTATGTTGAACAATAGTGGTGAAAGTGGACATTCTTGTTTTGTTCCTGATCTTTGGGGGAAATGCTTTCAGTTTTTCACCATTGAGAATAATGTTTGCTGTAGGTTTATCATATATGGCCTTTACTATATTGAGGTAGATTCCTTCTATGCCCATTTTTTGAAGAGTTTTAATCATAAATAGGTGTTGAATTTTGTCAAAGGCTTTTTCTGCATCTATTGAGATGATCATATGGTTTTTATCTTTTGATTTGTTAATGTGGTATATCACATTGATTGATTTGCATATATTGAAGAATCCTTGCATTCCTGAAATAAACCCAACTTGATCATGGTGTATGAGCTTTTTGAGTGTTGCTGAATTCTGTTTGCTAAAATTTTGTTGAGGATTTTTGCATCTATGTTCATCAGTGATATTGGCCCATAGTTTTCTTTTTTTGTATTGTCTTTGTCTGGTTTTGTATCAGGGTGATGGTGGCCTCGTAGAATGAATTTAGAAGTGTTCCTTCATCTGCAATTTTTTGAAACAGTTTTAGAAGGATAGGCATTAGCTCTTCTCTAAATGTTTGCTAGAATTCTCCTGTGAAGCCATCTGGTCCTGGGTTTTTGTGTTTTGGGGAGATTTTTTATCACAGCTTCAACTTCATTGCTTGTGATTGGGTTGTTCATAATTTCTGTTTCTTCCTGGTTCAGTCTTGGAAGATTAAACTTTTCTAAGAATCTGTCCATTTCTTTCAGGTTATTTATTTTATTGCCATATAGTTGCTTGTAATAGTCTCCTATAAGCTAAGCTAAGCTAAGCTAAGTCACTTCAGTCGTGTCTGACTCTGTGCGACCCCATAGACGGCAGCCCACCAGGCTCTGCCGTCCCTGGGATTCTCCAGGCAAGAATACTGGAGTGGGTTGCCATTTCCTTCTCCAATGCATGAAAGAGAAAAGTGAAAGTGAAGTCATTCAGTTGCGTCTGACTCTTAGTGACCCCGTGGACTGCAGCCTACCAGGCTACTCTGTCCATGGATTTTCCAGGCAAGAGTACTCCTATAATCCTTTGTATTTCTGCATTGTCTGTTGTAAACTCTCCTTTTTCTTTCTAATTTTGTTGATTTGATTCTTCTCTCTTTTTTTCTCGATGAGTCTGGCTAAGGGTTTGTCAATTTTGTTTATCTTCTCAAATAACCAACTTTTAGTTTTGTTAATCTTTACTATTATTTCTTTCATTTTTTCCCCCCATTTATTTCTGCTTGGATCTTTATGCAGCAAAAGTTCTAAAGAGGGAAGTTTATAGCAATACAATCCTACCTCAAGAAACAAGAAAAACATTGAATAGACAACCTAAATTTACACCTAAACCAACTGGAAAAAGAAGAAGAAAAAAAAACCAAAATTAGTAGGAAAGAAATCATAAAAATCATAAAGAAATGGAAAAAACCCTTGGTTTTGATGGCTTCCCTTGTGGCTCAGCTGGTAAAGAATCTGCCTTCAATGTGGGAGACCTGGGTTCGATCCCTGGGTTGGGAAGATCCCTTGGAGAAGGGAAAGGCTACCCACTCCAGTATTCTGGCCTGGAGAATTCCATGGACTGTATAGTCCATAGGGTCGCAAAGAGTCAGGAACAACTGAGCAAGTTTCACTCACTCACTCACTCATAGGTTTCGAGTTGTGTTCTCATAGTCATTTGTTTCTAGCAAATTTTTTTATTCCCCTTTTGATTTCTTCAGTAACCTACTGGTTATTTAGAAATGTGTTGTTTAATCTTCATGTGTTTGTGTGTCTTACAGTTTTTTTCTTGTAATTGATATCTAATTTCATAGCATTGTGGTTGAAGAGGCGTGATATGATTTCAATTTTCTTAAATTTACTGAGGTTTGACTTGTGACCCAAGATGTGATCTATCCTGAAGAATTTCCACGTGCACTTGAAAAGAAGGTGTATTTTGCATTTGGATGCAATGTCCTGAAGATATCAATGAGATCCATCTCATCTAATGTATCATTTCAGACTTGTGTTTCCCTTTGAATTTTCTGTTTTGATTATCTCTCCACTGGTGTGAGTGGTGTGTTAAAGTCTCCTACCATTATTGTGTTACTGTCAATTTCTCCTTTTATGTCGGTTAGTGTTTGTCTTATGTATTGAGGTACTCCTATGTTGGGTGCATAGTTATTTACAATCATTATGTCTTCCGCTTAGATTGATCCTTGATTATTATGTAGTGTCTTTCCTTATCTCTTGTAATCTTCTTTATTTAAGGTCTATTTTGTCTGATATGAGGATTGCTACTCCAGCTTTCTTTTGCTTTCCATTTGCACGAAATATATTTTTCCATCCTCTCACTTTCAGTCTCTATCTGTCTTAAGGTCTGAAGTGAGTTTCTTGTAGACAGCATACATATGGGTCTTGCTTTTGTATCTATTCAGCCAGTCTGTGTCTTTTGGTTGGAGCATTTAATCCATTTACATTTAAAGTAATTATTGATATATATCCCTAAGAAAGGCAATGCCAAAGAATGCTCAAACTACCGCACAATTGCACTCATCTCACACACTAGCAAAGTAATGCTCAAGATTCTCCAAACCAGGCTTCAATAATACATGAACTATGAACCATATTGTTCAAGCTGGTTTTAGAAAAGGCAGAGGAACCAGAGATCAAATTGCCAACATCTGCTGGATCATCAAAAAAGCAAGAGAGTTCCAGAAAAACATCCATTTCTGCTTTATTGACTATGCCAAAGCCTTTGACTGTGTGGGTCACAATAAACTGTGGAAAATTCTGGAAGAGATGGGAATACCAGGCCACCTGATCTGCCTCTAAAGAAATCTGTATGCAGGTCAGAAAGCAACAGTTAGAACTGGACACGGAACAACAGACTGGTTCCAAATAGGAAAAGGAGTACGTCAAGGCTGTATATTGTCACCCTGCTTATTTAACTTATATACAGAGTACATCATGAGAAACGCTGGACTGGAAGAAGCACAAGCTGGAATCAAGATTGCCGGGAGGAACATCAATAACCTCAGATATGCAGATGACACTCCAAGGCTCAGGGCTTGATGCATGGTCAGAAACGAAGATTCCACAAGTAGTTTGTTATGGCATTAAGTGAGATTAAAACAAATATCCAAAAACGAGAAACCAAAGATGAACCCCAGACAAATGACAGTTACAAAATCAGGCAAATAATAATTAAAATAATAGAATATACACATATACATATACACCCATGAATAAAGTTAAAACAGTCCAGCAAGAATAAAGTACAATAGATTGATCCAGAGAACAAAGGAAATAAAAAATTATATTTACCAGTTAAGAACAAAACTAACCAAAGCACAAACTGGAAAACAAAACTAAAGAAATGTGCCAAGTAGGGAATAAAGTAATGAAAACAAAACTAACAAATATGTTGAGAGGAAAGGAAAAAAAGAATAGATATGCAAAGTTAAATAGAAGTGGATAAAGAAGATTTATATACATTAAAGATTAACTGCAAAGGCAAAAGAGCAGTAGGAAAGGCAAACAAAGGAATATATGTAGAAAAAATATAATAGGTTTAAAAAAATTAAAAGTTAAAATTATGAAAAAAAAAGGAAGAAGAAACAGAAAAGAATAAAAAGGAAAACTTCACAGAACTGCAAAGGCCCAATGCAGAGACAGCATGGTTTATAACAACAATAAGAAGTGTGACTGAATGTACACCCATAAGCAAAATCAAAACAGTCCAACAAAAATAAAGAACAATTGATTGACCCGGCGAACAAAGGAAACCAAAAATTATGTCTACCAGAGCAATACTAACTAAAGCACAAATTGGAAAACAAAACTAAAGCAAGGTGCCAATTGGGGAATAAGGCAATGAAAATAAAACTAACAAATATGTTGAGACAAAAGCAAAGAAAGAAAAGAAAGAATAGCGATGCAAAGTTAAATAGAGGTAGATAAAGAAGATTTATATATATTACAGATTAACTGCAAGGGGAAAAGAACAGTAGGAAAAGCAAATAAAGGAATAAGTGTAGAAAAAATAATAATAGGTTTATAAAATGGAAAAAACAAATTTAAAAAACTCCCCAGAACTGCAAAAGCCCAACATAGAGGCAGAGGTTTATAACAATAGTAAAAAATGTGACTGAGGAAAAAAAGGAACAAAGAGATCAAAAGCTTAATTAGATTCATAGTGCCAATAAAATTGACAACTACAACAGAACGGGGAGAAAAAGGAAAAAAAAAAATTCCAAAAGAATCTACAGAACAAGTCAAAACATAAGAATAACCAGTGTTTTTCTTGAGTCACTGCTGTCTGCGTCCTTTCCCTCGCTGGGAGTCACAGTTCACTTCAGCTCCCTAGGATGCCCTCCAACACTGTGCTGGTCTCTGGACTAGCTTTGGGGGCAGCTCAGATTCTAATCTGCTCCTACTCCTTTGTGTTCTTGCCTCCAATGTCCACAGCTGTCAGAACTAGTGTGTTTTCTTTTGTGGGAGCTCTCACTGTCCTTTTATATATTCCATAGACACAGTCTGCCTAGTTGATTGTGTGGATTTAATCTGCAGCTTGTACAGCTGGTGGGAGGGTTTTGGGTCTTCTTCCTTAGTCACACTGCCCCTGGGTTTCAACTGTGGTTTTATTTCCACCTCTGCATATCGGTCGTCCACTGGGGTTTGCTCCTGAGGCTGCCCTGGAGGACTTGGATTTGCCCCAGTGAGGGCCAGGTGTGGAGGTGGTGCAGCTGCTTGGGTGGCAGGGGTCCTAGCAGCACCAGGTACTCAGGGGAGTTGGCAGGGCTAGGGCAGCAGGAAATATGCTCTAGAAGGGTATGACAACCAGTATTGGCCAATACGCTCCAGTATTCTCACCTGGAGAAGACAGAGAAGCCTAGCAGGTCACAGTCCACAGGGTCGCAAAGAGTCAGACACTACCAAAGCAACTCTGCGTGAAGAGGCGCAAGACATTTTTTTTTTTGCCTGTGGCAGCTCTGCGCCAGTGAGAGTTGAGCGTGAAGGTGGTGCAGCACTTGGCTTGCAGGGACCCTGGCAGTGCCAAGTGTGCAGGGACACGGACTGCCTCCACTGCAGGAGTTATGGCCCTATTAGAATCTTTTTTTGAGCCTCTTGTAGCTGGCGATCAGAAGGCCTCTTTGGCCAGTCTTTCTCCATAGCTCTGTCTGTTCAGGCACTTAGAAGGCTTCCTTGCCTGGGGTCCTTCTCTGTTGTTCTGTGCATCAGGCACATAGAGGGGCCCCCAGCTGGGGTCCAACTCTGTAGACCAGTGCGCCAGGCCTTTGCTGGGCCAGCCTCTCTATTGTTCCGCTGCCAATGCTGGCATGTGGGGGGAGAGAGGCTATGGTGATGGATCCACTCCCTATGCGTGACTCAGCAGTATTGCCTTGCTTCCATGGCTGCCTGGCTTTCCTTCACAGGCATTTCCCACCACAATCTCCTCTTTCACATCCCCTCAATTCTTCCCTCTGCAGTCAGCAGCAGCCCTCACGCAGGGACTGCTTCACAATCCCTAAACTCCAGGTCCCAGCCACTGCATTGTCTGGGGTATGTATGGCTGCGGCAAGGGCTGTCAGATTCTCATTCCATTTAAGCTGCCACAGATCAGCTATTTCACTCTCAGCCTTAAATGTTTCTCCTCTGACTCAGACAATTGCCCTGATGTGGGGACTGGACCCCTGCTTCAGCTTCCCCGCCCACCGAGGGCAGGTCCAGTCCCACTCACACTGCTGTTTTGCCCCCTAGCTCCTTCACCCTACCGAGTTTTGCGTGGGTCTACATGTTCTTTTCTGCAGGTCAGGCACTCCTGTCTGCTCTCAGCTGGTGTTCTGCATGCACTTCTGTGTCTGAGGGTGTATTGCTGATGTATCTGTGGAGAGAGGTGTCCGCCACAACAACCTACTCCTCCACCATCTTGTTTTCTCTGGAATCATTTTCTTATTTCACCCCTTTCTTTTCTAAAGCACAATCTATAACTGATCTGTAGAGGATGAGTCTGAGATGAAAGCATTCAAGCTCAGTCACTCAGTCGTGTCCCAGTCTTTGTGGCCCCATGAACTGTAGGCCACGGGATTTCCCAGGCAAGAATACTAGAATGGGTTGCCATTTTCTTCTCCAATGAGTTGAGAGACCTCCTTCTTATTTCAGCTCTTTTGCACTATTTAAACCTTTAAACAATATGCATGTATTACTTTTGTTTCTTTTTAAATTTATTTTTAACTGCAGGATAATTGTTTTACAATATTATGTTGGTTTCTGTCATATATCAATATGAATCAGCCATGGGAACACATAAATCCCTCCCTCTTGAACCTCCCTCCCACCTTCCATCCCATGCCACCCCTCTAGGTTGTCACAAGCAATTACTTTTCAACTTAGAAAACAAATACATCTAAAGCATCACCTTCACTGGCAGTTTGATTCCATCATATAGAAGTACTTGAATGTGTTTTGATATTTCCCATCCTTGATCATGTCTGTATTTTCTCAATATTTTACTATAATACATAAAGCTACAGTGAGTATCCTTAACATACCACTCTATATCACCAATGGGATAGTTCCTCTGGCTAGATTCCTAGAACTAGCATTATTGGACCAATGAATGAGAACTTCTAAAGATGTTTATATTTGTGAAAATTTCTTTCTAATATACGGTATCGGTATGCCCCTCCCATCAGCAAAGTACACCTGCGATCACCTCACCTGTCCTCTCATTACTCCACCTTCTACCTTTTCTCTCTCTCTAAATAAAAGGAGGATGGAGCAGTTGAGTTCCTGAGTAATTGGGTCAAGCAAGTATCTTGGGTCCTTGGATTAGGTTTGCTTGCAATTGCGATTTTTATTACCCACTCTTCAGTGGACACGGACGTCTATGTGTTGCACACGTACACGTGGAGCAGATGGGAAAGGTGATGCAGAGTGAGACATGTGCCAATTCAAAAAAACAAAAAATGCAAGCTGTGATCTCATCTTGCTGCCAGTCACCCTTCATCTGAAAGCAGCACACCCTCTTTTCCATCTATCAGTCATGTCAGGAGACGTTCTCCAGGGTAACTGCAGGGACTCTGTCTTGTTGCTCATATTCACATCCTCCTCCTCTGGAACTTATTTGCATTCCCACCAGCAAAATCCACCTGAGCCCATCTCACCACACCTCTTATTTCTTCACCCCAAAGCTAAGTGGCCTCTCCTACCTAATCCCCTTCTTCTTCCTAGGGGTGTAAAATAAACAACAAAAACCCAAGGGATTACTTTAGTCACTGAACCTTGTCATTTTGTGCTGCCAGTGAAGACGAGGTGGGGAGAACAATAAATGATGGGGGCTCTCAGGAAGACTGAGATAAGTACTCAGAGAAGAAGAAAAAAATCAGAACTTTCCTAGGCTCTTAAAGTAGAACCAAGCGTCCCCACCCAGAGCCAATGGGACCCCTGAGTTTCATTCTCACAGGGAAACACATACTCGCTGTGAATGTCACAACACTTGGGGGACCAGCAAAGCACCAGCAGTCCATGGAAGAGGCTTTACAACCCCCTGCCTCAGCCTTTGTCCGATGACTCTAAAGTTCTGTGGAATAAGATCCAGGCTCCATGCTGGAGGCCACTGCATGCCGGAAGATGAGAATCACTTCTGAGTCTCCTGGATCCATCTCACTCTCCTTCCTTATGGTTTTCAGGCAACAAAGGAACAACCAGTCAGAGAAACTTGGAGGACAAGGAAAAAAGTGAGAATGAGGTGGGAATGGTGAAGTTCCCATTAGACATTTGAGGAAACTGAGATGTAGTGATATTAAGGAACTTGCCAAATGGCATATGGTTAGGAAAGGGTTCCACTCCACGTGCTGACCCTGTGGGCCAGGAAACAATGTAGGTTTGCACTTCAGAGGAGAAGACAGCAGGAATGCTGTGAATCCCCCAAGAACCTGGTCAGGGAATGGGCTCAGTCTGTTTTGTGGAGGTGCTCAGCCACTCACATCACCGACAGAGCACCCCAGTACCCTAAGATCCACAAGGGATGATGTGAATGCGAGTGATAAGAGTCCATGAAATTACCCAGGAGGACATACCCTAACTCAGCTGGTGCAAAAAGTGCTCCTTTCCAATAACAGATGACAGGCAGCAAGATGAGCCCACAGCGTCCATCTGCAGAACTGGCACTGGGCCCGCTCTGCAACATCTCACCCACCACCTTCAAATGTGTGCGTGGAAAACACACAGAGAGAGGTACTCAAGGCTGATCATCCGGCAGTTACTCCAACTTCCACTTTCATTACATGTCAGGTTTCCTTTCCACACCAGCAGGGGTTTGCCGGTCCCCATTCCTGATCTCTTTCCTCTTTCACTTTCATAAAAAGGATGTTGACAACTTTAACGGAATGGGCACAATTGAGCTAATGGGATCCAATGAGTGCAACTTCAGCAACATTCATTAGTTCAATCTTTAATAACGACTGAAGTGGGAAATTCAAAGTCACCCAAGTCACTGAATGAGAAATCTGGCCTGAATTATTCAGATACCGCTTGGTTTCATTTTACTCACAGAGGCCCAAGGCACAGACCAAATGCGTGGATTAATACAGTCAGAAAAGAGAAGGAGTCTCCTGAAATGGGTTCTGCTTTCTGGAGCTGTCAGACAGCCTCTTCTGGGCCTTCCCTGGCATTATAGTGGTTTAAGAGTCCATGCTGCCACTGCAAGGGACAGGGGTTCGATCCCTGGTCAGAGGAGTAAGATCCTGCACGCTGCATAATATAGCTAAGAAAGAAAGGAAGAAAGCCTCTTCTGAGTCCTGGCCCCATCCTGCTGAGCTCACAGTCTCTCCCAGCCAGGAGAGCCAGTGCTCCAGCAACAGTTTCTTAAATAAACTATCAAGAGACCGCATACCATGGAGTGAGTCAGAAGATGCGCTCTGCATACCTGCGTGAGCACCAGGCACTCTTCTCCAGTCAGACAGGAACAGGATGGCCAACTTGCCCCAGTTTGCCTGGGACTTCCGCAGTTTACTGCTGAAAGTCTCACACCCTGAAAGACCTCTCAGCCCCAGGCAAACTGAGATGGTTGGTCATCTGGGCCAGGAAATGAGGGAGGTGCAATGAGTCCTCCAGCGTCTTCCCCTTTACTGCTCTACAACAGTAGAGCAAGGCGTACACTTATGGGACCTGCTGCTCCCATCAGGCTGCATGGCGAGGGCATTTATGTCAACTGGGACAGAGGGCAGAGTCTCCAAACGTATCCATTTAAATGTTGTGTTACTTCTCTGAACTGAGATGTGTGTGTGTGTGCATATGCCTTGTGCCTCTGTGTGCATTAACATGCACACACAAATATGTGTGAAGAAAATTTTTAAATAAAGATGAAACAAGAAAGGGATAAAAAGCATGCAAAATCCTACCATCCAGCATTCACCATTTTGAGAATTTTTATATGTGCCCTTATAGATTATAATGTAGGTATATAGATAGGTATTAAAAACAATAAGTATGTTCCAGAAAAAAAAATATGGTAATAAAAAAATGATGCTTTGAAGTTGTTCTCTCAACACTATAAGTATGTGTCCACATCAACAAGTATAGTTTTACAGCCTCATTTTACATGACCACCTAGTATTCCGCAATATGTATATACCACAGATTACTCAATCACATTGATTATGTAGGACGTTAAGGCTGCTTTTCATTTTTCTTTGTTACATACAGTACTTGTTGCTTGGTCATCGAGCACATCCTGTTTATTTTCTTAGAATAAATTATTGAAAGTGGAACTGGTGAGTCAAAAAGATTGCTTTAGTTTTAACTCTTCTAACACATTTCCCAGGAAAGTTACCACACTAGCAGTGTATAAATATGGCTCTTTCCCTCTTACTTGGAAACCTAGTATTTGAAAATGTGTGGCTTATAAGAAGTTTGAGGGTTATAAGAAAGTGAACTCAATGTCTGGTCTTTCCAGGACAGGGAGGACTCCCTCTAACTTTTATTGACTCAACATTTAGCATCATTTGAAATCATAGGTCAGGAAATTTTCTCTGTAAAGTATTTTAAGCTTCATGGGCCATATGGCCTTAAGCCTGTCATTGTAGCACAAAAGTAGAGACAATACATAGGTGACTGTGTTCCGATAAAACTTTATTCACGAAAACAGGTGGTGGGTGGGATTTGGTCCACATGCTGCCCTGGCTGACCCCAGATTTAAATCATCTAGAGCTTGTGAAAACACAGATTTCCAGATTCCACCAACACCCACTCCTCATTCTCCTAGGGAATCACTAGGTCTTGAGAGTAGACCCAAGCATTTGAATTCACAAGTCTTTAAGTAATGGTGTTGCTGCTGTTTGGGGGCCAAACTCTGCTCTCAGTTCAGTTCAATTCAGTTCAGTCACTCAGTCATGTCCAACTCTTTGTGACCCCATGAATTCCAGCATGCCAGGCCTCCCTGTCCATCACCAACTCCCAGAGTTCACCCAAATTCTTGTCCATCGAGTCGGTGATGCCATCCAGCCATCTCATCCTCTGTCATCCCCTTCTCCTCCTGCCCCCAATCCTTCCCAGCATCAGGGTCTTTTCCAATGAGTCAACTCTTCACATGAGGTGGCCAAAGTATTGGAGTTTCAGCTTTAGCATCAGTCCTGCCAATGAACACCCAGGACTGATCTCCTTAAGAATGGAGCAGTCCAAGGGACTCTCAAGAGTCTTCTCCAACACCACAGTCCAAAAGCATCAGTTCTTCAGTGCTCAGCTTTCTTCACAGTCCAACTTTCACACCCATACATGACCACTGGAAAAACCATAGCCTTGACTAGACGGACCTTTGTTGGAAAAGTAATGTCTCTGCTTTTGAATATGCTATCTAGGTTGGTCATAACTTTCCTTCCAAGGAGTAAGCATCTTTTAATTTCATGGCTGCAATCACCATCTGCAGTGATTTTGGAGCCCCCAAAAATAAAGTCTGACACTGTTTCCACTGTTTCCCCATCTCTTTCCCATGAAGTGATGGGACCAGATGCCATGATCTTCGTTTTCTGACTGTTGAGCTTTAAGCCAACTTTTTCACTCTTCACTTTCACTTTCATCAAGAGGCTTTTGAGTTCCTCTTCACTTTCTGCCATTAGGGTGGTGTCATCTGCATGTCTGAGGTTATTGATATTTCTCCCGGCAATCTTGATTCCAGCTTGTGTTTCTTCCAGTCCAGCGTTTCTCATGATGTACTCTGCATAGAAGTTAAATAAGCATGGTGACAATATACAGCTTTGACGTACTCCTTTTCCTACTTGGAACCAGTCTGTTGTTCCATGTCCAGTTCTAACTGTTGCTTTCTGACCTGCATACAGGTTTCTCAAGAGGCAGGTCAGGTGGTCTAGTATTCCCATCTCTTTCAGAATTTTCCACAGTTTATTGTGATCCACAGTCAAAGGCTTTGGCATAGTCAATAAAGCAGAAATAGATGTTTTTCTGGAACTCTCTTGCTTTTTCCATGATCCAGCAGATGTTGGCAATTTGATCTCTGGTTCCTCTGCCTTTTCTAAAACCAGCTTGAACATCTGGAAGTTCATGGTTCACATATTACTGAAGCCTGGCTTGGAGAATTTTGAGCATTACTTTACTAGCGTGTGAGATGAGTGCAATTGTGCGGTAGTTTGAGCATTCTTTGGCATGGCCTTTCTTTGGGATTGGAATGAAAACTGACCTTTTCCAGTCCTGTGGCCACTGCTGAGTTTTCCAGATTTGCTGGCATATTGAGTGCAGCACTTTCACAGCGTCGTCTTCCAGGATTTGAAATAGCTCAACTGGAATTCCATCACCTCCACTAGCTTTGTTCATAGTGATGCTTTCTAAGGCCCACTTGACTTCACATTCCAGGATGTTTGGCTCTAGGTGAGTGATCACACCATTGTGATTATCTGGGTCGTGAAGATCTTTTTTGTACAGTTCTTCTGTGTATTCTTGACATCTCTTCTTAATATCTTCTGCTTCTGTTAGGTCCATACCATTTCTGTCCTTTATCGAGCCCATCTTTGCATGAAATGTTCCTTGGTATCTCTAATTTTCTTGAAGAGATCTCTAGTCTTTCCCATTCTGTTGTTTCCTCTATTTGTTTACATTGATCGCTGAGGAAGGCTTTCTTATCTCTGCTTGCTATTCTTTGGAACTCTGCTCTAGGCAGCCCCCAAAGCCTAAAGAGATCAGTACATTGTTAAACTCGCAGGAACCATCACATTTTTCTTCCAGGAGACTTAAATGCTTTGTGTGCCTCTCCTCTCTTGCCTCTTGGAAGGTGCGTCAGTCAAGGTAGCAAGTTAAAGTCAATGTAATCCTCTCTAGCCAGTTTATGAGGGAAGGATGTACTTAGGTATATTAGAGTATTCAGACTCTTTGCAAAAGCTGGAGCAATCGTTCTCAGATCAGCTCCCAGAGTGACACTGCAGAGTGAGCCCAATGATGCATACCTACCACCCCTCCTGAATCCTCCCATAACCCAAGTCCCAGCCAAAGTCTTACGCCAGGTGGGGTTTTGAAGTCCCATGTATGGGCCATGGGGCAAGGGAGGCTAGAAAGAATAGATTTAGCAATTTGATATTGGGAAGGCTAACAGCTAGAGAACTATGAAAACATGGAGCAATGTTTAGCAGATTTGGAGGAAGCACTATCCATACAATTCCATTACTGGGAAAGAAAAGGCACAGTGAGGAACAGAAAGGTATAAATAAAGCAATAAAGCTTCAGCTCTCTAGAATTTACTTCAAATTAGCGGGGCTGGGATGGACAGAATAGGTGGGCTATAGATGAGGCAGTGTAGATTATGAGTTGATGACTGTTGAGGCTGGGTGAACATGGAGGTTTATTGTTCTTTCTTCTTTACCATCTGTTTAGAATTTTTCATAATAAAAAATAAAATTTAAAAAGGCATCAAAAGAAAGAGTTAAGTAATGATTTCTGAACCCTCAAAGGCAGGATCTTTCCAAGAAGCCTGTACACCGTAATGAAGGACCTTCAGATGGGAGTTATTTTCATCACACAATCATTGTTTTCACAACATTCCCAAAGGGAAAAAACAGGTGACTTTTCCAGTGAAAGTAGGCCAAGATGAGGCACTACTAAGGTATAATCATCGTGCTTGCTTCACTGGACAAATACACCATGACAACTTGCTACATCAATGGAGCAAAAAGAGATCAAAATGACTGGGCTACTACACAAGATCTCAAGCAAATAAAAATGCATTTTTATTTTTGGGTTTCTGACAAATAGTGAATATCATTTTTATTTTAGTATATGGGTGTCCCATGCAATATTTGGGCCATGCTTATACTAAAAATGCATGTGTTGTTCATCTGAAATTCAAATTTAATTGGTATCCCATAATTTATCCAGCAACTCTAGTTCTATGGCCTGTAAAATTTAGAAGAGTCCATCCTCCCCACCCTTCTCCAACTCATGGCACACCTCACTTCCCCCACAGACTTATCAGACAGGACTCCCATAATTACAGCTCTCTGGGTAGTTCACCATCAACTTGCCTTATTTTCCTAGAATGGCACTCTTCCCACTCCTTGACAGGTTCAGACTGTCAGCCTGAGCTCTGGCCCTTGAAGAGAAGTAGAGAGAGAGAGTAGCTATTTCCCTAAAAGCCATATTCAGCTGCCCTCCCCCCACTCAAGTTCCCTTCAATATTCTCCCACCATGGCTGAAAAGACCCCTGAGATGTATAGGTCATTCCTGACCCTACATCTTTCATCCACACAGATGGACTCTGCAGAACCCGAGCTCCAAAGCAAATAGGGAAAGAATGATTTCATACTGCAAGGGAGGAGCCATCTCTTCATCCAGCTTAACTCTGTCTCAGTTTGTCTCAGCCAGTCTGATTGTTAATGCTCAGGTAATCAAGTCTCTGATTGTTAATGTTCAGGTAAGCGAGTTTTTATAGAGGGACGTTGCTTTTGTCCCATCTTGCCTATTGGTCATTTGACAACCCATTAGCATCTCACTGGCGGTGAGCCAGAGGAAGGAAGTGACAAAATATCATGAGTCAACATGTTACTTGCCAGAAGTTCTGGTAAAATGAGTTAAAGAATTTCAAAGGAAGATGACGACGGAGAAAATAGGAGTTTTAGATTACTGGAGTTTCCCTTCTCCTGCCCCATTCAACCAGAGACAAACCAAGAGTCAAGTCTCATAGCTGAACCTCTCCTGCTGGAAGTTCTAGACAGAGACTAAATTCCCTCTGCTGGAATCATGGGAAATATTTACCATTCATGACTTTTACTTTGAGGTTAAACAAATTTGAGTGCTCTGATGGGAGAAATACAGTGATTATAAAAGCCAGCAGCAAAGGACTTCCCTGCTGGTCCAGTAGTTGAGACTCTGCTTCCACTGCAGAGGGTGCAGGTTTTATCCCTGTTTGGGGAACTAAGATCTGCCCTGCAGCATGGCGTGGCCAAAATAATAATAATAAAAATACTATTTTTTTTTAAGCTGGTGATAGGATCCAGATGGACTAGGAGGAAGGCAGAATTCTTCAAGAGATTAGAACAGCCTCTGCTCAGAAAAACAATATGAAAGGCTATGTTTTGTTACAAAAGAGTAGGTGCTTTCAGTGGATGGGAGGTCCCAGCACAGAAGAATTAAACCGCTTGCTTTGCACAGAATAGGATAATTATTATTCATATTTTAGAGTTCCCCTTAGGTGGGGAAGACAGGGTTTTAGTTGGTCATGGAAGGGAAGAGAGAGGTGAAGAAGTGGGAGACAGAGGGGAAGGGTTATCCAAGAAAATGCATCAGCAGGCATGGCCATAGAGAAAATGATGACCAGGGAGTAAGTGCCCATGCCAGGGGTGGCTGAGGGATTCCAGGACAGATCAGGGCTACCTAGCATAAAGAAATCCTTTGTTACGAAAAATGTCAAGCATATACAAAAGTAGGCAGGCTAATATAATGAGCCTCCATGGACCATACCCAATTTTAACAATTAATTCACAGTCAACCTTGTTTCATCTAAAGTGCCCCACCCACTCACACAAAGTGCCACACCCATATCCTCCTCCATCAATTACTTTAATGGAAGCTCCAGACATCATATTTCCTGGGTAAACCTTTTAGTACAGCATTCGAATTTAAGTAGTAGCCTTTTCTGAGCTGTGCTGCTGTCTCCCTAAACTAGCCACTATCTTCCTTAAAAGCCTATATAAAAGAAAGACACATCCCTACCTGCATCCTTTACTCTCAAAACTCTACTCCAGCACCACTGCACTTCTGAGACTAGATGTGTGGTAGTTCACCCACATGAAGCAATTCTGTGACACCAGCTGGGGGTCCTGCAATATAATTCCAGTCTGACACCATCTACCCAGGGAGAACGTCAGACCTCAGGCAGGTTAGGGACTCAGACCCACGAGGCTGTCCCACTCAGATGGGATGCCAATTCCATGCCAATCACAAGTCCAGGTTGTCACCTGTAGCTCTGACCTACTGTCTGTAAACCAGAGGTTCCCATAACCCGTTCTCCTTGGGTTCAGTTAATTTGCTAGAGTGGCTCTTGTAACTCAAGAAAACAGTTTACTTACTAGATATAAAAGGATGTAATTCAGGATCAGCCAGATGGAAGGGATGCATGGGGTCAGATGTGTGGGAAAGGGCACAGAGCTTCTGTCTTCCCGGCAGGCGCATTGCCTTCCTAGCAACGCCATGGGTTCATCTACCCGGAAGCTGTTGGAACCCTATCCTTTGGGGGTTTACAGAGGCTTCATTATGTAGGCATGGTTAAAGCATTGGCCATTGGTGACTGAACCAGAGGTCAGGGGATGGACTAAGTTCCAACCCTCTAATCATATGCTGAGCTCTCCTGGCCAGTAGCCCCCAGCCCTAGGGTCTTCCCAAAAGTAACTTCTTTGCCATAAACTCAGATGGGGCTGATAAATAAAAATTCATATTCAAAGGCAAGTCGAGGAAAATTTAAACATGATTTTGCTCTGCCCTTTGGCCTCCTCTCTTCCCTCTACCGTGCACTGTGCGTCTACATTATGCATGGACCAAACCTCCCCATCGGCAGAAATACCTGCTCAACCATAAAGAGCAATATTTTCCCAGCATCAAGACAACGCCTTAAGAGATAACATTCCTTCTTAATCTTGTAAGGGGCCACAATGACCCATGGCCCACTACTCACATCGTATGCTCAGAGATGGATTGTGTAAACTGTCCATAATATGACAGTCCTCTGTCTCAAAAACTTACATAACTACATTTTAACCTCTGATGGGTGGAACAGACCTCAGAGCTTTCTGAAAGACTCCTTGCTAGGTTATAATCCTCTATTTGGTGTGAATAAAATTTTCTATTTCTTTCTTAGATTGACTGGTTACTTTTTTTTTGTCCACAGGGTTGAAAGGGGCTTGTTATGACTAACGAAAGACAACTTTATCACTCTTACCACATAGAAAATTCCAAACATTTTAGGAGTGCTGGGCAAGAAACTGGGATGAAAATATGTACGTCATTTTTAAAAAAAACATTTGTAACTCCTGTGTTTTTGATCAATGCAAGATTTTTTTTTAATATGGACCATTTTCAAAGTCTTTATTGAATATGTTACAATATTGCTTCTGTTTTAAATTTTCATTTTTTTGACCTGAGGCATGTGGGATCGTAGGTCCCCAACCAGGGATCAAACCTTGCACTGGAAAGTGAAATCTTAACCAATGGACTGCCAGGGAAGTCCCTGTATTTCTTATTATAAATCACAATATTACCTGTTACCTGCAGGAGCCTAGATAGTGATGCTTTGGGGAAGGGGAAAAATGAAAAAGAGGCCATGTTCCACTGGAGTTATGCTCTCAGACTGAAATAAGGTGACTGCAAGGGTGATGAGGGGAACAGGAACCCACAGAAACCTACAGGAAGATCAGGACAGGGTGTGAGACTTTCCACAATATGCTTACTAAGTGATGACCGAAGCCGTGCTCTCAGGGCATTCAATTAAAGTTCATACCAGAGAATTCCTGGAGACTTACACGGCATATCCACACTGGCGACAGACTATCCGGGTTATACGTTCATTTAACTTTAGCAAGTTCCTCTTTTTCACTAGCTAATTCTGTGTACATTTCAAATGACAGTCCCAAGCAACATTTTGCATTATTCAAAATAGCTTAAAGAAACCAAGAACCTTTAGAGCTGTTTCTCTCTCTCTCTCTCTTTAGAACAATGAATTGTTTAGGGAAAATAAAAACAGTCTATAGCTGAATTCACACTGATGTTTCCAGAAAGAAAATGGTCATGGGAACTCAAGTGCCTGGTTCCGTTCTCTGGACAAAAGAGTTAACCTCGCCCTTCAGTACTTTATCACCTGTTCTCTACACCTGGATCGTTCCACCCTTTCATCAAAGGTCTGTTGTCAGCGATTTTCAAAGAAAAAAACCATCTCATGTCATTTCTTTCCTGAATTAAAATTCCGTCATAACTCTTTTTCTCCCCTCCCGATGAGTTTTTCTGACACCCATGAAGAATTTCCCCTTCAAAGCCCTGTCTTCTTACCTCCATCACTTAAAACTCCACTTGACACCTGCCTTCCAGGGGAGACAACACCCTTTACAGTTCAAAATCTTGCCAGTTGAGTCTTTAATTTTTTTTAATCCCTGATAAGATCTTTGCTTACTCAGCACAATATATATATATAGTTTGCTCACCCATCCTTTCCTCTGTGAATTAAGGTTTGTGTACCTGCTAATGATCCCATAACGCCCCATCCCTGGAGGACAAGGGCCCCACAAAGAAAGGATAATCCGCTCCCATGGAGGGCTTGTCAGTAGCTGATTCAGCACGTCTGGGGTGGACCTGAGAATCTGCATTTATATGTAAAGACAAAAGATGAACACGACTTATCTGGCTTTGAGAAGATTGCTGTCTGATGGATAAATCCTTCCTTTCATCTGAGCAGCATTTTAGATTTGAAAATTGCTCTCAACCTTAAGAGAATTTTTTTTTTAAACTAGCCCTCACTACAATCCTAGGAGAGAAGTAGATTCCGGATTGAAACTCACAAAACCTGCATTTGAATTTCAGCTCTACCAAATATTAGCTCTGTGACTTTGGACAAGTTACTTAAACTCTCAAATCCTGAGTCATCTGCAAAATATGAATAAAATCCTCCCGGGTAGATAATACCCATGTTTGTGAAAATACTTTGTGTCTGCAAAGTGCTGTTCAAATATACGATAGTAGAAAAGAAGACAGCTTAGGGTCAGTGTGAGAAAGACAGCCAGAGTCCTATGAGGACAGAGAGGAGGAAGATGCATTCAGCTGGCATGAGAAAGGATTGAATGAGGGGAGCTTTGTGAAAAACAGGCAGTGAGTTCAGTGGGGAGGGGAGATGAAGCCTGGAAAATGCATGACATACAAAAAGATAAAGGGTCTGGGGAGATGATGAATATAGTGATGCAGGTGGGGAAGGATTTTAAAGTCACATTACTGTGGGCTTTGAGTACCAAGCCAAAAAGCTTGAACATGATTTGGTAGGTAATGGGCAGTCAATGAAAGGTTCTGATCGCAGCTCAACATGTTCAGAAGATAACGAACATTGGTCTGTGGACTAAGAGATTGGAAGGGGAGGGCCGTGGAGGCGGAGAGCAGGAGAGAATGGGACACAGCAAGACTGTAGCATTGACATATACGCGCCAGCGTGTGCAAAACACACAGCTAGTGAGAAGTAGCTGTATAGCACAGGGGGCTCAGCTCGGTGCTCTGTGATGACTAGAGGGGCGGGGTGAAGCGGAGGAGGGCTCAAGAGGGAGGAGATACATGTACACTTATGGCCGGTTTACGTTGTTGTATGGCAGAAACCAACACAACACTGTAAAGCAATTTCCTCCAACTAAAAATAATTTTTTAAAAAAGAGTCAATTTTCCTTAACAAGTCTTCTCCCTCCCCAGCCCCTAGATCTTTATCCACCTCCCCATATCCCATCACCATAGCCTTAGAGTAAATCCCAACCCTTCGAATGATCACCATTTCCCCCAGAGAGCCCCTTTGAAACGCTGGGCAGCTCTGTCTTCTGGAGCATTACAGAGAACACATGCTCCCTCTTCCTCCTCTCTTTCCTGGCCACCCTTTTGTCCTTATTCGTGCTTCTCTTCTTATTGCCAAGCCCTCTTGGATTTTTCAGCCATTTCTCATTTGGGAGGCTTTCTCTGCCATTCTGGTTACCCTCCTCTGGGTATCATTTTTTTTTTCTTCCTTAGAAACATAAGCACACAGCATTACCAAAGACACTTGGGAAATTTAAGCAAACAACCTCTTGATGTTTGGATAAGAATTTAATTCCCTGTCCCACTTCTTTTCTTTACTGGGTAACTTTACTGGGAATACTTGAGGAAAGGTCAAGTTCAAGGTCCAGGTGAGTTCTTACTGATCTGTGATGTCACTGATCCCCTGAGCCTTGATGGTAGTTAATTAAATGCATCTCACTCTGACCTGGGTTTGCTGAATCCTCCGTGGGGCACATTCTTTCCTTTTACAGAAGCCAGCCTTGAAATTCACACCCTTTCTGTTGTCCCCTAAATGAGCCTGACTTGCTTGTATTTCCTCCTTAAATTTTTCTTTATGCTTTTCACATAATGATTGTTAAGTTCTAGACAATCATTACAATGCTTTCTTTACTTCCATTTCCCCAAGCCTGAAGGGTTAGCCTGTCCATGGCTGATGTGTGGACATCTTGGGGATCTCTTGTGGCCTCACTAGGCCCACTAGAAGTCTCCTTAGCAGCAACAGAACAGAAATGCACAGTTAATAAATTCCCACTTAACCTAATAGCAAGGCCAGTGCGGTTTCAGGTCAAGATCACATTCAATCATGCATACAAATGAATCCTATCACCTAATATTTATATGGAGGCTCTCAGGAGTTCAAAATACCTCTAGACTAATGAATAATCATTTCATTATTATTGTACAAAGAATTCCTCGGTAGCTCCTCCTCACTCACCAAACCCCCAAAACATTTTCCAACACGTCATTCTCATTTCCTCAAACTACATAGCAAGTGTAGCTGAGGAAAAAATAAGGACAGATTGGATTTTCACTTAGTGTGGAAACTCATTTCCTTTGCTTACAGAAGTGAAAGGTCTGTCTGAGCTCAGTGGAGGAAACGAGATGTTTTGATTTGATAAAGATGTTTCTTTCATGTTGCTCGGTGAGGAGGCATACTCAGATTCATTTGGAGAACAATTTTTATTGACTGTGACTCATTATAAAGAATGTCATGTGCTGGCATTTCATCATGAAGCAGGGAATCTTTGCCTTATAGGGCCTTTGGTTCAGATATGATTCAGGAATGGAAAAATGGGCTTTCGTGGGAAATCTACTAACTCAGCTGGGACCAGATGAATGCAAGTGAGAGTGTGGCACTCCCTACCACTCTTTTATGCTACCTCCTGAGGTGCTGGAGGAGAAGATATTATTCTTATGCCTCTGAAATTAAGAACACAAGCAAATGCTGATTTTTCCCTTAAAAGGGCTGAAATAACCCTGAAGGACTATGCTGTCTATTCATTAAAGTTTCAGGAATTTTTTTTTTAAGGGAGGTAGGTATTATAGGATGTATCCATCTATATATATGTGTGGGCACTTTAAAAATAAATCACATGTAGGGCTTCCCTGGTGGTCAGTGGTTAGGAATCTGCCTGCCAATGCGTGGAACACGGGTTCGATCCTCGCCCAGGAAGATCCCACATGTCAAGAGGCAACTCTGCTCGTGTGCAGCAACTATTGAAGCTCACGTGCCTGAGCCCAGGCTTCACAACAATAGAAGCCATTGCAATGAGAAGCCCTGAATGACAAGTAGAGAAAGCCCTTGCACAGTAACAAAGATCCAGTGCAGCCAAAAACAAATAAATCTAAAAAATGAAATAGTGAACTTGTTGATTAAAGATAAATAAAGCACAGCATTGACTGTGCTGGAATTATATAAGACACTATATGGTTTGAATATTTCATGAAATGAATTATTAATAAGTGAAAGACCCTAAAACAAAAGTTTTACTGGCTTGATAAAGTTTTGTTCCAGTCTCTACAGCCCTGATTACATCAGAGGGAGAACAGTTGAAGTATGGTTAAGCCTGTTGAAGAAACAGGAGGCTTATTCTAAAACCACAAACTTTTCGCACTAGAAGAATATAATTATTCAGTGACATTTTTAGAAGCCTAACTCATGTGTCTTCAAGACAAAATTGAATACAGAATGGTTTAGAGACTTGTAGTTGTGAAAATAAAAGTTGAACTAGAAAGCCAAAAGAAAATCATCAGAAATCTTCTACATAGAAATGGTAAATGACTGATTACACTGATCTCCTCCATGTTGCTTTCTAACATGCCTTCCTCCCCACCTAAACTTCCCCACATATACCTTCTTCCATGCTCACTCTTCTTGGAAGTGTTCAGGACCATAAATGCAGCTATTTTAGTAAAAGAGTGGATAATCTCCTTCAATAGACAAGAAGTCTCAGTTTAGACAGTATATCTGACTTACATCTTTGGGTGATATGGCAGATTAATGTTTCTAGAAGGTGGTTAACAGCCTTCAGGGAAGATAAATAATGTTGATTCACTCTTCTTCCAAAACTAAGGACAAAGCTGTGATAAACTTCATGGCTGAGAAGACAACCAATATTCAAACTGACTGATAGCAAAAGACAGAAGAAGGATGATGCATTTGTTCCCTGATGAATGTGGTGGATACAGATGAAACATTGTAAAGGCAAACAGAGTAGAGTTAGTTCAGTTCAGTCGCTCAGTCGTGTCCGACTCTTTGTGACCCCATGAATCACAGCACACCAGGCCTCCCTGGTGTGGTCCAGCATCAACTCCCAGAGTTCACTCAGACCCATGTCCATCGAGTCAGTGATGCCATCCAGCCATCTCATCTTCTGTCGTCCCCTTCTCCTCTTGCCCCCAATCCCTCCCAGCATCAGAGTCTTTTCCAATGGGTCAACTCTTCGCATGGGGTGGCCAAAGTACTGGAGTTTCAGCTTTAGCATCATTCCTTCCAAAGAAATCCCAGGGCTGATCTCCTTCAGAATGGACTGGTTGGATCTCCTTGCAGTCCAAGGGACTCTCAAGAGTCTTCTCCAATACCACAGTTCAAAAGTATCAATTCTTCGGCACTCAGCTTTCTTCACAGTCCAACTATCACATCCATACATGACCACTGGAAAAACCACAGCCTTGACTAGGCAGACCTTTGTTGACAAAGTAATGTCTCTGCTTTTCAATATGCTGTCTAGGTTGGTCATAACTTTCCTTCCAAGGAGTAAGCGTCTTTTAATTTCATGGCTGCAATCACCATCTGCAGTGATTTTGGAGCCCAAAAAAATAAAGTCTGACACTGTTTCCACTGTTTCCCCATCTATTTCCCATGAAGTGATGGGACCAGATGCCATGATCTTCGTTTTCTGAATGTTGAGCTTTAAGCCAACTTTTTCACTCTCCTCTTTCACTTTCATCAAGAGGCTTTTGAGTTCCTCTTCACTTTCTGCCATAAGGGTGGTGTCATCTGCATATCTGAGGTTCTTGATATTTCTCCCAGCAATCTTGATTGCAGCTAGAAGGTGGATGTAAATTAGAGAAAACCAGAGAGGGAAGGTACAAGGAAAAGCTAGTCGACAACATGTTTCTGTACTTCACAAGAGGCTAAAAGAGGAATCCTGCAGTGTGATCTCCATGGAAAGACTTCAGGCTGGGGAGATGCTCCAAATGCTGGGTCAAGATTTTCAGTTCACCTGAGAACACTTTGTGTCTTAACCCTAACCCTTAACTGCTCTGTGGCGCTACTTTTAGATCACTGTGTTCCCCAGTGGCCTGGCTCCAACTGAAGGGGAGAGCACGTGTCAAAGTTTGGTGAAGAACTGATCAAAAAATGGTGGAGATTTATAGCAAAGTGCTGATTCATGAGGGCTTCAGAGATTTTTAAAAAGAAGAAGAAAGGAAAGGAAATCAGTGCTTGTTTAGACCAGCAGGTGGAAACTAGAGAAGAGACAGTTAAAGGATGTCACATTTCTTCTTCAGGTGATGAAAATGTCCTAGAATTGACTGTGGTGATGGTTACACATATCTGAATGTACACTTTAAATGAGTGAATTATATGGTATGTGAATTACATATCAATAAAGCCGCTTTTAAAGCCTATAAGAAATTAGATAGATGGTCAATATGGTATGTGAATCAGCCTTGATACAGCATCCTCCCAGGGCTAGAAGGTAAAAACGTGGGCAAAACTGATCCTGAAAGTGGAAAGTATTATCAAATGCTTAAAACACCACAGGGAAACTCAGAATCATTATATTCCATATTTCATACCTCTTAGGGTAATTCTATCTCTCTGTCATTGTCTTGCATGTGTGCTCAGTTGCGTCTGCCTCTGCAACCTCATGGATTGTAGCCCACCAGGCTCCTCTGTTCATGGAACTTTCCAGACAGGAATACTGGAGTGGGTTACCATTTCCTTCTCCAAGGGATCGTCCTGACCCAGGACTCAAAGCCACAACTCTTGCATTGTCAAGTGGGATCTTTACCACCAAGCTACCTGGGAAGCCCTCTGTCATTGTCTAGATACCGCTGTTTCCAAAGTTGAATTACCTTGCTCTGTTGGAGCTTGCAGACTATGGATATGATGAACGTGTCACAGTTCAAACACTTGAAAAGAAGGTACCAGCCAGAGAATGCCCCAATAGGAGCAGTTTCCACATCTCCCTGCAGAATGGGCGTCCAATTAAAGGAGTCATTACCCTGTCTTATCTGGAGAAAGTGTTTCTCAGATGAATGAATTGGAGCTGAAACCCCGTAAAATTCTTTATTCCTTTACATAATTAGGACATCATTTACAGGTCTTGGACTTCTTGGGTATCCCCCAAAGTTCCTCACGTATGGCTGGCATTCCCAGAAACTTAATAAATATTTTCTGCTTTTAATTAGATTGAATTCCAAAGAAGGAGCTTTAAAGGTTAGGCATTTTATAATGGGTGAACATTCTACTTCCAAATGTAATAGCTAGAATATAAACCCTAGAAAAAGGAAAGTATTCACTAAACACCAAATCTCCTTTGAGAAATGATTGCATCAAGTTTACTGGTTAGCATTTGTTTTATTAAAATGCTTAAGAAAAACTGACCTAGCAGATACCTATAACTATGAAATCTTCAGCTCTGAATAATATATTACATACTGTGTAACTATTAGAACTTTCCCTTGTGAGTCCAATAATCTTAGCAACAGCTCCCTTTCCAAACATGCCAAGAAGATATGTTGCTTTTGGTTACGGACACTGGAAAATCAACAGACCAAAACACCCAGAAGAACCAAGTAGAGAGAAGACTGACTCAGGTCATCCTGCAGCCTCTGAGGAGCTGAGGATGACCACAGACTGTGATGGCCTCGAAAACTTCTCCCGTCACTTCCAGACCACCACCAGATCATTCCCACCTGGCCCTCCACATGTGTAGTCTGCCAACATGCTGAGGAGAAGGGGGATTTAAACTAAAGTCAGTCCCAACAGTTTCCAGAACCACAGTTTAAAAAGAAAGAAATTAACTTTGAACCATACCCTTGAGACTAGGACCAGATCCTTTTAGATAACAAGTGTTCTCTTTCTGTGTGCATTTACAAGAGCGAAATGCATTAGTTAAGTGGGTTAATTGGTCCTTTATAGCAAGGAATTCTTGAGGATATTCATTATGAATGCTCTGTGGGTGAATAAATGGTTGAGAAGAGAGCCAATCAATTTCTTCCTCTCCGTCCATACTGGTTGCTCTGAACACCGCCAATGTCTCATCAATTACAGTCATCTGTCGGCATCTGTGGGGGATTGGTTCCAGGACCTAGCCCTGCTTTCCCATTAAGGATACCAAAATCCAAGGATGTTCAAGTCCCTTATATAAAATGACAGTATTTGTGTACAACCTATGCATGTCCTTCCGGGCACTTTAAATAAATGCTAGATTACTTATAATACTTAATATAAATACATGGAAAAAGATGTAAATGCAAAGTAAAGCCTATCTAAATAGTTTCTGGCATGCAAATTCAACTTTGATGTTTGGAAATTTCTAGATTTTTAAAAAGTATACATTTTCAATTTGAGGTTGGTTGAATCTGAGAATGTGGAACCAGTGGATACAGAGAGCCCAGCTACCTAACTAGGTATCTTTACAGTATTTTAAATGTTGAGTAAAACCATTATTAGTGTCTCTGCACTCCCATCTTGAGTATAACAAATCGTTATGATTGCATAATTTGGTTATACTCCTTAAAATGCTGTCAAACATGTTTGATCTTCATAATTGAGAGAAACTATATAGTAATATTTAATTTACTCAGCATTCCCAGGGAAGATTAAATGAATTTTCTTGACCACTAAAGTTTATCCCTTTATATTGCCATAATCAAGAAAAAAAAGCATAACCAGTTTGAACAAAAATCTCTCTAAAACACATTGAAACAAACAAATATAAACTAAAATGAGCATAATAAGAATTCTTTTTTAGTTTTTTGTCTAGGATATCATCAAGAGTTTTCCACTGAGTTACAAAACCCAAGTTCTGACAGGTTACAAGGAAAAGGATCCTACTGGACATCACTGATGAGTTGTGAACTTTGACATTTTAGGGGAGGTGATATGACAATATGGATCCAAATCTTATGAATGTTCAACTCACTGACCCCACAATCCCTTTAGTCTTTTAATAATATTTGCTGCTGCTGCTAAGTCGCTTCAGTCGTGTCCGACTCTGTGAGACCCCAGAGACGGCAGCCCACCAGGCTCCCCCATCCCTGGGATTCTCCAGGCAAGGACACTGGAGTGGGTTGCCATTTCCTTCTCCAATGCATGAAAGTGAAAAGTGAAAGTGAAGTCGCTCAGTCGTGTCCGACTCTTAGCGACCCCATGGACTGCAGCCCACCAGGCTCCTCCGTCCATGGGATTTTCCAGGCAAGAGTACTGGAGTGGGGTGCCATTGCCTTCTCCAATAATATTTGAGTGAATATTAAATACAACACAATTGAGGTACACTGATGACCAACACAGGTGAGCTCCCTGCTCTCAGGAAGCTTACATGTTCATGAAGAGAGAGCGAGACAATTTATAAGCACACAGATGGACAGAGGAAATAAATTCAGACTCTGGTAATTCCTGGCAAGAGAAGTATAAGCAAGGGAGGAACTTGCTTCTGTTGGTGTCAAGAAAGACCCTGCAGCAGAAGGACTGGTGTCCTGGCGATACCCAGCTGCCCTCTCACCTTGAAGAAGAGAGCCTTGGCACTTCCCTGGTAGTCCAGGGGTTAATACCCTGTGTTTCCAATGCAAGGGGTTCAGGGAACTGAGATCCTACACGCTGCATGGCAATACATAAATAAACAAATCATCATCGCAGATCACAGAAAGCAAGGAAGGAAAAGAAAAAAGAAGAGAGCCCTAACCCAAAAAGAAAATGTAAAACTAGACCCACATTTCCTGGCCATCCTGAAGAGCAGGCTGGCATGTGAGATGTAATGGAAGTCATTTGCTGGAACTTCTAGAAATCCTTCTTCATAAGTAAGACAATGTCAGGTCAATCATGTAAAAAAAGACTTCAGAGATATCGGGGTTGGGGGGAGGGGGTTGGAAAACTGGATTTGGAAAGAAATACATGGATGGAAAGAGAAAAACAATTTTGATTTCACTCCAGCTCTGAAAATACATGCCCTCTGCTTCTCCTCCTTATTTAGCTGTAAAGCTTTAAGTGAAATAGTTCAAGGTTTGGTAGAAAGTTCTTGCTTGGGGGAGGGATGTTATATCATGTAGAGGTGGTGTAATGCTGTGTGGTAACACATGTAGAAACATTACACAATACAGGAGAGAAGTAGACTGAGGTGGAAAGACCACTGGACCAGGAGTCCATCGACCTGGCTTCCAGTCCTGGTTCTGCTCTAATAAGCTGTGTGATCTTGACGATCAACCACAGCCAGCTTCCTCAACTGAAAATGAGGAAACTGGACTCACTCATCTGTAAAGCCTGTGTAAGGCCTTGTCCACATATCTTTTTTCCTTCCTTCTGCTGTTAATGTCACACCCACCCACCCACACACCCACACATACATAAACACATAGGTTAAAGATTAAATCTTACTATGATCTGTATCATGAATGGGTCAACAGAGAGGAAAAATTACAGTCACGAGGGAATTCTCTGCTGGTTCAGTGACAGGATTCTGTCCTTTCACCGCTGAGGCCCCAGGCTCAATCCTTGGCCGGGGAACTAATACATCACAAGCCACGAGACACGGCCAAAAAAAAAAAAATTATAATCATGAAATGATGGTTACTTATGTCCAGAAAACTTAATTTAGATCTTAGGATGATGAAAAAATGTGTCCATGCTCTCTGATATAAATCATAGCAAGATCCTCTATGACCCACCTCCCAGAGTAATGGAAATAAAAGCAAAAATAAACAAATGGAAACTAATTAAACTTAAAAGCTTTTGCACATGAAGGAAACTATAAGCAAGGTGAAAAGACAGCTTTCAGAATGGGAGAAAATAATAGCAAACGAAACACTCACAAAGAGTTAATCTCAAAAATATACAAGCAGATCATGCAGCTCAATACCAGAAAAATAAACAACCCAATCAAAAAATGAGCCAAAGAAGTAGAGACATTTCTCCAAAGAAGACATACAGATGGCTAACAAGCACATGAAAAGATGCGCAACATCACTCATTATCAGAGAAATGCAAATCAAAACCACTATGAGGTACCATTTCACGCCAGTCAGAATGGCTGCTATCCAAAAGTCTACAAATAATAAATGCTGGAGAGGGTGTGGAGAAAAGGGAACCCTCTTACACTGTTGGTGGGAATGCAAACTAGTACAGCCAGGATGGAGAACAGTGTAGAGATTCCTTAGAAAACTGGAAATAGAACTGTCATACCACCCAGCAATCCCAATGCTGGGCATACACACCAAGGAAATCAGAATTGAAAGAGACACATATATCCTAATGTTCATCGTAGCACTGTTTATAATAGCCAGGACATGGAAGCAACCAAATGTCTATCAGCAGATGAATGGATAAGAAAGCTGTGGTACATATACACAATGGAATATTACTCAGCTACTAAAAAAAACACTTTTGAGTCAGTTCTAATGAGGTGGATGAAACTGGAGCCTATTATACAGAGTGAAGTAAGTCAGAAAGAAAATGCCAATACAGTATATTAACGCATATATATGGAATTTAGAAAGATGGTAATGATGACCCTATATGCGAGACAGCAAAAGAGACACAGATGTAAAGAACAGACTTTTGGACTCAGTGGGAGAAGGTGAGGGGGGAATGATTTGAGAGAATAGCATTGAAACATGTATATTACCATATGTGAAATAGATCACATGTCCAAGTTCGATGCATGAAACAGGGCACTCAAAGCCAGTGCACTGGGACAACTCAGAGGGATGGGATGGGGAGGGAGGTGGGAGGGGGTTTGGGACAGGGGGACACATGTACACCTGTGGCTGATTCATGTCAATGTATGGCAAAAACCACCACAATATTGTAAAGTAGTTAGCCTCCAATTATAATCATAAATTAATTTTTAAAATGTGTCCATGATCATTAGGTTAAACACGTCTCCCATGTACGAATGATGCACCTTGGTGCTTGGTCAATAGTAGAAGCTCACATTTATTTGTACAATTAGTGTTTACAAAGCAATTTCGTGTAATATCATGTCCACTTTTGAACTTCAGAACTAATTTAAGAAATAGGAAGGAAATCCAAATTGTTTATTTTTTTACAAATAGACTAAGATGTGCACCTGTTAAATGATTTGCTTGAGTTTACACCGCAAGGGGTCAACCTCAGGCCTTCTCCCAATTCACCAGCACTGATCTGTGTTGCCAGGCAATTACGATGCCAAAGCCTGGTACTTCCCTTGCCTCCCACTTTGTCTTTTCTGTTCTGCCTCTTCTCATAACTCAGTGCTTGCCAATCCCTTATTCAACACTCACTGGCCTCATTCTGTAATTAGAAGTTTTGAAGGAAGAATGGTCTAGAGCTGAGCCAAATATATGAAAGAAATAAGTGGATAAACCCACATGAGGAAAGAATGTTTAACTTCAAGACTAATTGAAGAAATCTATATCAAAGCAATAAGTCCAATTTTAAACTATTGTGTTAACAAAGGTTTTGAAATATTATAATAATACTGACAAAGGAACAGAAAAAAAATACACTTTAGACACCACCTTTTAGAAAATAGAGACGTTTGGGAAAATTATTTGACTAATGTGTCTAAAGTCTTAAAATATTCAGGGATTAATTTGTACAGTTTTATCCTAAATGTGGAAAAAGCTTTATTGGGCAAAGATTTTTATCACAGCTGTATTTACGAAAGCCAAATTCGAGAGCCACCTAAATGTCCCACTATAAGAAAATGATTAAGCAAACTCTACATGGCTCATCAACTCCATTCCATTTTTAATGACTCATTAATAGCTTATCAGTGTGGGATAGTCCTAATGTGATGCTGTATAACCTTCACCCAAAAGATTAGGGGGAAAAGGTGAGGAGGAGGTTGGTCAGATGTAAACAGAGGTGACCCAGGATAGAGCAGGGCTTCTGGGGTCCAGGCTATTTGACCCCAACCAGCTTATCCCAAATCCCCAGACAGCATCTTCTGCTCTTTTGCACCTGAAGATGTCAAGGAAGCTTACTGTGTCTAAACTCTTAGTCACCATCTCTCCTTGGGGCTCCAGGAACCCTAAGAACATGGGCTCCCAGTGATCAGCTCTGAGATTGTTGCACTGTCCCCTCACATGGTTGCCAAATTACAGTGACCTCACTCCAAATACGTGAAAATAAGTACGAACAAAAATGTAAGAACAGAGGTGTTCAATACACAACAAATTTATCTGTAGAAACATAACACTGAATCCTATAAAAGAGTGAATCAGAAAATCAGGACTAACTGGACACAGAACAGTATATTTTGTCCTTGGAAGTGTTTTCTCATGGAAGTCTGCCAGGCAGATAAGTTCCATCCCAGATACTTCTAAAATGCCATTATCTCTACAATTTATATTACCTTTGATACATCTAATTACACGGCATTGTTTTTACACAGTAAGATAATTGGATTCACTCTGAAGAGCTTCAGCAGAAAAAAATCACAAATTGGATAAACTTCATATATGAACGTGCGCCTAGGCGGAAGTTCATTATCACACCAGGTAGCATACAGAGTCTTAAAACTTGGTACGATGTTTATTCACCTATCTCGGAAACATTTCTTTAGCTTCAAATGGATCTGCTGAATACTTGGCTCTGTCTTTTGAGTGTTTAAATGTGCTCTCCTGGAGGCAACGGAGGAATGAGTGCTTGGCCGCTTTTCAGAAGAGAGTTCCTATAGGCCAGTTCCTTCAAAGTTCCTACCTGGTTCCAATAGTGAGTCATTGACACCAACCGGGGGTCCTACAATTCAATCCCGTTCTGACACTGACCACCTGGAGTAGGCATTAGACCCCCACAAATGAAGAATTCAGTCTCAGGAGATTGCCTGCCCTTCAGATGCCAGTGCAAGTGGACTTGTTAAGCAGATAAGGTGGAGGGTCCCTGGAGAAAGAGAACCAGGCATAATTTTCTTGACATAAGAGAAGCCATTTTGGGCCTAAGCCATTTTGTGATCTAAACCTGGCCACAGTGCTTATCCTTGAACAGTTCTCCATAATTAACGATCTTAAGGTAACAAATGACCTTAAGGGAACAAAAGAATGCAGGAGCAGAGGAGAATCAGTCAAAAAACAACAGCTCAGCCAGTGAAACAGACTCCCAGTTCCTCCTCAAGGGATATACATTACAATTTGATACATATCTTTGAGTTCTGCAGGAACTAAGGCCCCCACCTGGGTGGAGGGTGGTAGCTGCCAGTTGAGAGCCCAGACTGGTCTGAACCTAAGGGATAATGATGTTGACCTTTCCCAACCCTCTGTATTCAACCATGGACAGAAAATCAAGGAGCTTCTGGGACTCCAGACGTGGGAACCCTGTCTCCAAAAGCATTCAGTCTCTGACTCTCAAGGTCTGCTTGTTTCTTTTTCCCCTCTCTCTGGTCTCCTCCTTTTAAATATTGCTGATTTTCGTACGCTTTTTTAATTTTAATTTTTGTTATCTTTTCTCCTTCTGCTGATTAGCATCTTCCCTGACACAGCAGCAGCCACAGCTTTTGGACTAGAGGGCAAAAGAGTCTTTCTGCCATCCCATCTTAAGAATTTAGTTAGAAATAGCCAAGCCTTGGGCTCCAGGATTTTACTCCTTGATCAATCACTATAGTTGGGGGATGGGGGGAGGGGGATTGCATAAGGGGAAAATAATTAAAATATCTGACATATTGAAATTTACTGTATGGCAGGCATCATTCTAATCTTTAGTTGTTGTTGAGTCACTAAGTCATGTCCAACTCTTTTGTGACCCCATGGATTCTAGCCCGCCAGGCTCCTCTGTCCTTGGTATTTTCCAGGCAAGAATACTGGAATGGGTTGCCATTTCCTTCTCCAGGGGATCTTCCCGACCCAGGGATTGAATCCATGTCTCCTGCATTGTCAGGCAGATTCTTTACCACTGAGCCACCAGGGAAACCCCAATCTTTAGTTAGCAGACACTTGTAAAGCACTCAGTAAATTAACTAATCCTCACAACAACCTTTAGGCAGGTGCTATATTATTCCTACTTTACAGGTGAGCCAACTGAGGCATGAAGAGCTAAAAAACTTGTCCAAGTCCACATGGCTAGTAAAGGATAGAGTTGGGATGTGAACCCAGCAGTCTGGTTCCTAAGTTTATGCTTTCAACCGCAATGCTACACCATCTCCCCACCCTTCCTGTTTTAAACTACCTGTGAGGTAGATAGCCTAATTGTCTCCATTTTACAGAGGAAGAAGTGAGAGACAAACTTCGTCCATAAAGTGGTAGGGTCAGGATTTAAATGCACAGAACCTGAATCCAAAGCCTATGCTTTCACTGATTCTGCTGTGCTGCAGAGTCAGGGGCTGGGAGGCACAGTGCCTTGGAAAATGGGGCATCATAAGCAGGCACTGCATCTTTTGCATATATGGAGAGTGCAGAGCCAGTCATTCAGGAATTCTTAACAGCCCCAACCCCAAGCTGGGGACTCAGACATGCTCAGCAGTAGAGGACCTGTAGTCAAGACCAAGTCAAGGTCAAGAAAGAGAGAGCCAAGAGAGCCTTGGGAGAAAACCATAGCTAGGATAAGGGTCGAGGAAACCGTCCACAAAGAGTGATTGACCTGGGATGCTGAAGCATACAGCCAACTCTCTGTGAGTGTACATGCAAGAGTCCCTAAAGTTGCAGTAAAAAAATTACTACTATTCTTTCTGAGCTCCTAGTGCACTGGTCTTTCCTTGCTCCAGAAAACCACAGGACTGGGTCAACTCAGAGTCCCTGAGAAATGCTCTCCCTGAGTTATAGCTGGATGTCATGCTCTCAGTTACCATCAATAATTCACATAAGAAATGACCATTTAAGGAACAGCTTGTGTTCTTCAGAAAATATGCCACTGAATTCATTCTTTTTACTTCTTATACCATGAGCCTAATACCCCGCCCTCAGTTTAGAGCAGAGAAATATTAATCTCTCCAGGCAAATGTGTGCTTATTTTTATCAGACAATGTGAATGGCATGGTACATATTTTCCTCTCTGCATTGGCTCCTGTGAACCATAAGTTAAATTTAGTGCTGAAATGTTCACATATCATCCTAGGTTCTTGGATGTCTCCTAATAAATTTTGATTTTCCTTTTTGTCTTGAACCATCTTGGTGTTTTCTGGCTTCATTTTTGTTTAACTTTTTAATTGTAAGGGGAAACACTGACTGAAGCTGCCTATGCTGGCCAGATGAGACAGTAGCCACTTGCATGAGTAACCTTGGAACAGGAGGTCCTGGTAAGGAACTTGGAATTAACAAGCTACCACCAACCAGAAGAATTTAGGAAAAGTCAAAAGGATAGAGAAGTCCATATGCCCTACCAACCTCCCGGAATCCTTTTTGCTGGAATCCATTTTGGCTGAGTGATGCGTGCTCCATCAGGAAGAACCCTGAGTCAGAATGATCAGCCAGAGACAACCCAGAAACTAATCCCATCACCATAAAACTTAAGAGTGCAAACCACTTGGCAGAGAAGTCCTCCCAGGTTCCCTTACCCTCATGCTCTCCACCTGAGTGCCCCTTCTCAATAAAGTCTCTTGCTTTGTCAACATGTGTGTCTCCTCAGACAATTCATTTCTGAATGTTAGACAAAAGCCCACTCTCGGGCCCTAGAAAGGGTCTCCCTTTCTGCAATAGAATGTACATCCAAAGGAGTGTACAAAACAAAAGCATTCTGTACAATGGTTATCTCAAGATAAACACCCATACAACCACCAGCCAGGTCAATACTCAGGAATTGCCAGCACCCCAAAAGCCCTTTCTTTCTCCTCTTAAACACCACCTATCCCTGACACAGAGCAGGACCCTGTGGCACAAAAGCCTTTCTGTGTCCTCTGGTTTTTGTTTGTAGGAGATGGGTTTCATCCAGCCTCCATGACCTTCCTTGAGTTCCAACAGGCGTTTAAACACTTACTAATCAGGGAAGAGAGAGGATGCAGAGACAAGGGAAGAGCAGTCAAGAAACAATATTGTAGCCTTGGGAAAGGGTTCTGGTTCCCCTTCAAAGGATATACACAACAATATCTTTGAGCTGCTTTGGGCAGATACTGAAACCCTCACCAGGTGGGAGAAGTTAACTGTTTGCCCATGAGCACATAGACCCCAGACCAGCTGGAACCAGAAGGTTGATGATGCTGACTCCCACTTATCTCACCACCAACTGATTAGAAGAAAGTCCACGAGCTGATCATGCCCTCCTCTTTGAACTATTAGTCAAACTTTTCACCACCCCCTCCAGGTCAGGATGCACAGTTCTGAGGGCATTGGCCCACTGTGGCCCACTTTGCCTGGAAAAGCAATAAAACTATTCTTTTCTACTTCACCCAAAACTCTGTCTCTGAGATTCAATTAGGCACTGGTGCACAGAGGCTGGTTTCAGCATCATCTTCTCTCCCCAGTATCCCTCCCTTATCATTCTGACTGCTTTGCTTGAATTTAGCCCCGTGAGGCCCATTTTGAAGTTCTGACCTCCAGAACTGAGAATTTATGTTGTTTTTAGCCTCTAAGTTGTAGTAATTCATTACAGCAGCAACAGGAGAGAGAAAGACCTCCTGGAATCAGTCTTTCTATATAATCCTTCCCATTGCTACTATGAAGAGAAGAAGAAAGCAAAGAAATAAAGACAAAACATTGCCAGGAAGTGTGATAGGGAGTAGTAGTTGTAATTCGTAGCAATTGCCCCATAGAACAAGATTCAAGCTTCAGAATTACGCAGACCAGTGTAATAGCGAACACAGCTAGGGTCAATCCAATAATGGTTAACATTTATTGAATGGTTGCTAGTCACTAGACACTTAATGAACATCCACTCTGACATTTCTCACTATAGTCCTATGAGACCAAGGCTACCATGCCCCATTTAACAGAGAAAGGTCCCTTGCTCAGTGGCACCGCATGGCATCAGAGCCCAGCTCTCGATCAACACCCTGCACTCATTCTCTAATGATGGTTGGAAGGTGACTCTGCCATTCAAGTTCAAGTTTGAATTATGAGCACTTAGTGCCCAAATCACTGAAAATTCTCATGAATTAGTGCATGAGCTTTGGGAAAAAGTGGTCCTTCAAACACATTCACATGAAGAATATGTAACTACATGGGACATTTAAGGAGATCAAAATATACAGTCAGGACAACACAAGTGGCTGTACTTCTCAGGACTAGGAGGAAGGCATTTCCCCAGTTCCCTATGGAAAGTAACATGGTTAAGGCCAGAACTAATGTCTATTCTTTCAGAGAAAGAGTTGGGTAAGTAACATGTAGCTCATTCTAGAGTTCAAATTTTGTTACTCTCAATTAAACTTTTCTGCTATCATTTTAAAGTCCTGAATAAAGAATCTACTTCTAAGGATTATTGAAGTTCAGTGTCAGATCTGGGTGAGTCAGTCCAAAGAAATGAGCCCACTTCAAGAACTACACCTTAATAAACTGTATTTCCATCTGAGTGAGCAACTGTGAGTTACTTCTCCACCCTTTTTTCTTTGACCCCACAAGAGGAAAACAACGGGAAAGATACTAATATTTATATCTTCACTTCATAAAGCAGAAATAAAGAGGCCCAGAGATGTGAAGGGATATAGCTAAGCCTAGAATCCAGGCTTATCCATCCCTTCTCTAATCCTGGTCCATTTTAGTGATAAATTCCCAGACTTATTTATAAGCAACAAAATTGACTGGTTTGGCCCACCCTCTGGTGAGTGATCAGTAAGCAGTGAAATGTTCTCCAAGTAGACTGAGATTAGGAAGGTAGAGCTTCTAGAACAGACTTAGAAATGGAATCGTCAGATGATAATAAATGCCATGTTTTTAGCGCTTAGAATATACCAGGCAGTGTGTGAAGTGATTTACATATATGATGTCACCTCTCCTTAAAACATCCCCATGAGGAATGTATATTATTGGCTCTTATTCTACAGATAAGGAGTGCTGAGGTTAACTTACCAAGGGAAAAGTCAGGAGCCTGTATGATGGGCGTTGTGTTCAGGTCCTAAATACATCCCTACCTCAAGTTATCAGCAGACAGGACTCCAAGGCTGCCCCTAGTGACATGGACTGGTCCGGCACACAGCTCACCCTCTCCTTACCCTCTCTCTTTCTCACCTGCTGGTAATTTTCTGTTGAAGTGTTCACTCTGAGGCAGGAAATTGCATCAGGTCCCTGGGAGGTTAATGTTGGAAGGCTTTTGTGATATTCCCATCACTTAATTCAGAAGGATCTGAACAAGCCATAAAGAAGTTATCTACTCCCCTTGAGTAAACGATGGGGCACAACATTTAAGAAAAATAATACTTTTAAAAATCAAAATTAACATCAAAAAAAATCTATTTTAAATAAATATGGGAGATCAAAGCCTACACTTGCACCTCTCACCCCACTGCCCTCATCCCAGCCCCAACCCTGTCAGATTCAGTCTATAGTTAATGACATTTTGTTCACTGTGAGTCTTTTTTGCATTAAATTTGTATTTGTAAATATAGTACTAGTATAGTACAAGATAAATACTAGTACTTATCTTGATGATTGAGTTTTAGGGGTTTTTTTTGAGTCCCCTTAAATTCGTACCTGGGGTGAGCACCTCTCTTGCCAGTTGCAGTGGGTACATAGAAGATGGAATCCCAGACGCTGGACCCCGATCCCCAGTTTATAATTTTCCCATGTCCTTGCCGTCTCCTCTAGATGTCAGCTATTCTCCATGCAGCCTCACCAAATTAGTGACCGTCCCATGATCTCAAGTTAGTTCATGGCTGAGCCATGGGAGAGAAAGAGAGCAGCAAAAGTCTTGCAGCAGAGCTACAGGGAAAGTCTGTTGTGTTTTTTCTCTTTCTTAAAGGACATTTTTTACACCGTCAGTTGAGTAATTTGCCATGAGGGAAATTCCTATCTTTGACACCCTCAAATCAGTGTTGACGTGTAATTTTAATTATTGAATTCCTATCACAGTTTCTCTAATGTAGTGGCTCTCAACCTTGAAAAAACAAATCCCTAAGCCTGGGCTGCTCCCTAGATCCAGGAAATCAGTATCTCCAGAGGCGTGAGCTTCCCAGAGGATTCCAACAGGCAGGCAAGGCTGACTTTCTGTTTTCCTCCCTCCTTTCTGTTTTTTCCCTTGTGGTCCTTTCTGGAGGCCATTAACAGCCAGCATCCAGAGTCAGAAGGAGCAGCACCCAATTCCTGGCTTTCCCATACACTAGCTTTGTGACCTTGGATAAGATGGGTGACTTCTGTTTTCTCAGTTGTGCTATGGAGACAATCAGAGAATTGTTTGAAGGCGCAAGCTAAGGCATCTAAAGCATGGAGCACAGTGTCTGGCGTGCATATGCCTGCATGCCCTCACATATCCACACATCCAGCATGAGCTATTAGTCTTTATCAGTTAGGAGTCCATTCATCCAACCCAATGATAGGAAGCCCAATGAGTAAATAGAAGAAGGCCGGACTGCTTTTGGAAACCAGGGGTTAGGAGAGATTCAGATCCCACTCTCCTCTTCCAGGGGTCTGGAAACCTTCTGGGGTTCTGGGAAATAATTTGAAAACCACCAGAAGGGACATAATGACATTCCAGACTCAATTTACCCTGTTTGGGGTGGCCTTTCTGGTCTTAGAACTGGTGGGGTCCATTTCCAATCTCTCCTCTTGAGGCAGGGTCTGGCTGGCTGGATTCAGGATGGTTCTACGGCCACAGGAGCCAGCAGAGTAGAACTGATTGGCCAGAGTGGCCTCTGTAGCCTCAAACTCGTTAGGGGAGTAGGCAGCCACTAAGTTAGACCACTGACCCACCCAAGAAACACTGCTTTAAACCCCCCACCCCCTGACTGGCTTGATGTCTCTAGGTTTTAGGCGTGTGGTGGTGGCTTAGGAGGCTTGAACTTTTTCCTGTTCAAGAGTAGAAGAGCACTGAAGTGCTCTGTGCAGGAAGACCCTGCGGACATCCTGGCTTGGCAAGGACGCTCCCTTTGAAAAGAGTGGCTTGCCTGTTTTCCCATCTGAGAACAGCTGTGCTCTATTTGTTTCTTGGACGGTGTTGATTGTTTTCAACCCACCAGGGCAAACATGCCGGCCCGGTTCAGAGACCTCTGCCAGCCTCGGGCTGACTCAGAGAGGGCGAGGCAGAAGGAACAGATTGGGATCAGTATAACGGAGGCTGGCTCAGCCTCAGACATCATCTGAACCACAAAACCAGCTATAGTTCCTTTTCCCTTCTGGAGGCCCATCTGGGCCCCGCCAGTTCATGCGTGGCTTCCATCTCTTCCTGTCATCTTTCGTACGGATATAGCTAGATACAGCATCTTTTTTTTTTTTTTTCCTTTTTTCATAAAGGATTACTAAATAAATGACTCAATAGTTAGAATAATTTGGTTTTTTCCTCCCCTGAGCCCATTTCCAGACTTGTTTGAAAGAAAGTTATGTTGTACCAGAGCCTGTTTACAGTGTATGCCTGGGGGAGGGATAAAGTAGGAGTTTGAGATTAACAGATACTCACTACTATACATAAAACAGACAAACAAGAAGGACCTACCTGCCATAGAGCATGAAAGAAGTGAAAGTGAAGTCACTCAGTCGTGTCCGACTCTTTGTGACCCCATGGACTGTAGCCTTCCAGGCTTCTCCGTCCATGAGATTTTCCAGGCAAGAGTACTGGAGTGGGTTGCCATTTCCTTCTCCAGGGGATCTTCCCAACCCAGGGATTGAACTCGGGTCTCCCACATTGTACGCAGACGCTTTACCCTCTGAGCCACCAGGGGAAGCCCAACTATATTCAATGCCTTGTAATAACCTATAATGGAAAAGAATCTGAAAAAGAATATATATATATATATAAAATATATATAACTAAATAATATATAAATGGCTTTCCTGATGGCTCATGTAGTAAAGAATCTTTCTGCTGGAAAAGAGAATGATAACCCACTCCAGTCTTCTTGCCTGGAGAATTCCATGGACAGAGGAGCCTGGCGGACTCCAACCATGGGGTCGCAAAAAGTCAGACACAACTGAGCAACTGGCATACACACACACACGTATACAACTGAATCATTCTGCTATACACCTGAAACTAACACAACATTGTAAATCCACTAAATTCTAATAAAAATGTATCCCTCAACTGTTCTTTAGAGAAACAATTTTAGTCAGACTCCTAGTCATTGGGCTCTTTAATTGTAACAAAAGTGACTTGTGTGGGCTTTAGCCACAGAGAATGATTTATTATAAGGATAAAGGAACATCTCCGGGAAGACAAGAAAGGAGTGTTCAGGAGGGGATGGGGGACTGGAAGGCTGCCAGGACACGCCTGCAATGTCTCGTCTGCAGAGCTCTGCATGTGAGTGGCTTCTGTGTGTCTCTGCTCACTGGCTTTTCTTGCCTCTGCCTACAAGAAGAAACACTGCTACCACTCAGAGGGCTGTACCTCCACTTCCAGACCACAGCATGACTGTTATCTTTCGGTATCTCCTCTCAGGAAGCAGAACCTGACTGGTAAGATTCCATCAGCAGTGGTCAGTGAACAGACAGCCCAGTGACCCTCTCCTCAATCGAGGTTCCCTGATCTGGCTGATGATCGCAGTCACTTGTGGGAGACTTTTTTTTTTTAATACAGACCCAGGCTCCATCCTAGAATCTCTGAGTAGGAGCTGGGACTCTGCATTAAAAATTCCTCAAGCAATTCTGATGATAAATTAGATTTGAGAGCCACTGAAATGCAAGACCTTGGTATCCATTAATCTTTCTACTGAGGTCTAACGAGAGACTGCCTTTTAAGCTGTCTACTCTTCGTGGAGGCTATTACTGTAGGGCTTGAGTGAGCAATTCATTTCAGTGCAAATATACGTGAGTGGGCTGGGGAACTCCCTGAGCCACAGAACACTTGCTGTAGAACCAGTCTAGTGGAAATCTGAGACGCTGGCTCAGAGCTGAATCTAACGTCACTATTGTTGAAGAGTTCATGGTCAGGGCTTTCGGACAAGATGTCAAGAGCACTTCTTACCAAGTGAAATCTCCCTTAATGTTAGCCAAGGAGATGAGGCAGGTAGTGTGGGTCAGTGTAAGAGACCAGAACCAAACCTAGGCTTAGAATCTACGTCTTCGTAGTAAAGAAAAATGGAGCTCCACTGGGAAAATATCTTAAAGAATCAAACTGTGTTTTCTGTTCCCACGCTTTTCTTTCTTACACATGCCATTTCTGCTGCTTGGGGATATTACCTCTTCTAATGCCTAATGATTTGTTTTGTAAGACTTCACTTGTGTTCCACTTAGGGGAAGTGTTCTCTGAGTCCCTCATCTGGGAATCTCTGCTTCTGCTCTTACACTATTCTCTCTGCACCTCCACCACGTGGCTTGTAATCATTTTACGTCTCCATCACCTCCACTAGATGATGGGTAGTTGGCACTTCAGTAAATGCTCTTATATGGGGGTTGGTGTGAACTGTCCTTCTACTGAATTGATGTATGATCTATCTGCTCACCTGGCCCCTGGCCTCCCTTCCGTCTTTCACAGCACCCTTATTCCCACAGTCTGAGCCATTTTGCTTTTGCCAACAATTTTGTGGGAGTTTTTTTTTTTTTTTGCTCCAGGTTCTGGGATCACTCATCCTTGAATCATGAAAAATAAGGTGACCTGTAAGCCCTGCAACCCATTATGCCAGGCCAATTAGGACACCCTTTAACACCATGATGAATTTTGCAGATGTTTTATTTCTATTTTACTGTACAATATTCCAGCTACCTCGGCCATCATTCACTAGGCATGATTCAGATATTACCTTATTTAACTCCTACAACAGGCCTACAAAGAAAGCTTTATAGGGAAAACTGGGAGTCAGAAAGCCTCAGTAACCTGCCTCAGTTACACCACCAGCAAGTGTCAGGACAAAGATCAAAACTCCAGATCCTTATGCTCTCAAATACCAGCTGCACTTGAGAAACCTGCTTTACAGTCAGCTACCTTTTCCTGTGTCTGTCTTATTTTTGGATGAATATAAGCAATTATGGATCTGAATGTCATTGATCTGAACAACAACAACAAAAACATCTAGCCTGTTATCGGTTACCAAGCACAGAATGACTCTGGACATGTGTATTTAAAAGTCTCCAACAGAATGGGAACCTAGGTCTACCTGCATCCCAGCTGTGTACTATGGCTGATTTCTCCATGGCTGTCTTCACTTTTCGTAGACATTCCTAAACTCCAAGGAAGCCCTACTTTCACGGTGCTGTTTGTTTCAGGTGGGGCACCACACAGTAGAGTCTGAAAGCACCTACGTGCTCTATGATGAATAGAGCACCTACGTGCTCAGATGAATCCTCTGAGATTCATCACTGAGTCACAGAAGTGTCCCACATTCAGAAGGTCTGGAATTGGGCGTTAGGGGAAGGCACTACACTCACAGGTTTCCCAAATACACCATCTACATATCTGACAGCCCACACATTGACCACGTGTCTGAAAGGACAGATTTTTAAGAAGTTCTCGGGGATATCAGAAATGACTGTCATCAATTATAAATGAAGGACAAAGACAATTTTAAAAATACACTGGAATTATGCACCCCCTTCATGCCCAAGCATGGTTAAGGGTGAGAAATTTAAAGAGATGCACTTGGACGTAAAAGCAGAGTCAAACCCCACCTAATCCAACAGAAGAGATGAAAAGTAATCTTTGAAGGGGCAGGAGCCAAGCTGTTTCTTTCCAGGGACTGCAGAAAGAGCCTTGCAGGGACAACAGAGGCACCAGGCAGATACTCAGCACCACACGTTGAAGCAATGGAGGGAGTGTTGATTGGAGCAGGCTCAGGCATTGCCTCCTGAAAGCTCAGCACTGAAGCCTCTAGCTCATCAGCAAACTTGTTATTCTAGATGTAAAGGGTGATCACATCTAGGCTTCCTCCAAGAGCAGAGAGCCATGGTGTGCCTGCACTGTGATGAATTAAGCACCTCCTAAGCCCAAAGAACAGGAAACTGGCAGCTTTGCCACAGATTCTGAAAGAGTGATGAGCAGGTGGCAGAAGTACAGGCTGGGGTGGGGGCGGGGTGGGGAATAACCCTACCTTTGTTTTTTAATGTATTACATTTAAGGTACTGGTGATGCTCACAAAATATCCAGTAAGCTAGTAGAGAACTTCTAGAATTCACGAGAGGTCAGGGCACTAGATTTTAGGAATCTTTTGCAGGAAATCTTGTGCATCCAAGGCAGAAAATAAAGCAAATCGAGGACCAAGGATACAAGTTTAGGGAGACATACCCTGGGTGAGGCAGACTGGTTACCAGGTCCCAAGTCCTTTCTCTTCTTTGTACAAAGATTCCTCTTAACCTTGAGAAATTCCTAACGCTTATCTTATTCTGTTTCCTTCTACCCTGAACAGAAGTTAAAATTTTCATCCCAAACCTGACAGTCACATAGAGCCTTGGAATAAATGACTTTATTCAGTAAGCCCATAAAAAACCTTGTAGTAGCATGCAGTCTTTAAATGGATAAATAACCTTTCTCAAAAAAAAAAAAAGAACTATGGTATCTAAAACAGCATACTGCACACCATTATATTCATATATTGTGCAAAAAAATCCCTTATAAGAATATTTGAAACTGTAAGTCAGGCTTTTAATAGATCTGTTTTGTAAAGGTTCCCCCTCCTTTTCTCCTCCCCAGACACTACTGGTAGAACACAAGGAAGTTGACTATATAAAGAATGTAGGATTTAATGCAAGTTTTATGACTTAAGGTTTACTTATTTTCTTTTACCTGTCTTTCCTGAATTTCCTGAATCATCATTAGTTTACTATTTGCAGTTCCCACATTTTTCTCACTATACACACAAAATGAACAAAAGTCATGCTCATTGTTCCCAGCGGTGCCCTTTACACATTTTAAGCAAGCAAGTAGAAGTGCGGTGCAATCACCACAGCACTCAGCAGAGTGAGTGATTGGGTTTCAGCTGTCTGCACTGAAAACTGTTTCTTAACATTATACCTGGTATGTATGCAGTTTCAACACGGCTCAGGGCTGAATAAGCACTAGACGGAGGTGGAAAGAATGCTATAACCCAGGTGTTCCTGACATTATCTGATAAAGGGAACTCAAAGGCTTGGTGTTGGTTGGTTGACGGATAAGCTTCATGACATTAACGAGTCAGGGGCAGGTTAGTTTGTTTTACACTCCCCTACAAAAGAGTAACCCAGTTTTCTCTAGTGCTCACTAAGAAAGTCCTAAATAAGAACTTTAATCAAATGGGAACTTAAAAAAAAAAAGTACAAGGTCACTGATGAAAACGTTTCACGAACACATGAAAATAAGGACAGTAATCTTCAATGCTCTGGAGAAGAGTGAGATGGGGTATATGTAGCCCTAATGTGGGTGACCTCAAAACCTTTCAAGGGGTTCTTGAGAAAGGGTTATTTTATTTTTTTTAATATTTATTTATTTGGCTGCACTGGGTCTTAGTTATGGCATGTGGGATCTAGTTCCTCGACCAGGAATCAAACCCAGGCCCCCTGCATTGAAAGCGTGAAGTCTTAGCCACTGGACCAACAGGAAATCCTTAAGGGGTAATTTTAAAGGAAATTTCCTCTACATCCTCACCTTTCATATATTAACATAACCTTCCCTCAAACTGAGCAATCAAAAAACAACAAAATACTGTATAGACAATAATTCTTGTCTTGTCCAAGATAAATTGTCTTGGACCATTCTTCCATTCTATAAATTGAAGGCACACTACTCCCCTACAAATCATGCTAGGCTGTACTTCCTTGAAGCATTCAAGTCTCCAGAGTCCTTGGGGCTGCCTGAAGCTCCCTGTTCTATATTTCTGTTCAGGGAGATTTAGAGACAAGGTGTTTGGGGAATTGTTAAGATGTTTAAAATCTGAATATGTGGTAAAATGGGATACAGTGGAAGTAATGTTGATTTTTATTTAACAAATAGGCTACTTCCATCTTCAGATTCATGCCCAGGAAGAAATAGATCACTCTTGATGGAAACCCTACCACCAGCAAAGCAGGAAGTACCTGAAAGAAATGTTGAATACTACAAACAGCTTTTCTCATGAGTACTTTTTATATTATTTAAAATATTCATCCTCAGAACAATCACTGAATAAAAGTACCTTTGAACAGTTAAATAAGAATAGTTTAGTAGTGCTGATTATTTTAATTACTTTTCAGTGAATTATTTTAATTATTACCAGAATTTTCATGATGCATTGAATAAAACATACATAAAAAAGCTTTTCATGATATCATGAAATATTTATTTCAAATAGTCAAATCTCAAATTTTATGAAATGATATTTCCCATCAGCTAGTAACAGAAAATTAGATTTTAGTTGCCATACCAGTTAGTTTTTAGCACCCTACAGAATATTCTACAGAAAAATCTGATCCTGATAATGTTATTGATTCCTAATTCTGCTGTTGCTAAGTCACTTCAGTCGTGTCCAACTCTGTGTGACCCCATAGACGGCAGCCCACCAGGCTCCCCCGTCCCTGGCATTCTCCAGGCAAGAACACTGGAGTGGGTTGCCATTTCCTTCTCCAATGCAGGAAAGTGAAAAGTGAAAGTGAAGTTGCTCAGTTCTGTCCGACTCTCAGCGACCCCATGGACTGCAGCACACCAGCCTCCTCCATCCATGGGATTTTCCAGGCAAGAGTACTGGAGTGGGGTGCCATTACCTTCTCTGGATTCCTAATTCTACTAAGCATCAAATACACTAGTTCAATATATGCCCACATGTTTAGTGAAAGATTACTTCTTGTTTTATCAACCTACGTGCTTCCTAATAACTTACAATTTTAGCTTACAGAGACTGTGACTTATTAAAAGTTAAATACTGGGAAATTGTATATTGACTCATATTGTTTTTAAAAAATATACATTAAGTCTATGAATTTTATACTTTGAGTGCTTTTAGTAATCTCTTAAAAATATTCTGTAATTTTAAAATAAATTTTATTCTTCAAAATTCATTACCACAATATTTGAATGGTCAGGTCAGACTTTCTGACAGAAAGGAAATATGATCTGGTTATCTGATTTAATGAGGAGATGGTGGATATCTGACTTGATTTCATTATATGGTAGACATTTACCATAAATTGAATGATTAAATCTGCAGCTCAAAGTTTTTGAATGAGTTATATATTTAATGAAATATATATTGTGATAAAAATATATACAAAGCACTAATTTTATCAAAAAATATCTGAAAAAATGTTTTTGAAAGTAACTGGTTGGATTTTCCAGCTGGATTAAATGAAGTTTTTCTAAGTGAAAGAGTGACAGGTACAGTTAATAACCATTTGATAGTCTTGGTAAAGCCATTTGGGTTTATATCCCCAAATTGGAGAATGAATCACTAAGTAACAAATATTTCTAAAAGTTAGAGCTACCAATTCTCTGTTTTCAACAACAAAAAGAACAATAAACTAATCATATTTTCAGTTGAAGGATGATATACAATCTTGGCGTGGGATTTTAAAAATTGAGTAAAATTTTTTAATAAAATTACTTCCAAACCCATCTCTTTATTTAGGAGCTGTTCTTCAGCATTTACATAGATAGAAATGAAAGGCAGAAACAGAACTGACATTGAGACCTCTTTCATTCTAGCTGGCCACATTTATCCAGGGATAAACTAATTAGAAAATTACTCTCATTAAAAGAGGACTTTCAACAATTTCACATTTTATTTAACAAGTGTCAAAATCTTAAATGTATTTTGATTAGGTAAAATAAAAGATTTTAATTATGCTAAATAGAAATTTAGCACAATGCATAAATTTTAAAATGTTAATTTACATATTTTTGGCAAAGATGTATGAATAGTGTAATCAATATTACTTTTGGACATAAAGATATCTAGTAAACTTTATGACAACAAGCTCCAAGAATATAAGAATCTGATCTAACAGAATTGGACCCTCCCTCCAGTCCAGCCCCTTATTCCCAAATGTGCAGGCTTCTCTGGGGAAGCCATGTGGTGGGGCCTTTCTCAGTTCAGTGAATCGTCAGTCTGTACAATAAATGTCACTACATTTACTTTTGTCCCTTGTGTGATAATACAAACTAAAATATCCTTTTTTCTTTCATTATAATAGCAATAACATGACCCTACATTTTCACAATTTGATTTTTTGGATTCTATCTAGGGATTATTGTAGTAATCTATAGGATAAAATCCTGTGGGGAACTTGGAATGAAATACAAATTCAAAGAGAGAATCGCCAGTCCAGGTTTGATGCATGATACAGGATGCTTGGGGCTGGTGTGCTGGGATGATCCAGAGGGATGGTACAGGGAGGGAGGTGGGAGGAGGGTTCAGGATGGGGAACACGTGTACACCCGTGGTGGATTCATGTTGATGTATGGCAAAACCAATACAATATTGTAAAGTAATTAGCTTACAATTAAAATAAATAAATTTATATTAAAAAACAAAGATGTAAATTTTTCAATATATTTATCTTTTATATGGCTGATGGCATTAAATTTCTAAGATATTTTGCCTGCATTGGATATATTTGAAAGAGCAATGTTTTGTTTTAAAATGTCAATATTTATACTATGCTGGAAATTCTATCTTTTGCCAATATTTATACTTAGGAACAGCTTTAAATGTAGAAAAAAATTTCCTTTTAAGATGATTTCTAAGAAACTATTAGGGAGTATTTGGGCAAATAAAGTTTGCGAATCACTGTTCTAGACAGAAGAAAGGTTAGCGATGACATTTTCAAGGCCAAGGGTGGTTGGAGCAAATGTTTATCAGCAGAGCACAGACTGAGAAACTTTGCATTTGCTTGCTTTTCCTGGCACCTAGAGGGAAAGTCATGCATAGACAGGAATTTAACATTTCTTCTCTAAAAGCTGATTTATGGAACACTGTAAGAGGAACTCTGTAACTCTGCCCAAGCAATAACTCCTTTTTGACCAGAGACTAGTCAAGACAGGGAGGCCTGGTGTGCAGCAGTCCAGGGGGTCGCAAAGAGTCGGACACGACTGAGCGACTGAACTGAACTGAGTCAAGACTTAAGCTCTTTACTCTGCAGTTTTAGGAAAAGGTACTCATTACCACCATTAATTATTTTTAATTGAGCATCCCTTATGAAACAGAAAAAACACTGAGATAAATATGGATCCATGTAGCACAAATTAAGGATCCAGTGACTATGATAAAACTAAAGTGAACAAATAGAAGGAGTTATTGCCAAAGGTCAGGGTGGTCTGGGAAGAAAACTGAAATCAAATTGGGTCTTTAAAAAAACAAAACAAAAACAGAATCAAGAGAACAAAACTGATGGGCTAAGTTGTGGGGACAGAAATAGGATGCTGCGGGTGTGATGCAGCTATGACGGTGAGTGGCAGAATGATTAGCCCAGAGCAGATAGCTACTATAAAAGCTGCAAGGTAGCTAAACACCAGACTGTGGAGTGTCTTAAATGCCAACCAATAGCTAGCTTTTGCACCATGAGAAACGTGAAGGTTTCTGAGGTTAGTGAGAGACATTTTTTAATGACAGTAGAATGTAGGAAGAGAGAAGAGTCAGTTCAATTTTAGCAAAAGTCTGAGGAGCTAGGATGGAAACGGAGACTGCAGTAAGGATACTGTGACTGGAAAATAATCAAAGGACAATTTGATAAAAGGGGAGAGGGGGCCACAAGTAATTCCAAAGTTTTAAGCCTATGTGACTGTGATAATCATGATCCTACTGACAAAAATAATCCAAAGGGAAAGTAGGCTGACACTGGAAGGAGCAGGGTCAGCAAGAATGGACACATGCAGGAGAAGATCCAACCTCTAACCCGTCTGCCATCACCACCTAGATGGGAAATCAAATGCTTTCTCCTACGCCTTCTTATTCAACATGGGGAAAAAGGATTGGCATCCTCCACTTGATCATACTACATGACCTATTGGTATTCATCCTAAAAAATCATACTGCATGACTTAATGACCTTAAAGAATCATACTATACGATGTAAGGATTTACTAGTATTCACTCTAAAGAAATCGAAGGAAATTTTCCTTGAGAATACTCACTCAGAAGTCCAAAAGCAGATCTAGCTTAAAGCCTCAGAATCATCAGCCTCTTATGCAAGTCTTGATACAGAATCCATAAAACCACCTCCACCCTCAGTCCCCTCATCAGCCAAGCTTAAGCCCTTTAACCACTGTGTCTCATTACAGACTCATCATACACTTTGCCTTGAGAACAAAAGGAAAAATGGTCAACGTAAATCTTTACCCTTCCTCACTGACCCCCGTCCCTGACAAGCCTTGAAAGCTGTCATCTGTGAGATTAACAATATTTTGTATGTTTGTTCCATCCAAAGAATGAACATCAAATGCTTTCCTGATATGTAATATTTAGTACAGACAGATACTGGAAATATCTAATTTAAACTGCAGCAGGGGGATTTCCCCAGGGGTCCAGTGGTTAAGACTGCACTTCTACTACAGGGCACATAGGTTCCATCCTTGGTTGGAGAACTAAGATTCCACATGCCACACAGTACAGCCAAAAGAAAAGAAAAATTGTAACAGGAAGATGTTCGTGCAACGTAGGACAACCTAGTTGTTCTTAGAACATCAAAGGAGCTGATATATATAAGGGGAGGTGGCATAGCAAAAGGGTACAGTGCAAAGGCTCAAGGCAGACTCCCCAAGTCTGAAACTCTATCTAAACTTTGGCAGGTCAACCTCTCTGACCTCAATTTTTCCATCTGTAAAATGGAGGTGATACTGTGCAGCCTATAGGCTTCATGCTGAACATGGATTAACATGCTTTCAGTGTTCAAAATCAGGATTCTTATTATATCTGAACACTCAGCTCTAGGCTATCACTCACCACAGCTGACTCCTCATTTATTGATGGAACTTACATATTGCTCCAGATCAAGGGGTAGAAGTAAACTTTTTCTGCAAAGGGCTAGACAGTAATAGTCTCATTCTGGCTGGTCAGGTGGTCTCTGCTGCAACTACTCAATCCCACTATTGTAGGACAAAAGGAGTTGCAGGTAATATGTAACAAATGAGCATTGTAGCTAAGTTCCGATAAACCAATAAAGCTTTAAAGAAACTGAAACCTAATTCCATATAATTTGGGGCTACCAAACACTCTTATCCTTTTGATTTTTTTCAACCATTTAAAAATGTAAAAACCACACTTAGTTTGAAGGCCGTGGGCCTCATTTGTCCCAGGGATTGGTAGCTTGCTGACACCCGCTCCATAATACACTTTATAAGTTTATGGGCTTTGGAAATTTGTAGGAGCAGGGAAGTCTGAAATACAGGTTCAGTTTGTGGTGCAGAAGAAAGAGGAAGCTTCTACATATTATTGGAAAAAGCTTATTTAATGCTATCATTCACTTATTAACACTGGACTCAGTTATATGTGGAACATTTCTTAACTCACACACTGTTGTAGATGTCACTGTGCAATTAAAGATGTGGAAATCATAGTCCCTGTTCTCAAGGAGCTTATACTCCTTCACTGTAACTTAGAAACTGAAAGGCTTCCTTTAAAATACAGTACATCCTATCAGGCTTTCCCAGCACACACAGGCATGCTTATACAAGAGGCCTGGAGTTTCTCTGGTGACCCTACCCACAGCCCATGCCACACACACATTTTATCGTGACCACCTGTTTCTTCCTCTCCTCAGTAATTTCATGACCAGTTCTCTCGTGCGCCTTTATATTATTGTGTTTTGCATGATCATTTTGAATGTAATATTTATGAACATGTACTAAAGACAGCAGGTCAATTGGTCCGAGCTTTAAAAAAAATGACCATTTAAACTAGTCTTCAAAGATACCATCTCCCTTCTAATAGGTAGCAGTTTAGTGATTCCCATAGTTTTTCACTTCAACCCAGGTAGAAACATGCCCCTGGGAGGCAGGTTAAACAGGTCTATCTTTTAACTTCAGAAAACAGATTTTTTTTTTTTTTCCCACAGCAACTGTTTTGAAGTATTTTATCTAAAGAACACAAAACAAACACAGGCAAATTATAGTGCTCCCTTATTCACCTCAGTTGGTTCTGAAGGTTTTGGATTTAAAGTAATACAGCAGAAACCCAGTAAGTCAATATGTCACAATAAGTGAAAAATGGAGAGCAAGGCAATCAATGTAGCTAATGATTAGGAAAAAAGTGTTTGTAAATAATAAATATTAATATTGTAGTATATAGTATAATAATATCATTAACAGAAAACAAAAACTGATAATAAAATATTCCTAATATTGTTGACTTTCTGGAATACTAAACAGCAAAACTGCTTAAGAGTAAGCATTTTCCTTGCAAGAATTAGCAGTACTGAGTGTTTTAAAAACAGGAGACCACAACAAAAATTCAAAACCCGTACTCTTGGTGTTTAAGATCCTCTCATCAGAACAATTAGTCTCAACCCCCACCCCCAAAAAGTCCATCTGATACAGGGAATATCACACAGGAGGAGGGGGCAGAGACGCAACAGAGCACTTAAAAATCAGTGAGGAGGGGGCACCAGCGAGGTGGAGGGCTAGCTAAGAGGCACTAACACTTCTCGCTCCACAAAAACAGCAAATGAACAAAAATAGGGGAAGCTATGTTTCCTTAAAACACAGAAAGTTCTGGACTACAACAAAGCAGCAGCAAAACCTGTGCAGAGCTCAAAAAGCAGGGACAGCCGCACAGTGAAGGGAACGGTGAAGGAAACATTTCAGCCGCGTCCCCTCATTTCCCAGTCCAGAGCAGCTCGGCTCCAGGAAGGATGCCCTCAGAGGAATCACTTGATGGGGGAAGGAGAGCAGGAGAACCCTAGTGAGCCTCCCTGCTGTGGACGCCTGCAGCCTTTGCTGTTGAGGACCGCACAGTCTTCAGCAGGGCTGTCTGGAGTGCCCCCATTGCATCTGCTCCTGGGACCGCACTACGGTGAGGCCTGCCCTCAGGGTCCCCAGGTGCAGCGGTGCCCCACTCTCCACGGGTGGATGCCACACGCCTTGCCATATACTGAACCAGGGCTGCCATTGCTCTGTGCCCGACTCCCAGGCCTCGGTCACAACTCGGTCCCACCATTTCTGGGACATCGGTTGCTGATAAAAATCCAAAGCATACCACTACAAAAAGTCATCAACTCACAAGGACAAACATAAAGAGAGGAACAAAGGGCTCACAAAATAATCAGAAAGCAAAGAACAATACGGAGGTAAGTTGTTATCTATCAATAATTACTCTAAATGTAAATGATTTTTTACCACTAAAAAGAGTAGCTGAATAGATATAAAAACAAGACTGAATTACATGCTCACTACAAGAGACTCATTTGCGCTATAAGGACAGTCACAGGCTGAAAGTAAAGGGATGGGAAAAGATATTCTATTAAAATAGAAAACAAGTCAGGAGTAGACACAATCACATCAAACAAAACAGACTAACTCAAAAGCTGTAACAAAAGACAAAGGTCACCGTACAATGATAAACGGGTCTGAATTAATTTAAGCAGAATATAACAATTGTAAATATGTACATACCCAATACTCGAGCACCTAAATATATTAAACAATTATTAACAGATCTGAAGGCAAAAATACACAGCAATGCAATAATAGTAGAGGACTTCAATATCCCACTTTCAACAAAGTATAGATCATTCAGACAGAAAATCAATAAAACAATAATGGACTTGAATGATACTTTAGATCAAATAGACCCAGCATGTACACACACACATATATATAAAACATTCTATCCAACAGAATACAGGCATACCTCATTTTTGGATTTTGCTTTATTGTGCCTCACAGACACTACAGTTTTTACAAACTGAAGGTTTGTAGCAACCCTGTGTTAAGCAAATCTATCGGTGCTATCTTGCCAACAGCATTTGCTCATTTTGTGTGTCATATTTTGGTTATTCTTGCAATACTTCAAACTTTTTCAGTTATTATATTTGTTATGGTGACCTGTGATCAATGATCTTTGATATTAATATAGTAATTGTTATGGGCACATAAACTGTGCCCATGTAGGACAGCAAACTTAGTAAATGTTTGTTCTCACTGCTCCACTGACCAGCTGTTTCCATCTCTCTCCCTCTCCTGTGTCTCTGAGACACAGCAATATTGAAATTAGGCCAATTAAGAAGCCTATAATGGCTTCTAAGTGTTCAAGTGACAGGAATAGTCCTGCATCTCTCATTTTAAATCAAAAACTAGAAATGATTAAGCTTGGTGAGAAAGGCATGACAAAGGCAGAGATAGGCCTAAAGCTAGGGCTCTTGCACCAAATGGTCAAGTTGTGAATGCAAATGGAAAGTTCTTGAGGGAAATTAAAAGTGCTACTCCAGTGAACACATGAATTTTAAGAAAGTGAAAGTCTTATTGCTGATGAAGTTTTAGTGGTATGGATAGATCAAACAAGCCACAATATCCCCTTAAGCCGCAGCATAATTCAAAGTAAGGCCCTTACTCTCTTCAATTCTGTGAAGGCTGAGAGAGATGAGGACAAGTGTGAGGAAAAGTGTGAAGCCAACAGAGCTTGGTTTGTGAGGTTTAAGGAAAGAAGCAGTCTCCGTAATATAAGTGTAAGATAAAGCAACAAATGCTGATGTAGAAGCTGCAGCAAGTCACCCAGAGGATCTAGCTAATTAATCCAGGTGGTTACACTGAAAACAGATTTTCAGTGTAGACAAAACTATCTTCTGTTGGAGGATGCTGCCGTCTAGGACTTTGATAGCTAGAGAGGAGAAGTCAATGCCCAGCTTCAAAGCTTCAAAGGGCAGGCTGACTCTCTTGTTAGGGGCTCATGCAGCTGGTGACTTAATGTTGAAGCCAATGCTCATTTACAGTCCCCCAAATCCCATGGCCCTCAAGAATGATAATCTACTCTGCCTGTGCTCCATAAATGGAACAACAAAGTCTAGATGACAACACACTTACAGCATGGTTTCCTGAATATTTTAAACCCATTGTTGAAACCTACTGCTCAGGAAAAGATTCAAGATATTACTCCTCATTGGCAATGCAGTAATAGCAACATTATTCAACATTGTTTTCATGTCTACCAACATAACATTCATTCTGCAGCTCATGAATCAAGGAATATTTCAACTTTCAAGTCTTATTCTTTAGTCCAGTAGTCATGTATGGATGTGACAGTTGGACTATAAAGAAAGCTGAGTACCAAAGAATCGATGCTTTTGAACTGTGGTGTTGGAGAAGACTCCTGAGAGTCCCTTGGACTGCAAGGAGATCCAACCAGTCCATTCTGAAGATCAGTCCTGGGTGTTCTTTGGAAGGAATGATGCTAAAGCTGAAACTCCAGTACTTTGGCCACCTCATGTGAAGAGTTGACTCATTGGAAAAGACTCTGATGCTGGGAGGGATTGGGGGCAGGAGGAGAAGGGGATGACAGAAGATGAGATGATTGGATAGCATCACTGACTCAATAGACATGAGTTTGGGTGAACTCTGGGAGTTGGTGATGGACAGGGAGGCCTGGCGTGCTGCAGTTCATGGGGTCGCAAACAGTCGGACACGACTGAGCGACTGAAATGAACTGAACTGAAGGCTACAGGTGTGACAGACGGGGATTCCCCTGATGGATCTGGGCAGGGTCAATGGAAAACCTTCTGGAAAGAAGTCACCATTCTAGATGCCACTAAGAACATTTGTGAGTTATGGGAACAGGTCAAGGTATCCACATTCACAGGAGTTTGTAAGAAGTTGATTCCAATTCCATCCAATCCCCTTGGATGACTTTGAGAGGTTTAAGACTTCAGTAGAGGAAGTAACTGCAGATGTGGTGGAAATAAGAGAACTAGTGTTAAGAGTGAAGCCTGAAGATGTGAATTGCTGAAATTTCATGATAAAACCAGTGGGGAAGAAGTTGCTTCTTATGGATGAGTGAAGAAAGTGGTTTCTTGAGACAGAATCTACTCCTGGTGAAGATGCTGTGAAGACTGCTGAAATGACAACAGAGCATTAAGAATATTACATAATAGTTGATAAAGCAGTTTCAGGCTTTGAGAGGACTGACTCCAGTTTTGAAAGGTGGATAAAATGCTGTCATACAGCACTGCATGCTACAGATAAATAATCTGAGTCAACTGACGTGGCAAACTTTCATTACTGTCTCTTATTAAGAGACTGTCACAGCCACCTCAGCCTTCAATAGATAAACCAGCCGGTCAGTCAGCAGTCAACATCAAGGTAAGATCCTCCACCAACAAAATAACAAAACAAAGAGTCACAGAAGGCGCAGATGATGACTAGTATTTTTTAGCAATACCATGTTTAAATTGTTTTAGACATAATGTTATTGCATATTTAGTAGACTACAGCATAAACATACATAAAAAGTTCACATGACTCACTCTCTTGTGACAATTACTTTATTGTAGTGGTCTGGAACCAAACCTGCACTATCTCTGAGGTATTACCTGTACATATTCTTCTCAAGCACACAAGGAACATTCTCAGGATAGATCATATGTTAAATCACAAAATAAGTCTCAACAAACTTAAGATGACTAAAATCATACCAAGTATCTTTTCTGATTGCAACAGTATGAAACTAGAAATCGGTAGCAGAAGGAAAGTTGGGAAGTTCACGTAAGTGAACTCACATCTAACTGGAAATTATACATATACTTCTGAGCAACTAATGGCTCAAAGAAGTCAAAAGGGAACTCAAAAGATACCGTGGGGGAAGAAAAAATGGTATACACACACGTATACACACAGAGGAATATTATTGACCCATAAAAAAGAAGGAAATCCTACCATTTGAGACAATGTGGATCAACCTGGAAGTTTAACTGAAATAAGCCAGACGGAGAAAACAAACACTATGGAAGGCCAACTTCATAGAAACAGACAATAGAATGGTGGTTGCCAAGAGCTGAAGATGGCAGAAATGAGGCAATGTAGGTCAAAGGATATACATTTTCAGTTACACAAACAATAATTTCCAAGGTATAATGTATAGTATTGTGACCACGCTTAATAATATGGTACTGAGTACTTGAAAGTTGCCAAGAGAAGACCTCAAGCATTCTCACCATCAAAAAAAGAAAAAAAAGCAAACTATGTGAGGCGATGTACGTGCCAATTATCTTGATATTGGTACCATTCCATAATGTGTATCAAATCACCATGTTTATACTTAAACATATTGGAAAAGACTCTGATGCTGGGAGGGATTGGGGGCAGGAGGACAAGGGGACGACAGAGGATGAGATGGCTGGATGACATCACTGACTCGATGAACCTGAGTTTGAGTGAACTCCAGGAGTCGGTGATGGACAGGGAGGCCCAGCGTGCTGCAATTCATGGGGTCGCAAAGAGTCGGACACGACTGAGCGACTGATCTGATCTGATATACATATTTTTCAATTATTCCTCAATAAAGTTTTAAAAAAAGAGTCAGGACAGTAAAGCATTACCAGATAAAACATTCAGTTGAGCCAAAAGGATACTGAGAGCTTATATTGTTGAAGGTCTTAAAAAGAAATATATATATATATAAGAAATATATATATAAAATGAAATATAAAATGAGCTTGTTGATACTTGGCAAAAAGAAAAATAGATTAGCAGCTGGACTTGAAAACAAAAGAGGAAGGCAATTTAATATATTTCTTTGCTATCCTCGGATTTCTCCCTTGCAAATTTCAGCTCTTGTGAGCAAATCTGGAAGTTGGTGAGAGAGGACTCCAGCTTTGCTGTGGCATGAATTTGAATTCTACAGTGAGGTGGCTATGTGGAAAAATTGCCTAGGGAGTGTGACTGGACATTCCAGCATCCACATCTTGCTGGTGAGTTACTGTTTCCGAATATTAAAACTTTGCCCTGGCATGGTCCCTCTGTAGCCATTTGAAGGAAATTCTTTAAAACATCCAGTAATACTTCATGGTATATTGTATGGTGCTATTTGGGTTAACAAAAATCTTAGCATATATCCCTTTTGCCCCAAGAATTTACTGTTTAAGCTGAAGACACCTAGATGTCCTTGTTTTACTATAATCTGTATGTCTAAGGGCATCACATACACTGTGCTTTCGGTTATCCTCTAATTATTCTTTATTATAGTGACTCTATAATTCCTCAGAGGCAGGAATTCATTATTTTAAGTTAAAAACCTACAGCACTCTGTGGAGAATTCTTATACCAAGAAAAATGCCTACTTTCCTCCTATGCATCAGGGTTGGAAGACCTCTATAAAATTCATTTGATTATAATGTATAAACCATCAAAATAAAGTAGCATCACAATTACTATTAGGAAGTGAATGAAAAGAAGCAGTGCTAATGAAATTGTTTCAGGAAAGTTACAGTGGGAAATCCAATTCTGAAAATAAGTATTTCTAGATTAGGAGAATTTCACTTTCTCAACTATATACACACATTTTTGTTCTCAGAATTAGTTAAGAATTAACTTTTCAACATTTGGTGGTCACTTACTATGTAAAATCAGTTTTTAACAATAAAAACATAAGATATGGTAGAAAGTATTATTCGACTTTATTAACCTCACTCACAATGTTGAAAACAAATGCAAAATTAAGTAGTGACCTTGAAAGTCTAATTCAAAGCATGGTCTCTTAGATTTAAGAAATAGGGCAGATATGTCACAAGAGGGAGAGGAACCAAAAAACCAAATCCAAGACCTCAATGATTTATCTATATATTATAAACTTCAAGCTGTAGCCCTTATATTCCTTTAAATGAGATTTTCTTTTGACTTTCCCTTGACCTCATCAGTAACTGAATTTTTAACCAGATCTTATAACCTATCACGAGCCTTCCAGTTATAAATTAAAGAAAAAACAAAAAACAAAACACAGGCAGATACGTTTACTAAGTTCTTTATGAAATTTACCACTCACAGCTCATGTTCACAAATAAGCTTCAAAAATCAAAAGGACTGTGATATTCTTAAAACCCAAAGGCTAGTAGATAAAGGCCCACCTTTCGGATCTCTTCTGCATTTGAAGAAATGATCTGATCTAATGATGTTACTGTAGAAATACATCACATATTTTAACATCAGTAAGATATGACATTCAAGGGGAGAGCCAATAAACCTTTGCATTTTAAACCCAAAGGAACACATGTTGGACACCTTAAATTATAAAATTCAATTCTAAGCAGGAACTGTTACTGTGTAACAAATACTGCTCATATCAAAAGTGCTGGTGACAAGGAATTCAATATGCCCTCCCACAGAATCTGTTCACATATGTATGCATATACCTATTATTGTAATAAGATTTTAAATGTTTAAGGTGCTTAAATTTTGCACTGCAGGACTAATTCGATAGGTATTCATCTGCTACCTCTTTGTAGCAGCTCCAGTTACAGTGAGTGATCCACAGGCAAAAGGGCAAATAAATGCTGTTATTTTCTGGAATGTGGCATTTGTGGCGCTGGAGTGCCCTCTATTGGTAGTGAAGAGGACACACTCATTAGCTGCCCCGCATGCATCTTCTCGTTAACCCGGAGTTCACATCCATCCTGCAGCATTCGAACTGCTATTCGTGCAATGTTCTTAGAGTCATCAAGACCACTGTGAGGCCGCCCGTCGTAATCCATTCCGAGTTTTTCAAGCATTATTGTCAGCTTAGTTTGGCTTCGAGGAACCTGAAACATGAACAGCTCGGTGAATAATTCTTTAGTATTTTGTAAGTCTCAATGAAGTGGAAAATAAGAGGCTGAAAATTAACAGTAATAGGCAAAATAGTAAAAATTTAGGCCAAGGGCAAATACTCCTAGATCAAATGAAGCAAATAAAATTCTCAGACTTAGAAAAAAAATGATCTTAGAGTTTTAGATAAAAATATACATAAACAGATGGAGTCCATAAAAAAAAAAGTTTGCAGCTTTGTAACTTAATTATTTATGAAAGGAAATACATTGTTCTGAACAGCTAAGTTGAAGCCCTACTGTTTTAACACAAACTGTTTTGCATGGTATTTTTCTGTAATGTATTATTTTAATTGACTGACAAAATTTATAATTTTTATATATCAAATGATACTATCACCACAGGGAAAAGGCAGCCCACAGAATGGAAGAAAATATTTGCAAATCACATATATGAAAAGGGATTAACATCTAGAATGTATAAAGAATTCTTAAAATGCAACAACAAAAAAAGCAAACAATCTGATTGAAAGTTGTAAACACTCTCCAGTCATTAGAAATGTAAACACTGAATAATGATTATAAAGCTAATGTGACTGAGTTAGAAAGATGCAGGGAGGGGAAGGATAGGCAGGAATGGTCGCTGTTTAATGGAGCTAAATCTTCACTGTCCACTGCAGGAACTCAACAGATAACTCAGACTGAAAACTCAAGAAATAGCATAAATATATAATTTAGAAATAGGAAGGTTAATATGAGAAGAAATAGCTTAAAAAACTGCAAGTGTTTGGGAGAAATGGAACCAGTACTGGTAAGGGCCATGGGGGAAGACTGCTATTTAAGACCCGCAATATTATTTAGTATTTTAAAAAATTCATACTGCACACACATATTAACTTTGCTAAAATTAAAAATCAGTATGAACTGTTTGTTCCAGAAGCAAGCCATATATTTCAGTTTCAAATCTCTGTTACTAAAGATCACCAGTGGACATGGGCGTGTGCAGAATTTGGGAGATAATTAAGGAAAGGGAAGCCCAGACCATGGGGTCACAAAGTCACAAAGACTTAGCAACTGAACAACAACAATACATATGCATTTATCCTGTTTGAGTAACAGGTTGAGTGAGGAAGATAGCTTATTTTTCTAAACTCACATGAACATAACTATTTAGAATCTGATTAATAATTAATTATATGATCTTTTTCTGTGAAAAGTCCCTAGTAAATTACAACTTTATGTACATGCAAAATATAATAAATTTATCAAGAGCAATATAATCAATATAGTAATCTTACCTTGTAAAAGTTTCCATATGACTTTCGAATATTGATCCACTTTTTGGCAAAAGGCGGATATTTGAGCCTGCTTAGCTGGCACTGAATGTTCAAGAACTTACTCATATCCCATGAACTTAAGTCGAAAGAGGAAAGAAAACTGAATTAAATACATGCTCTACCATTCTTTAAAATGAGGATCTTAAGTCATTCTATTTGTTTTTATTTATACATCATCCTTCTTATATTTACATATAACATCAAGCTCAGAAACTAACTTCTCTTTTCTCCACAATAACTCAAAAATAAACTTCCCCTCTATCCTCTTGAGCATTTTTTCACAACTCTAAAGAACTGCCCAGCTTACTTTTAATGCCAGGTTTATCACATTAGGAAGGTCTTTGAGGGTATGCTTTGAAATAAAACAAAAACTACAAACAAATGAACAAAATACTTGAGAGAAACAAAGATGATGTCAAGTAGTTAAAACACAATTTGTTCTGCCACAGTACATGCTTCTACAACACAAACCAAGAATCCTGACTGTATCATGTAGAAACTGTGCTGCTTCATACATAGTTTTTCCTCAGCCAAAGGAGTCAGAATTGAAACAGTTGAAATCATACTCTTCAGTAAGAAAGAAAAAAGAAAACTTCTCAACTCAGCTGCTGTAATGGCAAGTGGAGTACTTTTAAGAAAATTAAAGACAAGTGCCTGCCCCCACGATCCTCTGGCTTCTGTGTACTTGTAACATCCTCTGAGGTGACTTCCATAGACCCCAGGCTGCTTGCCTGTACTGTCCAAATTATCTCTGGAGGTATATCAATTACTTTTTGTTAGTCCTCTGGTTACAAAATTGCATAGATTTTGAACAATTTGTCCCAGAATGCAAGGTTTTATAGAACTGCACACACCATGTTATAACAGAGACACCTGTGTAATTAAGCAGGGACACTACTCATTTATCCCAAAAATCAGTAATCGATTTCTAAATAGGCTCATCAATGTTTTCACAAATTTCCATTTCTAATCCCTGTTTTAATCACTCTCATGTCCATACTTGACTTTTCCTGTAACTAATGTTTAGGAAGCATAGTTTCAAGCTCAGCACTACAGTAAGCAATATGGAAGATTCTCACGTTGCAAAACCTCTTGCTCTGAAAAGACTGTTAATTTCCTTGCAAACATAAATCTTACACACATAAAGTTTAGATATCAGAATATTTAGTCAGATGCCAATATGAAAGGTACCTATTGCAGAGGCTGTAAGACTTCAACAGAAACATCAACATGAGTTATAATGTCTGGAGTAAAACACGAGGTGGGCTTTGAGTAATAAAGTAAATAGTGAAGGAAGGGAACCTTCCAGCAGAGAGGAAAGTTGCATGCATACACAGAGGAAGGATAAACCCCTGTGATTCATGTGTCAGCCTGACTGGAGTGAAAAAGAGAAACAGCAGGAGGATTAGGCTACACAGGTAGGGTGGGATTAGATGAGAGCCTTGAAAGCCAGACTGAAGAGTTTGCACTTTATTGAGCAAGAAGTGTTGTGATAAAAACAATAAAACCATTTAGATTTTGCATATTAATATTTAATCTTCTTCTAGTCCTGGATCAGACTGTTATTTCTTTCACTCCTCTCTTTGACCCCTCAGTTCAGTTCAGTCACTCAATCGTGTCTGACTCTTTGCAACCCCATGAATTGCAGCACGCCAGGCCTCCCTGTCCATCACCAACTCCCTGAGTTCACCCAAACTCATGTCCATTGAGTCGGTGATGCCATCCAGCCATCTCATCCTCTGTCATCCCCTTCTCCTCCTGCCCCCAATCCCTCCCAGCATCAGGGTCTTTTCCAATGAGTCAACTCTTCACATGAGGTGGCCAAAGTACTGGAGTTTCAGCTTTAGCATCATTCCTTCCAAAGAACACCCAGGACTGATCTCCTTTAGGATGGACTGGTTGGATCTCCTTGCAGTCCAAAGGACTCTCAAGAGTCTTCAACACCACAGTTCAAAAGCATCAATTCTTTGGTGCTCAGCTTTCTTCACAGTCCAACTCTCACATACATGACCACTGGTCTCACATACATGACCACTGGAAAAACCATAGCCTTGACTAGATGGACCTTTGTTGGCAAAGTAATGTCTCTGCTTTTGAATATGCTATCTAGGTTGGTCATAACTTTCCTTCCAAGGAGTAAGCATCTTTTAATTTCATGGCTGCAGTCACCATCTGTAGTGATTTTGGAGCCCAGAAAAATAAAGTCTGACACTGTTTCCACTGTTTCCCCATCTATTTCCCATGAACTGATGAGACCAGATGTCATGATCTTCGTTTTCTGAATGTTGAGCTAAACCAACTTTTTCACTCTCCTCTTTCACTTTCATCAAGAGGCTTTTTAGTTACTCTTCACTTTCTGCCATAAGGGTGGTGTCATCTGCATATCTGAGGTTATTGATATTTCTCCCGGCAATCTTGATTCCAGCTTGTGTTTCTTCCAGCCCAGCGTTTCTCATGATGTACTCTGCATAGAAGTTAAATAAGCAGGGTGACAATATACAGCCTTGATGTACTCCTTTTCCTATTTGGAACCAGTCTGTTCCATGTCCAGTTCTAACTGTTGCTTCCTGACCTGCATATAGGTTTCTCAAGAGGCAGGTCAGGTGGTCTGGTATTCCCATCTCTTTCAGAATTTTCCAGAGTTTATTGTGATCCACACAGTCAAATGCTTTGACCCTTAGGACTTAAAAATTTAACTAAGGATAAGGATATGAAAGGAAAACTACTGAATGCTGTGGGGGCTCCTTCAGGAAATAATATTTTCTGTGGTTATTCTAAAAGTTAGATGAATAAGGACATCTTTAATCTTAAAAAGCAGATTAAGATAAATTTCCTAAATACTTACCCATCTGTTAATATGGAATATTTATACTTTGTCCCTAATTCCTTCAATTTCATCCAGTCAATGACTTTTTTCAGTACCTGAGGGAAGGTATCGGCTTTGTCTACTTGATCCTGAGGATACGAAAGTAAAATACACAAAAATCACGGTAGTTACATGCAGTCCTACAAAATACTCAGCACAGAAACACTGGAGGGACATGAAAGAACAGGACAAAGTCTTATCTATGATGTTTTGAGCTCTATGGTTTCTTAGGCTAAGATTCACCCAAAATTCCAATTTTAAGACAATTAAAAATTGTTTATAGCCAAATATTAGGAACTGCTTTCAACTGAAGTATATAATCGTCCCCAAATGAAGATTTAAGATCATCCGCAGGCATTTTCTTTTTTCAGGCCTCAACCTAGTGGCTTCCCAATTCTCCAGAGGGGAGAAAAGGGGAATCTCTTCTTAGCTGAAAGCCCTGGCCCTCTACAGTGTCTCCACACCTCAAAGCTCACATCTTTCCAAAACATACTACATCCATCTTCCTAAGATGTAAATCATCCATCACATCACTGTCATACTTAAAATCCTCCAAACACTCCCCAAGGCTTTCCAGACAAAAAAGACACATAAGACCCTTCATGATATAGCTCATCTCTATTACTTCAGCTTTATTTGTGACCATTTTCTCATCAGCCCATAAGACACCTGAACCATCCTGAAACACTTAAAAGTTCTGCCCTTCACACCTGAAATGCCCAGTCATTCTTTTACATCTGTTTACTCATCGTGACTCTGTCCAAGCTCACCAACTTGAGTTTTGCCCAGGACAGTCCTCCGTTCCCTTTGTCAAAGAAAGGTCTTTCTACAGGGGCCCATGACACCCTGAGGAAACACTGACTGTCAGTCTTCCTAACCATACTGTGACCACTGATTTTTTGTGTCAGTTCCCCCACCCTACAATTGCTAAGCGAGCTGAGGAGAGAGACTATCCTGACTATTTCTGTATCTCTTGTAGCTCGGCAGATATTATAGCACACCCTCAAATATTTGCTGAACGAATGAATAAAGCAACTAAGTAAATGGACAAAGGGCCTGCCACATTAGAATACAACCAAAAATCAGAGACCTAAAAAAAATTACGTTATATATAAAACCAGGTTGTAAACAGATATATTTTAAAACTTCATCCCCAAGTGCAGCATGGTAACTTAACTCTTTCTTCACTAATGCTCCAAACAAATGATATGCTTAGATTCATCATTACAACACTTTAAAAGGAATGGCTGAAAAAAAATCTTATCAGGTATAAAATGTGCTTTCCTGTTTTCTAAGTATTACAAAGCAAAAGATCTTTACCAAGAAAGGAAAGTCTCACATTTAATTGTTTACAACAATAATTTTATGAAATAAATCCCTAATTTCAAAACTTCCTTCAAACTCTAGAAAAAGGAACACAGAATGATAACCTGAGTAATTCCAGTTAGATTGATGCAGAAGTCAGAAAGTTGGGTGTTAATCTCTGGTCTCACATACTGCTGAAACGTATCTTCCTACAAGGGAAGGACAGCAAATTGAAGTATTTCTATGACTTAAGATACATGACATAATATATGACAACATCAGCCACACTGGGTTGTAACCTTACAGGTGGTTAAGGCAGAGACTACAGTTTTAACAATTTAAGGATAATGTCCTATTCCCAAATTACTTTGATTTTTTAATTAAAAAATTATGTTTCACACTTTACAAACGTTTAAGACAGAACAAGTATCTGAAGTCTTCAAACCAAAGTTTAACCAGAGGAGCAAAACACTGATGATTTTGCTTATAATATTTTGGAAATGTAAAGCCTATTAATGCAACCTCTAGTTGAAGATATTAAGAGCTTTTTAAATAACAGAAAGTATGCTGAAGAAATGCCAGTTTTCAGTTACAATAAATTAGTTCAGATTCCTGCTCTCATTCACTCCTAATTAGATCTTATTTATATATTAAGATTTCATTAAACTGAATTCTGAATAATCGAAATTTAACTATATGACATGAAGCAGTTTAAAGCGTAGTAATAGCACTGATTATTTTAGCAATGTTTAACCTCTTGAAGAAGCTTTCGGGTTTGCATTCTTATTTTGTGCTCACACAACTCTGTGAACTCAGTAAGGACAGAACTGTTATCATCAGGCTCAGATCTAAGTGCTTCTTCCTTTAGCCCAATGCTGCTTCCCTAAACCAGATCACACTAAGATACTGGTTCAAATTAAGGACAATTTCAAAGTCTTTTAAAGATTTATTGGCAGCAATTATTAACACTAGGTAGCTATGAAGGAAAAGACAGAATATTCCTTATAATAGAAGATTAAAAATTTAAGAAAAAATAGTGTTTACAAAATTCTTTTTACACACCTGTTTATTAAGCAGATGAATTATCAATAGTTAATACTTGTAAAAGAGTGAAAGAACCACAAAGAACATCTGAATGTCTAAAGTTAAGAGATGTCCTTTACTTATCAGACGTATTTCAAAAGAAAAAATTCTACCTCTTGGATTTCTTAGATAAATGAAGTCTATCCTTTTAAGTATCAGGATTTTATTGCATAATTTTATATGAAAATCTTTTAAAAAAATCCAGTATCTCTTACCATTACAAGCTGGTATTATTTAACATTGGTAACAGAATGATGCCAGAGAACTAACTATGCATTCATTGACCAAATACTGAGTAATTACTTAAATAAATTACATAGTAAGTTAAAAGGTGATGAAGATTCTTAAAAAATAAGAGTAGATACAAGGGATCAGAAACACTGGTGTCTGGGGTGTTCAGACTGAACAGAGGATCAGTTAGACTTTATTTAGAAGGCAAGAGTTAAGGAAGGCCTGGAAGGAAGGCCTGGAATGATGGGTGGGAGGAAGGAAATGAGCAGCAAGATCTCTGGAGGAAAGGAATTTGAGCTAAAGCTCTGGGAGGTGAGGGGGTGGAGCATGCCTGGCATTTCTGAGAAGCAGCAAGCTGGTCAACACGCTGTAATCAGAGGTAACTAGAGGCCAGATTGTAAAAGGGATATCACTTTTATTCTGAGTTAAATGGGGAGCCATAAAAGAGTTGTGAGCAAAGGAATGAAATTATATGACTTACATTTTATAAGGCGCACTCTGTTCACTAAAGGGGCTTCCCTCATAGCTCAGCTGGTAAAGAATACGCCTGCAATGCAGGAGACCTGGGTTTGATCCCTGGGTTGGGAAGACCCCTTGGAGAAGGGAAGGGCTACCCACTCCAGTATTCTGGCCTGGAGAATTCCAAGGACTGTATAGTCCATGGGGTTGCAAAGAGTCAGACACGACTGAGCAACTTTCACTGGTCACTAAATTGAGAACTGGCGGTAGGAAACAAGGACACAAGGGAAGCCCAAGAATACTGGAGTGGGTAGCCTATCCCTTCTGCAGCAGATCTTCCTGACCCAGGAATTGAATCGGGGTCTCCTGCATTGCAGGCAGACTCTTTACCAACTGAGCTATCAAAGAAAGCCCTTAGACAGAAGCAGAGACTGGTTAAATGGTGAACAAATGCAGTAAACCCAGACAAGAAATCAATGGGGCTCAAACTACAGTCATAGCAATGCAGTTAAATGGCTGGTTCTGGATACACTCTGAAAGCAGAACAAACAAGAGTCGCTGATAGCATAGATGTATGATGCGAAAGAATAGGAGTCAAAGATGACGCCAATGTTTCGTGATTGAGCAAGCAGAAAGACTGAGTTGCCAGCCCTCAAGCCAGGAAAGGCTGAAGATAACACAAGTTGACAGTAAATTCAGTCTGGGACACGTTAGGATGGCTGTTTAGATGTCCAAGTAGAGATGTTACGTGACAGCCTGGATTTTGGATAGAGGATGAGGTTGGAGATATATATTCAGAAGATACCAGTTTCTATGGAATTTCTAAAAGCTATGGAACTAGATGATAGGCGAGTTCATTAAGGGAGAAAGCATATACAGAGAAGAGGACCTGGGATTGAACCTATGGCATCCAATACTAGGAAGTTGGAAGAAGAGGAAACAGCAAAGGAAATTGTGAAAGGCAACCCAGTGAGGCTGGCAAAAACATAAGACAATGAGGGGTACTGGCAGTCCCCTGAAGAAAGTGTTTCAAGGAGGGAGTGGTCAGTTCCACCAGGACTTAGGTAAAGGTCAAAGATGACACTGAGGAGTGATTTTAGTGGAGTGATGGGATGGAATACATAAGTTACATCTATAAGTGGTGGGGATTTAAGAGAATGGGAGGAAACAGAGACAGACATGTATATAACTTTTATAAAGAAATCTGCTGTAGAGGAACAAAGACAAAGGGTAGTTGTCAGGGAAGTGGCATCAAGCTAAGGCTTTTTCTGGTGTGAAAAATGACGAGTTTGTATGTGATGGGATTGCAGCCATGAAATTAAAACACACTTGCTCCTTGGAAGAAAAGCTATGACAAACCTAGACAGCATATTAAAAAGCAAAGATATCACTTTGCCAACAAAGGTCCTTACAGTCAAAGCTATAGTTTTTCCAGTAGTGATGTACAGACGTGAGAGTTGGACCATAAAGAAGGCAGAGCACTGAAGAATCTATGCCTTTGAACTGTGGTGCTAGACAAGACTCCTGAGAGTCCCCTGGACTGCAGGAGATCAAACCAGTCAATTCTAAAGGAAATCAATACTGAATATTCATTGGAAGAACTGATGCTGAAGCTGAAGCTCCAGTACTCCAATACTTGACCACCTGATGCAAAGACAAACTAATTGGAAAAGACCCTGATGCTGGGAAAGATTGAAGGCGGGAGGAGAAGGGGACGACAGAGGATGAGATGGTTGGATGGCATCACTGATTCAACGGATATGAGTTTGAGCAAACTCCGGGAGATAGTGAAGGACAGGGAGACTGGTGTGCTTCAGCTCATGGGGTCTCAGAGTTGGACACGACTGAGCGACTGAACAACAATGTGATGGGAACAACACAGTAGAAAGCAATGAATCATTCATGTCTAAATGTGGGACAAGAGTGGCAAGCGCCTCATCCATCACTGAGAAAGTAAGACCTAGTGAATTATGCAAGATGATTTTTCATAACTGTCATTTTTTGTTTTAATTATACCAGAATACCGGAGTAGGTAGCCATTCCCTTCTCCAGGGACTGAACCTGTAGAATTGATCCCTTCCCAACCTAGGGATTGAACCCAGGTCTCCTGCACTGCAGGCAGATTCTTTATCAGCTAAACCACTAGGGAAGCCCCAAAACACTAAAGTGGGCAGCCTCTCCCTTCTCCAGCAGATCTTCCCAACCCAGGAATCAAGCCAGGGTCTCCTGCATTGCAGGTGGATTCTTTACCAGCTCAGCTACCAGGGAAGCCTTCTTTTAATTTACTGACCTTTAATCTGCTTTAGACAAGGAATTATTTAAATGGGCTGATTAAGACTATAACTAAAGAGGCTTCAAACGGCACAAAGGAAAAAATGCTGTGTATTTTAATGCACAGAGCCTCTTTATATTTATTCCCAGTGTGTGGCAACTGGGGATACCATAAAAGTGGTACCTCTGTACAGATGAGCAGTTACAATCCTTGGTCAGATTTTACAAGGCAAATGGCATTTATTTGGAGGGATCCTGTTGAACTCCTGAGCTAACAATGCATGTATGTCATATGGCTTAAAAGCCAAGGTTACAAGACTTGTTTCACCCATAAACTTTTCATCAGAAAGCTAACTGGTTTAAGTTGAAAGGTAATTTCTGTACCTTAGCATTTTTATAGATCAGAGTATACAGTAGTCTACTGCAGTAGTTCTCAACCTTGACTACATACCAACTGAGCTTGAAAGAAAAAAAAAAGCTGATGCTAGGGGCCCCACCATAGAACTAATCTTTGGGACAAAGGCCAGGCATCAGTGGGTTTTGTGTTTTTTTAAGCTACTGGAAAAGGAGAGCAGCAGACTCTGAAATTATTATAGTTCATCTATTAAGAATGAATCAAGAGCAAACACCCCCTCTTTAGAATTCTAACTAAAACAGCAAATGGAATCCTCCACCTTACTAGTCAACCCCAGAACAGCTGCTGGTAAAACAAAAATTAAAATATAACAATTCACTTACTATTTCTAAGGTATGAGTATTCAGTAAAACAACAGGAAATTCAATTATTTCATGTATGAACTCAGGTGGGTTTCCCTCTTCACAAGTGGCTTCAAAGTCAATAATACAAATGTAATCATAGTAACTGTCAGCACAATTGCTCTCTTTCAACATCAGCTTCTGCTTCTTGTAATAGTTTTTCAGTCTCTTCTTTAGTACATCCTTTACACCTCTATTGAAAATAAGAATAAAATGAACTCTTAAGTAATTTTACAGACAAGAATGTGAACTCCTACTTGCTGGCACTGGTTGAACACTGACAGTCACAGCCTAATTTAGCAAATGTTAGCCAAAATGAAGGTAAAGAAAGCAGGAATCAGAGCTAAGTCAGCAACCAACTAACTAAAACAGAACATCTAATACGGCATCAATATTTTCCTTCACATGTAATTTTTCATTTTTCTTGTACAGTATATAAACTATATATTGGTCTTTCACACGAGAAGCTTTGCTGGCATATACCACCTACCTAGCCCTGTTGCCTTATATAATAAGATAACATACAGGATACAAAAACTGAAATTAATACTGAATTATTCTACTGACCAAACACAAATTTCAGAGAATAAAAATTCAGGCAAATTAAATTTATTATGCTTTTTCCTTGCTTTGGCTTTTTTAAGTTAGATAATTAAAAAAAAAAAATCCATGTGAATTTTATGAGGCTAGTATATAAAGTTGAATGCCCCTTAGCTATTTAACTAGGCAAATTCATTTAGGAGACAGCCTAAAATAAACCATGTCCAGGAGAACACTGCCACAGTTAATAGATTCTTAACTCAAATAAGATTTCTAATTTACCATGGGTAAAATATGATTTAGGAGATTCAGTTTTACAGATTTTTTTTTTTTTTTTTTTGGCCATGCTGCATGGCATGCAGGATAAAAGTTCCCCAACTAGAAATTGAACCTGCAGTGGAAGCTTAGAGTCTTAACCACTGCACTGCCAGGGAAGTCCCTACAGTTATTTTTAAAATGTATGTTCCACAAACAGAAGGTGGGACAAGATTGTTCTAAACAGATAACTATGGTGGGTAAAGGCAGTCACACTGGTTCGTCAAATAGTATGTGTTTCTTCAAAAAATCTAAAGTCCTTCATTGTTACTTGGTTGAGTCCTAGAGGGGCTAGCAAATAGAAAATGGTAGTAAAAATAAGAGGATCTAAAAACTGTAACTAATGGGAAGTGACAAGGAAGACATTTTGGTCACATCACCAATTAGTGACTGTTAGAAATCTTTTGTTTTCCTTTTGAAATTACCACTGAAAAGGAATCTTACCCATGAAAAATCCTGATAACTACTCAGCTGATAACTAATCATTACACATGATTTGTTTTCAAGCTTTTCTAGGATGAACGTGTACTACTTTTGCAATTTGAAAGTTATTTTTAGTTACCTGGTTTCAAGCTTGAATTCTGAAAGTTTGGCTCTGAGCTCTTCCTTACTCATTCTGTTAATGCAACCATTTGTAATCGCAATTTCTTTGTAAACTGGGTCACTGAAATCATTTGCACTGGAGGTAATCAACGTAGATGTTTTTGTTTCTTGGCCATCAAGTCTACACCGTTGCTTTTTCTACAAAAAAATAAAGTGTGGGTATATATAGAGTTTACAGTTAGTATAAGCATCTTAAAGATTAAGGCCTCTTTGTGCTGTATGTTCAATAAAAGGGCATAGGAAGAAGAAAGATGTGTTTCCGGAACAATTTACCCTGCTCTCTTCTGAGTCACAAGGCTTCTTACAGGAAAAGAAGCTAGGTAAAAAGAGCCCTGGTGCTGGGAGTCAGAACAACCTCAGGACAGAGCCCCCGGCTGATTATTTACTAGTTGCATAACCTTGGGAAATTATTTATTAGCCTCTGATCTTCAAGATATAATAGTAAGTATCTCAAATGGTATTTAGTATTGGTAATGATAAACAGTAGGTGGGAGACATCGTTATAAGGATTAAATGAAATCAAAGTATATCAGGTTCCCAATGCCACACACACCATGTGCTTAGTTGCTTGGTGGTATCTGACACTTCGCAACCCCATGAACTGTAGCCTAACCAGGCTCCTCTGTCCATGGAATGTTCCAGGCAAGAATACTGGAGTGGGTTACCATTCCCTTTTCCAGGCGATCTTCTTGACCCAGGGATTGAACCCACAACTCCTGCACTGGCAGGCAGATTCTTTACCACTGGCATCACCATAATGGACAAATCCATACCTACCATGGCTATCAATAAACATTACCATCACAGACTGAAGGTTAGACCTTTTCACAAACAATATTCTAAAATTTACAAATGAACCAATTTTTAAATAAACTTTCACAACATTTAACACGTATAAATGAGTGTCCTCCTGAGAATTTTTAGCCTGACTTCGTTTCACAAAGTTAACAGAAACTGGCCAATATAAAAATAAAATGGCCAGAAATCTAATCCAAAACATGTTATTACCCAAAGCAAAAATGAAAACACACAGTTTCAAAACACACAATTTCCAAAAGTTAAACACACACACACACATATAGAGAGAGAGATTCTTCAGAACTATAGTTACTACATTATAAATTGTTCTTCCTTTCTTAAATTAAAATTTAAGTTGAGAAAGACATAATTCGACTCTAATCACACCACAGGTAACCCTCAAATTACTAAAATGTTAAGCTCCAAAGATTCATTTACAAGTTATTTTCCACATGCAATGTCATAAATATTAGGTATGTTCCAGAATTTTCAAAAATACTCTGGAGTTTACTAGCAATCTATACAAAACTTGTTAGTTATAGTTTACCATACTGTCCCCATGTGAACTTTAATTACACATTAAGGAAGGATAACCATGGAAAGGCCACAGTCTCGGAGTCAGAACCAATCCTGATGACTCAGGGACTATTTCTCTCTTAGCTCTCCATTTACTGTAACACACGTTTAGCAGACAGTGCTAGAAATACTCCCATCTCCTCTGAGGAAGAGGTCAGGAATTCCAATGTATGAACTATCTGTAAAGTGAAGAATAATTATATTGAAGTTACCTGATAATAAATGTTTTAGAAACCTTATTTCACAGATCTTTGACTTAAAGGTAAAGAAAATAATTTGCTTTCAATAATAAATTTACAGTGCTTGGCTACTTTATCATTAGAATATAATCAGGATTCCTAATTCATCCTTTGTCTTTATACTTAGAGTGAATTTTAAACTCCATCTTCAATCAGGTTAAAATTTAGGTTCTACACTGAACAACAGTTTGCCTACCAAAACAGATGTCTCAGTCAATTTAAGTGACTTTTCTCTTTGGTTAAGTCCTCTCTCCTACTCACATGCTTTATTTTTATCTAAAACTGTAGTTACAAAAATTACCCACACGTAAGAGGCCTCTTCTAAATATGTTATAAATCATGATTTCAATAAAGAAAGTTCTGTCTCCTCCCCTGTGTCCAACTCTAGTCCTCCTCCTTCGGTGAAGTTCAGGACACGGTCAAAGTGCAGTTCTCACAAACTTCAGTCTACATAAACTTCCAAAGAAAGTTATTCAAGGCAATCCACTAAGAAGCAGAAAGTATTTAAAACCCTATATGTATTCTTAATCTACAAAAACACAAGGTTAGTTTACCACGTAATACACGGATTGACAACGGCACCCTCCCCAATGTCTGAGTCCACCTGTCCAATGTCATAAAGTATCAGCCATACAATGAGGAAAGTAAGCAGACTCCACTGTATAGGAAGGAATATTCAACTTCATGCTACTTTGACATTTTGCAATTTTCACATGTCCCAGTAAATGGTTACATAGGTTATATTATCTCAAATGAGAGAATCTTTACAATATGGAAGCAACCATGATCAAAAGAAACCTTTTCTGTGGCAAGAACATTTAGGAAATAGATGTTTTGGAAACATTTCCATTATTTTATTGCCCCAAAACCCCCTGCACATTACCTATTTTTTAAAAAAAGCCTCTGAATCTACACATTAAAGAAATTAAAAGCAGAATTAAACTTGATTAAAATCCTTCCCAAAGAAGAGTTCTGATGAAATCTGAACCTACTTCATTAAAAACATAAAAATGTAACACCTATTCATTTATGAAAACACTTTTGTTGATATAATGAAAATTTACTTAGCTGAAATCCAAACTTGCTTACTTAAGCCTGAAAACAAAAGGACTGTATCATCATTTATTAAAAGCATCCAACAACAGGTTTTTAACAAATATGACAGTCACTAAAACCAACCAGGAACACAGATTCAGGCCTTGAGTTACTATAGCTCAAAGATATGGAGCCCTCTTTGAAAGTAGCATCATAAGGTGAACCAGATAACTGTTCAAAGACTCAGGGCAAAGAAAGCACACACAAGACCTTTAACAAGAAAGACCACCCACCATAACACCAAGGATGGCGGCCACTGAGAGCAAAAGGGAAGAGGTACAGCTAACAATGGAGGAAGGAGCCAAGTCCTGGGGCCAGCAAACTGAAGATTCAGGAGGGGAGAAACCCAGTCAGATTCATGTTACTAAAGATTATTCCAGCTGCTATGTGGAGAATTGGCTGTAGGTGGAAAGAGCAGAAGTTTGGACGCCTCCTCCAACTACCCACACTACGAGGCACTCAGCATTTGTATATTATTAATAGAAAATGACCAGTTTTGGTATTATTTACAGTCTGCAGCTAGTCAACAATAATTATACCTATCAAAGAAGACGATTAAAGACGTTTTAAGACCGTCTTTACAACTCTGTCACTGTAGGATCTACTACTGAGCTGTCAAAACCATTAACAACATCATTCATACATTATGTTTATACGAAGCAGGAGTAAAATGGTCCAAAAACCAGAGACGAAGTTCCAGCCAACAGGCACAGTTACGTTCTGCCAAGGCTGGGAGATGGCCTTAAAGGTCTTAAGGAGTGATACACTTAGAGCTGGGGTGAGATTTCTAAAAACATAAACTACCAATTACAGACTAGGGCTACCCGGAATGACGATAGCAACCGTGTAACCGATTAACTCAGCAAGTTTAGAGCAGAATTCCCACCCAGAACGTCTAAAACCTCAGTTCGCACACTCAGTTCGTCTGGGCTGTTGACTTACTTCCAGACGGTACCTGGGACTAGAAAGGGCTCAATGACAACTATCCCCAGAGAACGGCTCCCGGAGTTGAGGCCAGGGAAGGCGGCCGGGGCTAGGGTCCCAGGGCGCACAGGCCGCGGTTCCCATGGGAAACCCTCTTAATTCAGGGGAACGCGGGCGAATTCTCACCTCAGGATTCGGACGCTGGGCTTCGTCCCCGCACTCCGACCCGGGAGACGCGCGCCGCGCGGGAGCCACGGCCTCGTCGCCAGGCTGGAGGGTCTGCTCATCCTCCATGTCGCGTGTCACGTCAGAAGGGAGCTGCTGGAGCCTCCACTCGCTCAGTCTCACCCGGCCAACCTCGAAAGCCTCGACTTTCTCGGTTGAAAAATTACCGGGCTCGCATTCCCGCGGCGGCGGCCACACAAACTCGAGCGGGACCTCCCACTTCCGGGAACGTGAAGCGTCCAGACGCCGCGCAGGCGCAGTGAGCCGGCGCGCGGAACGCGAGGGCTTCCGTTGACGGGGGCTGGAGACGCGAGGAGGGAGGGGCAAGAAGAAAGATGGGAGGAGCCAAGCGGGAGGGAGGCGCGCGCGGGAGAAACAGAACGCTGCCGGCGCGGAGTGGAGGCTCAGCCAGGTTCCGGACTCTGGTCCCTGGAGGAGACCACCAAAGGAAATGATCCATCACCATCTCCTGAGAAGTAAGCGAGGATTGCCCTTGAGAGAGATGAATTTTAACCACAGAGAATAACATTTATAAAACAATCTGCGTTTTCCGTAAGGCATTTAAGACGCCCAGTACTGGACAAGAAGAAATAGGTCTAGAGCTATTAAGAAACTGAGCAAAGTATGTGAAAATAACTGTTTTCAGACATCGGACGGCAGGCAGTTCCAGTCCTTTTACATGAAAGAAGAGAAACAAATGAGATGAACCAGGTATGAGCCGGATTGACCCTGGCTCTCTGTCCAGAGGGAGTTTGCAGTTTGCAAGTGTAAGGGGGAAATTAAGCAGAGCCTAGGGTCTCCCTGAGAAGACAGGTCTTACCGAATGGAGTAGACGGGGATTGGATTTTGGGGAGACCAAATTGGTTGGAATTTATAAGGCCGAGTTCATGGAGAAAAAGCTTCAGAAATCTGCATCTTTAACTGAATAAAAATCAGTGAATATGTTCTGTGACTATTCCACAAGGCCAGGAAAGAACAATCATGGGGAAGCAATAAGCCAAACAATTTTCAGAACTCACAGGACTAGGAATCATTTGAGTTCCCTGGAGCTAGAGTGGGGAGACTGTTGAATACAGTTGTTGAATGGAATATGCAATAGAGACCCCCGAAGTGTCATGCATTAGTAGTGACTAGCCCTAGACTCGGGGGTCTAAAGGAAAAGCTATTGTAGACCCTTCAAAAGCTTAAAGAGAAAATCTTAAAAGCAGCTGGTGAAAAAAGGCACATTATGCATAGAGAAATAATAGTAAGTTTTCATAGACTTCTCATTAGAAACTGTGCAAGCCAAAAGAAAATGAAATGACAACTTTAAAATGCAAAACAAAAATGTCAGCTTGGAATTCTATACTCCACAGGATGAAACAAAGACTTTTTCAGACAAACAAGTCCAGGAAGGCCACATCCTGAAGCAGCACCATCCCAGCTGACTTGCAGACTATGGGAAAAGAATTAAATGCTTACTGTAAGCCAATGGGGTGGTTTGTTATTCTGCATTATTATAAAAATAATTAATGAGTATAGAATCACTTCTAGGCACATGGCAGTGGTTGAGGACATATAATTCCCTAACGGCAAAAGGGACACAATTGGAAATCTACCACTAATTTTTTACTTTTGGAATCACCTGCTTCTTTCTAAGTGGACTGTATTTTTTTCTCTTGTAACTGCAGACTCACCTTTGTGTTTATAAACAAAGGTTTATAGACTTAAAAATCACAAAGATTTATAAGGCACAACTCTGATCATTTCTTTTTCCTAGGGTTTATTTGTTTTCTTTTCAGATAATGATTTTGAGCCTGACATGCAACTATAGAAAATTAATAAGAATTGCTGATTGCATCTCTCTCCAAGAAAAAATGATCCCGTAAACATTTACCAGGATTCATATTATGTGAACATTAGTAAGTGCTAACTACAAATTTTCTGCTTGAACTTTTTGATTTGATTATTGTATCTCATTTGTTAAGATTCACTATCAAGGATTGATTGATATTTATCAATAAATTTATCAATCAACAAATCAATCGATTGATCATTTATCTACATTTCAGATGATGAGCTATACCTTAGTACTGTTGCCAGTATCTATGGGAACGCTAAGATACAATAACCATTCATTCAACAAAGATTTATGGAGCACCTTCTACCTGCCAGGAATGAGCACTGAACAAAATGACAAAAACTCTGCCTGAGTTTATGTTCAGGAAGTGGAATAAAGACAACAAACAAAAGAAATAAGCAAAACATTTACATATGGAGGAAAATAAAGCAGGTAAGAGGAAAGTGGGGATGATTCTGTGGGAAAGGGTCTTGCAATTGTAAATAGAATGGTTATGGGAGGTCTCTTTGATGATGTGCTACTTGGGCAAAGGCCTGAAGGAGGGAAGGAGCCAACTGTGAGGCTCTCTGAGGGAAGAGAATCGCAGGCAGTGCAAACAACAAATGAAAAGGCCCAGAGCTGACAAAGTGCCTGGAATGTTCAAGAAATACCACCATATCTCACGCTTTCCTTTCACTGTAATGGTATCAGCATGCAGGAGACCCGTGTTTTGTAAATGGTGATTTTGCTGTTACTCTCCAGGTACACCTAGGGAAAGGTCCCAATGATTCCAGTGCCTTCCACCTAAGAAAATGACTTCCCCAAGTTGGACAGCTCAAGGGGGAGAGCTTCCCTAAATGTTTCAGGTATGGCCCAAGCCTAAAAGAGGGGTTTTAGAATCAGTTATTCTCTTACTAACCCCAGTGAAAAACATACCTGCTTTCATTTAGCATTAAAGTCCCGGGATGAAACCACTGTCTATGATAGATCTGTATGTTGAATACCAGGTTTTGTAAATTGTTCTAGACTGAACTAAATATGTGATCTTTGGCAGAGTAGAATGCCATTTGTTTCTGAGTGGTTTACCCATGGCTGCCTGGTACCAATATGTATTTAGTTCTATATGTTTGGGTTTGTGTCTGAGCTCTGTCCTGTTAGTCCGTGGTGTCTGTTCTTACACCCTTCCCACACTATTTTTATTGCTTGACTGTGCAATATGTCTTAATATCTGATAAAACAAATTCTCCCTCTTTTTCAAGACTAGCTTGACTCTTTTATGTGTTTTTGGTCTTTCATGTACATTTGAGGACAAATTTATTGGTACTTAAAATCCAATAAAGCTTCTCATTAAAATTGAATTCACTAGGATTAATTTGAAGAGAACTGACATAATAAGTCTTTCTGTTGAAACATATGACTGTTTATTCAGACCATGTTGTATGCTTTAAAATTTTTATAGTTTTCTCCATAGAAGTCTTGTCTGTTCTTGGTTAATTTCCTAGCCACATTATGGCTTTTGTTATTGTTATGAATGGTATATTATCTTACATTATGCTTATTTAGGTTGGTTATTTGTGGTGAGAAAAAATACTATTGATTTTTATAATGCCTAAACTCCCTTATGAATTTTAATATTTTTTTATTCTGTTGATTTTTTCCTAAGATGGCTGGTTGTATTTTTATAAATGTTTTAGCTTTACTTTTCCTACTTTTATACACCTTTATCTTTTTCTTTTCTTACTGCATTGTCCAGAAGTCTTGGTAATTTGTTAATAGTAATAATACCCATGCTGAACTCATGGGAATTGCATATAGAATCTCTCTATTTCATGTAACAATTTCTGCAGGTTCCAAGGTCTTTTCCTTTATTACTTTAAAATATTACTTTATTTTTTTCTTGAATCTAGTGTTGTTTCAAAAGTCTGATACCAGTGTGATTCCTGATCTTTTTAGGTATCTGTTCCCTTTTTCTGAGAATTCTACATCATTTATTTTTGTTGATGATATTCTTAAATTTCACTAATAATGGATCTAGTTAGGGATCTCTTTTTAAAATCTGTTTGATTTTTTTTTTATTTCTTTCAATCTGGGATCCTTCATTTTTCTTTCATTTAGGAAAATTTACCTTCTTTATCTCTTTAAATATATCTTTTCCAATTCCCCCCCCCCCCAATTTTGAATCCATAATATCTAGATACTGGCATTATGCTTCTACCTTCAATACCCTCCATATCACATATCATTCCTTTTATGTTTTCCATATCTTTATTTTTTCCTGTAGCTGCCTGGGAAAGTTCCTCAATCTGATTTTACGGTTTCTAACTTACTTTTTAGCTGTATCCTCTGTGCCATTTTACCTATTTGTTGCATTTTCCCTCTAATTATTTTATTTAGTCAAAGGATAACCCAGGGACCTTTATTGCAGAAGGAAATGGCAACCCACTCCAGTGTTCTTGCCTTGAGAATCCCAGGGACGGGGGAGCCTGGTAGGGCTGCCGTCTATGGGGTCGCACAGAGTCGGACACGACTGAAGTGACTTAGCAGCAGCAGCAACCCAGGGACCTTTAGTTAATTTGCTTTAGCCATTTAGTCATATGAGAAAGGCAGTCATTACACTATTGTAAAGAAACAAAGGCAAAAACAGGATTTAAAACACAAACAAGAACAGAAAAAGGCCACAGTCTGGAAACAGTGATTGGTGTGCACATATTTGTGGTATAGTGGTTAACCAGCAACTTGAACAAGCCAACAGAGGTATCAAAGAAAATTATTTCAGTAGTTTGTGGATTTTTGGAAAATGGTGAGTGTTTAACAAGGAAGCCTCATATTTCCACTTTTTCATGATTTCTTAGTTCAGATTGCTAATATCTTCGTTTATCTTCTGAAGCATCTTTGACATTCTTGGCTCATCTGTTCTAATGATTCTGATTCATTTGGTATGTGTGATTCAACTTGTCTGCATTTTATGGTCTCTTTGCTCCTCCACAAGTGCCGGGCTATTTTGAGCTCATGTGAGCGCTTGTGCCCGTGAGAGTGTCTGGTAATGTAAAGTGGGGAGGAGGCATGTGTGTGACCCTCCAGACGAATTTAAGAAGGAATCCAGGGAGCCCGCATCACCACGGAATTTGTTTTAATCACCCTCGTTTGTTGTCACTCCATTCAATAAAGACAACTCTGTTCAGAGTTACACCATTAATCTCTAAGGAAGAAGTAGCTTTGAGAGACCCATTCCCCAGTCCATTATCCATCAGCCCTGGGATTTGGAGGGGGAGGGGAAAAAGAAATTAGTGTCAGAAGTTAGCTGGTCAGCCTGTTGTTTTCATCAACCTGTCTCCCCAGCCAAGTGTGCTGATGCTTCTATTCTGATACATCCTGGGCAGGCTGGGGATGTTGCTGTTCCTTTCTGCTTTCCTTCAGGCCTTCTCAAGGCTGCTTCTGGTTGCCCACCACCCCCTGGCAGAGCCCTGTCCCCTGCAGATAAACACGTCTACCTCCCACACCGTTTCAAAACTGCCTTCAGGCTCCCAAGGAGTTTCTTGTTCTGTTGTTGTTTTTAATATTCATTTCTCAACTCCTTGTGTTTTCTTAATTCTAGGATTTTTCCAGAGTTCTTGGGAGAGGGGGTTAATCAGTTATGAAGCAACATTATTCTTTCTGCAATATTGAGATATGTGTTATATTAGTTTACTAGGGCTGCCATAACAAATTACCCACAGACTGGATATTTAAGATTTTAATATTTTATTCATCATAAATTCTTTGCATTAATTTTGATCTATATAGAGATTGCACTAACACTGTTTAGTGTTTATCTTAATTACTGAGGATTTCTTTTTGGTGCGTCCCTAAATTTTGTGCCCATGTTGAGTGCCTTATTGCTTTACTCTAGTCCCAGCCCTGCTCCATCTCCCCATGCTTCCTTCCCTCTTTCATTTTCTGCTGACCGTCACCATATGCTCTGAATTCTACACTTCTCACCTTTTCAGGAACCTTGAATTTTGTGCTCTCCATTCTGTCTTCTGTACTTTCAATCTTTTCCTTGCACATGGACCTTTCCCTTTTGTATTTAAATGTGCTGTGCTTAGTCGTGGACTGTTGCCCACCAGGATCCTCTGTGCAGATTTTCCAGGTAAGAATACAGGAGTGGGTTACCATGCCCTCCTTGAGGGCATCTTCCCAACCCAGGAATCAAACCCAGGCCTCCTGGATTGCAGGTGGATTCTTTACCGTCTGAGCCACCAGGGAAGCCCAAGAATACTGGAGTGGGTAGCTTATCCCTTCTCCAGAGGATCTTCCCAACCCAGGAATCGAACCAGGGTCTCTTGCATTGTAGGCAGAGTCTTTACCAGCTGAGCTGCCTAGAAAGCCCATATTTAAAAGAGCTCAACTAAAAATTTTCCAACTTAAAAAGCCAAAGCAAACCAAACATCTTCAACCTCAGTACCCCTGCAGTTGTGCGCGCGCGCGCTCTCTCTCTCTCTCTCTCTCTCTCGCCCTTTGGAGCTAAACTTATAGAAAGTACTGTCTCTTTTCCTACACCATCTGCTCCGGATGTAGGCTAACCCTAATTTGGATTCCATCCCCACTGCCCAAGGCCTTTCCTTCTCCATTGAGGTCATCAACTATCTGCATATGGTAGAGCCCTGTGGGCTCCTATCAGAGCTCATCCTATGTGACCCTGAAAAAACAGCATCCAGCGTTGTTGGTCATAATTTATTTACTGAAACAGTTTCTTTCTTTGGTCTCCTTGACAACGAACTTGTCTGGTTTCCCTCCTATTTCTCTGGCCATTCCTTCTCAATCTTCCTGGTTAGTCCCCACTCACATTCAATCATTGAATGTGGGAATTCTTTCAGGGCGGGATTTTAGACTTTCTTTTCTTCTCTTACATTGTTTTCTCAGTTTAGACTTTCTTAGGTGCTCCTATCCATTCCTCTCGTTTTGTTTACCATCTGCTTGCCAATGACTCCTCCTAAACATTTTTCATCCAGGATGTTAATTCTCAGCACTAGAGACACGTGACCAATTGCCTACTCACGAACACCTCCAAGTCCACACATCCAAAAGTGAACTCATCTTTCCCCTAAAACCTACTGTCATTTCTTTTCTCAGTAAATGGTTCTAAAAACCCCATGGTTGGTTTTACTTTTGATTTTTAATCTTCTTCACCTTCCTTAATCAAGAGGCTACAAAGTTAGAATGATGTGGATTGTGCTGACCTCTGCAGGTTTAGCAGGAAATACCTTCTGTCTCCTTCCAGACTTCTTTCTGTACTTTGACACCCCATGCTTGTTCTTATCTGAAACTTTCTCCAGCCTGGTTTCTCTCATTCTTTATATATATATATATTTATGTATTTATTTATTTGGCTGCACCGTGTCTTAGTTGTGGCACACAGGATCTTTAGTTACAGCCTGTGAATATTTTTTAGTTGAGGCATGTGGGATCTAGTTCCCTGATCAGGTATCGAATGCTGGCCCCCTGCATTAGGAGGATAGAGTCCCACCCACTGGACCACCAGGGAAGTCCCCCTCACATTCTTTAGATCAGAGATTAAACTTTTCTCCAGAATGTTTCCCTGAAATCTCCAAATTTGGTTCGATTCTACACTTAATGAGATCTGCTTCCTTCTTGGGCATGGCTTTTTTTTTTTTTTTTTTAATAAAGATTTGACTGTGTAAGAAAAGACCTTGAAGAGCAGTGGCTTAGATGACATAGAGGTTTATCTGGGAGGTTAAAGCTTGGCCTTGTAACACAAAGATGTCTGGGGCCTGGGGTCCTTCTTTCTTGTTCCTCCACCATTCTAGTATCCCTTCCTTAGCCCCGTGTTCCAGACAGCTCAGCACTCTGAGTGCCTTCCAGCCAGCAGAAAGAGGAAAATATTGGAAGGAAGAATGTGCTTTTAAGGTCACACCCAGAAGCCATACACATTATTCATGCTTCTATCCCATCTGGAACTTAGTTGGTACTTAGTCACATAACCACACACTCGTTGCAGAAGAGGCTGAGCAGAATGTTCTTTTTGGTTCTGTGAACAGTTACCTATGAACAGTTGAAAGTCCCTTGTAGAGAGACGGGAGATCGAATATCTGGACAACTAACAGTCTCTACCACAGTCATGGTAAAACACACATATCCATGCACACCCTCTCTCTGCACAGAAGGCACACTTATCCATCCCTTCCCAAGTGGAGACCACCCCAAGCCTGTTCAGCTGGTGCCTCCAGCTCTGTGTCTAGGCTCTGTAAGGGAGGCTCAGATGGGGCTCCTCTTGGTCCAGCCACTTATAAACCAAATGACAAGTTATCTGCTCTGATCATACCCAGTATGAAGTAGTAAGAGCAGGATAACTGGAATAAGAATGCCGATTTGGGGGGAAAAGAGGAGGAGGAAGAAATGGAAAATGCAGGCTGTCACTAGTTCACAGAAATGACCAGTTGTGCTGAGCAGGAACTAGAAAGACTCTGAGCTCAGAATGTTGAACTCCTGTGGCCAGCACTGCTTCTGCTTTCAGAGGGATGGGGAAGGATGGGGGTGTATCTCTCATCTTTATCTTCTGTGGTTTTCATCTGGTAATATACATTTCTCTTATATTTGCTTGGCATGAACTTCTTTGCTACGTAAAACATTTGAAAGTTTAAATAATTTTATTCAGGTTAGATATACATATGTATGCGTGCCATATATAAATGCATATATATAGATACACATACGTGATTTGTAAGTTAAATAATGCTTTTTTCTGGTAGTTTCTCTTCTTGTGTGGTGTTATGCAATTGCTTAAAACATTTCTGAGAACTGTACAAATCATGTCCTATCTCATTTTGAACCCAAACAGGGGCCTCTGCTCCGCCTACTGCATCCCCATGTGTAGCCTTGTTGACAAGCACAGACCAGCATGATGACCCCGTGATGAGGGAGGTGTGTGCAAATTATGATCCTCTCCTTAAATATATCATCCAAGAAAGTTTATCTTGTACATTTTATATGTCTATGTTTAAATAAACTACATATTAAAGATTTCAGGTTGATTTTTAATTTGAGCAGAAACAGCTCAGTTCAGGGTTTTGGTATATAAAATAAAACATTTTCTGTTGTAAAGAACGTCAGATATTTACTTACCGTTTGAATTATAAATAATTCATTTGAAGGCTATTGTAATTCAACTGAGTCAGACTGAGAAATAAGAAAAGCAAAGTAAACATTACAAATAGATTGTATTTTTAAAACATATAATTTGTATTGGAACTTTCGTGCAGCTTCCTAATGTAATTATAAAAGAAACTCATTGAATGATTTTGAAAATTGTAGCTTTCGTTGATTATAAAAGCTATGCATATTAGGAAAAAATTTTTAAATAGAGCAATGCATTCCTTTGAGAATTTAATGTCAATAAATTTTCTCTTTAAAAAAGACAACCCATAGGCTGTACATGAAGTTAGTTTCTTGAAATGCCACTAGAGGGCGATAAATTCAAAAATTGATTTATGATGTATAAACAGGCTTCTGTGCTGCAGAGGTGCTGATTTTCAGTCTTAATGTGGAAAGACAGCAAAAAAGGAAGAAGAATTAAAAATGTAGTTGGTAGAAAATATACCCAAATAATTGTGGTGCTGGAGAAGACTCTTGAGAGTCCCTTGCACAGCAAGGAGATCAAACCAGTAAATCCTAAAGGAAGTCAACCCTGAATATTCATTGGAAGGACTGATGCTGAAGCTGAAGCTCCAATACTCTGACCACCTGATGCAAAGAGCCGACTCATTGGAAAAGACCGTGATGCTTGGAAAGATTGAAGACGAAAGGAGAAGAGGGTAGCAGAGGATGAGATGGTTAGATAGCATCACTGACTCAGTGGACATGAATTCGAATAAACTCTGGTAGATATTGAAGGATAGGGAAGCCTGGCATACTGTAGTCCCTGAGGTTGCAAAGAGTCAGACATGACTTAGCAACTGAACGACAACAACATATCAAAATAAGTGTTTGATTTTTTAGAAGGTTCACAACTAGCCTTTTGGGAATCTAATTATTGTACTAAAAATTATTGAATGCTTTGAAGGACAAGATTAATTCTGCCAAAGGCAAATAAGTCAGAAGAATGCCTCTTGAAGAATTGAACCTTGCAGAATGAATAGACTCTTTTGAACTTGCAGGTTAAAGTAGTGGGTTGAACATATGTGTTTAATTTTCCTCCCGTTTGAACAGAAAAAAATAAGTGTTTTAGGACCTAAGCTCACACAGATTAGGAAAATAGGAGAGGAGACAATAGCAACAAATTTATGGAAGCTGAAAAACTTACAGATCAATGGTAAGTGATTTAACAGACCTGAGAAAATGAAACTTCAATCCATCAGTGGGAAAGCTGAGAAAGATATACCCATAAAGGGAAAGATATACCCATTTGATGCAGAGTTCTTCCCTGGTGGCTCAGGTGGTAAAGCGTCTGTCTACAATGAGGGAAACCTGGGTTCAATCCCTGGGTCGGGAAGATTCCCCTGGAGAAGGAAATGGCAATCCACTCCAGTACTATTGCCTGGAAAATCCCATGGACAGAGGAGCCTGGTAGGCTACAGTCCATGGGGTCGCAAAGAGTTGGGCACAACTGAGCGACTTCACTTTCCTTTCCTTTCCTTTCCAAAGAATAGCAAGGGGAGATAAGGAAGCCTTCCTCAGTGATTAATACAAAGAAATAGAGGAAAATAATAGAATGGGAAGTCTAAAGATCTCTTCAAGAAAATTAGAGATACCAAGGGAACATTTCATGCAAAGATGGGCACAATAAAGGACAGAAATGGTATGGATCTAACAGAAGCAGAAGATATTAAGAAGAGGTGGCAAGAATACACAAAACTATACAGAAAAGATCTTCACAACCCAGATAATCATGATGATATGATCACCAACCTAGAGCCAGACATTCTGTAATGCAAAGTCATGTGGGCCTTAGGAAGCATCATTATGAACAAAGCTAGTGGAAGTGATGGAATTCCAGTTGAGCTATTTCAAATCCTAAAAGATGATGCTGTGAAAGTGCTGGATTCATTATGCCAGCAAATCTGAAAAACTCAGCAGTGGCCACAGGACTGGAAAAGGTCAGTTTTCATTTCAATCCCAAAGAAAGACAGTGCCAAAGAATGCTCAAACTACTGCACAATTGCACTCATCTCACATGCTAATAAAGTAATGTTCAAAATTCTCCAAGCCAGGCTTCAACAGTATGTAAACTGTGAACTTCCAGATGTTCAAGCTGGATTTAGAAAAGGCAGAGGAACCAGAGAACAAATTGCAAACATCTGTTGGATCATTGAAAAAGCAAAAGAGTTCCAGAAAAACATCTACTTCTGCTTTATTGACTATGCCAAAACCTTTGACTGTGTGTACCACAACAAACTGCAAAATTCTTCAACAGATGGGAATACCAGACCACATGACCTGCCTCTTGAGAAATCTGTATGCAGGTCAGGAAGCGACAGTTAGAACTGGACATGGAACAACAGACTGGTTCCAAATAGGGAAAGGAGTACGTCGAGGCTGTATATTGTCACCCTGCTTATTTAACTTATATGCAATGTACATCATGAGAAACGGTGGGCTGGATGAAGCACAAGTTGGAATCAAGATTACTGGGAGAAATCTCAATAACCTCAGATATGCAGATGACACCACCCTTCATGGCAGAAGGTGAAGAAGAACTAAAGAGCCTCCTGATGAAAGTGAAAGAGGAGAGTGAAAAAGTTGACTTAAAACTCAACATTCAGAAAACTAAGATCATGGCATCTGGTCCCATCGCTTCATGGGAAATAGATGGGGAAACAGTGGAAACAGTGACAGACTTTATTTTTTGAGGCTCCAAAATCACTGCAGATGGTGATTACAGCTATGAAATTAAAAGACGTTTGCCCCTTGGAAGAAAATTCATGACCAACCTAGACTGCATATTAAAAAGCTGAGACATTACTTTGCCAACAAAGGTCTGTCTAGTCAAGGCTATGGTTTTTTCAGTAGTCAGATATGGATGTGAGAGTTGGACAGTGAAGAAAGCTGAGTGCCAAAGAATTGATGCTTTTGAGCAGTGGTGTTGGAGAAGACTTTAGAGTCCCTTGGACTGCAAGGAGATCCAACCAGTTCATCCTAAATGAAATCAGTCCTGAATATTCATTGGGAGGACTGATACTGAAGCTGAAACTGCAGTACTTTGGCCACCTGATGCGAAGAACTGACTCACTTGAAAAGACCCTGTTGCTGGGAAAAATTGAAGGCAGGAGGAGAAGGGGATGACAGAGGATGAGATAGTTGGATGTCATCACTCATTCAATGGACATGAGCTTGAGTAAACTCTGGGAGTTGGTGATGGACAGGGAGGTCTGGCGTGCTGCAGTCCATAGGGTCGCAAAGAGTCAGACATGACTGAGTGACTGAACTGAACTGAGCTGAACTGAATCATATACCAGAATCATCAAAGGGCATGATTTGTAAGCTCTTGAAATCCCAGGACTGGAGGTAAAAGGAAGGAAAAGAGCTAATATAAGGAGGACCAGGGTGAAAGCTGTTTGAGAAGAAATTAGAGGCCTAGACCCTCCTCAGCCTGGTAGAAACCTGCATGTTTAGTCTCATTGAGGGGGATTAAGAAATCATCTTCCACAACCTCTTCCCCCACTTGGTCCCCAAAATGCAGCCGATAGATCTTTACTCTCTCTAGGTGGGAGACTGGAAGACTCTTCCCTGGAGAAATCTGGCCAGCCAAAAAGAAAATGCTTAAATATACTGATGTCAAGGTTTTGCCAACAGCTTTTCTACTGAAAATCAATAGAAGTATCAGGGCTTTCCTGATAGTTCAGTTGGTAAAGAATCTGCCTGCAAGGCAGAAGACCCCGGTTCATATTCCTGGGTCAGGAATATCCACTGGAGAAGGGATAGGCTACCCACTTCAGTTTTCTGGCCTGGAGAATTCCTTGGACTGAATAGTTCACGGGGTCACAAAGAGTCAGACACAACTGAGCGACTTTCACTTCACTTTCTACTGAAATCACCCTTTAGTGAAAGTCACAAGCTCAGAGATTTAATCGTTTTTTAAATTCTCCACTCTTAATTTTGAGCAGACCACCAAGGATTACCTGATGAAGCCTGTTATATAGAAGATAGAGACCAAATCAAACAGGCAACAACAGAAGAAGCATCTTGGAGGAAACAGAAATTAGTCAAGACTTAAAAATGAAAGCCAAAATCATATCCTCAGAGATATGATTACATCCACCAAAGCTATGGAAATGGAAGATTTAGGGGAAAAGTATAACTGCAAAGGGCCCTTGAAAATTAAAAACATGGTAGCAGTGTTCTTGCCTGGAGAATCCCAGGGACAGGGGAGCCTGGTGGGCTGCCGTCTGTGGGGTTGCACAGAGTCGGACACGACTGAAGTGACTTAGCAGCAGAAAAGTGATACTTGTGGTGTCCAATGTGGTAGCCACTAACCACTCTATTGAAAAGTAAATTACTCAAAATTAACAAAATTAAAGATTTAACTCCTTATTTTCACTAGTTACATTTCAAGTACTCAAAAGGCACATGTGCCCAGCGGGTAAGATGTTGGACTACTCGAATATAGAACATTTCCATCATTTCAGAAAGCTGTATTGATGGCACCTGAGAAAGCACATTTGAGGACTCCTCTCATGAAACAGAAGACAGAGAGAAAAGATTTAAAAAACCATAGGATCATCCAAGAGATCAAACAATTGGATAATAGTAGTTCCAGAAAGAAAGAAAATGCAGGGAAGAAAATAATCAAAAAATTCAAGAAAATTTCCTGGAATTGAATAATGTAAATTGCCAGATTAAAAAAGCCCTAGGTACTTAGCCTAATATATCCACTCTGAGGCAAGTTCTTGTCAAATATTAGAAATCCAGATAAAAAGAAGATACTACTCATTTCTAGACAGAAGTAGTAGATACCCAGTATTAGGAAACAGGCTTTTGACCTCTCAATAGTAACCTTGGATGCAAAAAAGAAAACACTGGAGCAATATCTTCCAAAATCTGAAAGAATTACTTGCAATTTTGAATTCTGCACCTATCAACTATTGTAACATGTATTGATTAAAATCAGGCTTCTCAAGATAATCCATAGGAGGCTTTCCTGGTGTCTTAGTGGTGAAGAATCCCCCTGCCAATGCAGGAGACACAGGTTCAATCCCTGGTTCTGGAAGATCCAGCATGCTGTGGAGCAGCTAAGCCCGTGCACCTCAACTATTGAGCCTGTGCTCTAGAACCTGGGAGGCGCGACTACTGAAGCCCTAGAGCCGTGCTCCGCAGCGACAGAAGCCTCTGCAATGAGAAGCCCATGCATCGCAACTAGAGAAAAGCCTGCACAACAGTGAAGACCCAGCACAGCCAAAAATAAATAAATAAAATTATTTTTAAAAGAATCCATAGGATATTTAACTGTTAAGAATTTAGCTGTCTTTCAGTCGTCAGGAATGTGACTTTCAGTCACAGAATAAGTCACGGAATAAGATGACCACACTGTTATAAAAAACACTGAATTAATTTTTTGTTTCATAGATTATGCTGATTGAAGAAATTGGAATTTGCCTACCATAGTAAATGAACTCACTCAGTTTGTGTTAACTGACTTCTTATATTCTTATGTAGGTGCTTCTATTAGAAAGGTCCAGGCACTGAGGCTTCGTTTTCTGTTTCAGCCTGTTCCGTATAGAATGTATCTTTAGCAAACAAATCCAAACACAACAGAAAAGCTGGTTCCTTTGATGTACTTTGCAAGTACTTTCATTAATAATGAAATAATCTTATTGCTATGTTTACACATATTTGCCAATCGAATCCTGAAAAACAGCTACGTGAGTTACTCAGGACAGTTCTGTGCTCGCCCACTTAATGGAGTTGCTGCCAAGAGATTCAGAGAGCGTTCATCCCAGTCTCTCAAAGCTGGAACTTGACCGGTCCAGTCAGCCTCAACTAAAGATCCTGCATGTCGAAACCGAAGATCGAGGATCCAGTGTGCTGCAGCTGAGACCCAGCGCAGCCAAACAAAATATTTTTTTAAAAAGAGTATCTTCTAAATCAAGCGAAAAATGTATCTTCCTTTGGAAAAGAAAGCATAAGAGGATACTGCAGTTACATAACAACAACAAAATCATGTCTTTCCCAATCTATGAAAATATTTGTTTTTAAAAAAATAAGCCTTTTCCCCTAGAAAAGTCATCCGTAGGGGAACTCATTCCAAGAGTGTGGACAGCAGCCCTCCTCACAGCCCTTTCCCACTGCATCTCCCAGGGGCTGGGATGCTCATATGTCGATATCACACACAGGGGTGTTTACTTTCACCGCCACAGGACCAGAGTGTATGTTTTGAGATTCAGTCCTTTGGGGAATTGCTTTCTCTTCCCCAGTCTGGCCTAGCCTGCTTGTCTTTTGGGGGGCTGCATCTCTTGAGGGCTTCCCTGGTGGCTCAGATGGTAACGAATCTGTCTGCAATGCGGGAGACCTGGGTTCAATCCCTGGGTTGGGAAGATCTCCTGGAGGAGGGCATGGCAACCCACTCCAGTATCCTTGCCTGGAAAATCTGACTGACAGAGGAGCCTGGCAGGCTACAGTCGATGGGGTGGCAAAGAGTCGGACACAACCGAGCGACTAAGCACAGCACAGCACCTCTTCAAGAAGAAGGTGAAGAAAGCACCTACAGGTGGGAGGGTGGGCAGTTGGAGGAGCAACGTCAAGTTCCCAAAGGCAGTGGCAGTAATGCCCACAGCAGTGCCCATGACCTCGTGCCGGCATCAGTGGTGGACAGGCTGCGGGGGCGGGGCCGTGTCTCGTGTCCGTGGCAGCAGCAGTGGTGTCCTCGTTGGACTGGCTGGTGCTTCTGGCAGCTGCCCCGCCTCCTTCGACACTGTCTCTAAGCCTGATCCTCCAGCATCCTCACAGGGGTGGGAGCTCCCAAATAGCCTTCAAATGCTGTTCTTCCTTTTTCAGGTATTGGAGTTGGATTCTGTCCTTTGCAAATAAGATCCTTCCAGGTACAGTTTTGTGGATTAGAGGCATTTTGATCTAGCTCTCAGGAAGGAGTGCAATCCCTTCTTCTTCCTTGGATTGCTCATCTGTTTGGGCTGCTCTGGAGGTTGTGATTTGGACTGGGTTTAGAGGAAGGAGGCCCCTAGAGGCTGCTCATCCCGCTCTTAGGGTGAAGCCCCTTGGATCTGCCTCTAGCCTTGGCCGGGTGAATCCTTCCCATCACTTAGCCCAGCTCACCACTCTACAGCCTGGGAGCTAAACCCTCTCTCCCTCTATGTTCCTGGTGTTAGCAAAGGAGTGAAGTGAGTAACAGCTTGACTCTCCCACCCTGTTCTTTCAGTCTCAATACCACAGATCACCTTACACTCTCTGGGTAGACTGTACATTATAATGAAGATCCTAGTCCATTTGGTGGAGCCCTAAGGTCCAGAAAAGTGCTGGTTTCACAAGTCTGGGGTTGGTATTTATAGAACATCAGTTAAGTTCAGTTCAGTTTCTCAGTTGCGTATGACTCTTTGCGACCCCATGGACTGCAGCACGTCAGGCTTCCCTGTCCATCACCAACTCCCAAAGCTTGCTCAAATTCATGTCCATTGAGTTGGTGATGCCATCCAACTATCTCATCCTCTGTCGTCCCCTTCTCCCACCTTCAATCTTTCCCAGCATCATGGTCTTTTCCAATGAGTCAGTTCTTCACATCAGGTTTATAGAACATAAATTTCTATCCATTTATAGAACATAAATGGATAGAAATTAAAATACAAGATATTTTTAGAGGAAAATGAATGAAGCCTAGTATGTGCTTTTGTGGAAGAGAATTAACAAGTCCTATTGCATAGGCTGACTGCTAAATGGGCTTGGCAATGGGCATCCCCTTTGTCTCCATCCTGAGTTCCCTCAGGGTTCATCATCGACTATAATATCCTTTGTTTACTGATAAGGCAAGCAATGCTTTAGTTCATATACTAGAAAAAATGAATACCAAAGGGAAGGGCCTAGCCACCCTTATTTTTTTAATGTTTTCCTAAACGATCTCAGTGTGCAGCCAAAGTTGAAAATTCTTGCCTCATCTCCTTCCTCTTAGTATAGGCTTCTTTGTTTGGACAACTCCATGTCTATTTGGTAGATAGCATATAGAATCTTCTTGGGATTTATGTTATTTCCAGACAAGCAAATGACACTTAGCCCTGCAGAAGGGATGCTGTGCTCAAGCAGGCTTGACATGGTTTTTACAGACAAGCAGCTGTTTGGAGATGGAGAAGCTGAGAATTCTGTATCTCATGCCCTCGTTTCATTGAGCTCATCACTGGCCTCATTTTGGGCTGCCGTGTTATTCTCCATGGCTGAGCTGCTAAGGCATCACCTGGCCTTGGGACAAGCTGCTCTTATATAAAATGCTTAGAAAAGCTTTTGGAGACCTAGCTTTTTTGATTTGTGAATAAATAAGTCATTTCAGCCTAATCTCAAAGTGCCAAGTTCTCAGAAGCTATTCCTTTTATTATGATCATTTTACCACCCAGCCTGTGGACTTCCCTGGCAGTCCAGTGGTTAGGACTCTGTGCTTCCACTGCAGGGGGTATGGATTCAATCACTGGTCAGGGAACTAAGATGCTGCCTGCTTCATGGCATGGCCATAATAATAACAGTAAAATTAAAAGAATAACAGTGTTCCATCTATTTAAAAAAAGACAAGTCTGGTTTCCAGCAACTTCGCCTTCCATTCTTTGATTCAAATCTCAAAACAATGAATAAAATATGCCAACACTGTGTTCTTGTTGGAGTCAGAATTCTATCTAGAATAGTGGTTTAAAAGGTAAGGCTTTCCTTATGGCTTAGCTGGTAAAGAATCTGCAATGTGGGAGCCCTGGGTTCGATCCCTGGGTTGGGAAGATCCCCTAGAGAAGGGAATGGCTACCCACTCCAGTATTCTGGCCTGGAGAACTCCATGGACTGTATACTCCAGGGGATTGAAAAGAGTCGGACACAACTGAGTGACTTTCACTTCACTTTAAAAGGTAAGATGGTTTGGAATTACCCTGAGGAGATGTTCTGGAAACCTGTGTGGGAGAGAGGATTAGTTGTCACAATATTTGGGTAGTGTTGTTGGCATCGGACACTTTCATCAACTTTTGAATACCCCATCAGATCTTTGTGTACGAAAATCAAATAAACCAAACACTGTATTTACGATTACCAGAGTCTAGAACCCAACTCATTTTACCTATAAACACAAAATATTTTTGCATGGCTTTCATATACACCGAATTTCATGAATGTAATTATAAAGTAGAAAGGGGAAGATCACACTTTGTTTTGCTTGCTTTACTAAGAGTTATTTGTCATTTCAAAAAATACTAATAGTATCACCAATTTGGGATATTTTACTTGTCAATATGAGACACTTGTATAAGCCTTCACTTGTGGCTGTCACTTCATATGTGACTCTACATGTAAGGGACACTACATCGTGTCCCTGTGCCATATTAGTGTTAATGTCTTCCTTTTTATCTCTCCTTTATATTTTACTTGGAGCATTGTATTGATTTTTTAAAATTAAGTTGTAGGTAAATGATACCAACTATAAATTTCATTTCAAGATAGTTAAGGAGGCATTACAAAATTTCCATGATAAAAAAGTGAGCACAGTGTCTAATAGGATCAAGAACTCTTCTGTTAGAAGGAAATGGAACCTTGCTTTTCAAGTTGGAGCCAGAGGAATCTTGAACCTCAATTCTATTTAATACAAGAGTGTTATATTAAGTGCCAAAAGTGTTTTCCAAACAATATCTGCTCAGAAGTACAAAGTTTCTAAATAAGTGGAGCATTATGTAATTATAGGCAATCACTTCAGTTCAGTCAATCATATCCAATTCTTTGGGATCCCATGGACTACAGCACGCCAGGCTTCTCTCTCCATCACCAACTCACAAAACTTGCTCAAACTCATGTCCATTGAGTTGGTGATGCCATCCAACCATCTCATCCTCTGTCATCCCCTTCTCCTGTCTTCATCTTTCCAGCATCAGGGTCTTTTCTAATGAGTTGGTTCTTTGCATCAGGTGGTCAAAGTATTGGAGCTTCAGCTTCAGCATCAGTCCTTCCAATGAATATTCTGGACTGAATTCCTTTAGGATTGACTGGTTTGATCAGCTTGCAGTCCAGGGGACTGTCAAGAGTCTTTTCCAACACCACAGTTCAAAAGCATCAATTCTTCGGGGCTCAGCTTTCTTTATAGTCCACCTTTCACATCCATACATGACTACCGGGAAAACCGTAGCTTTGACTGTACAGACCTTTGTCGGCTAAGTAATGTCTCTAGTTTTCAATGTGCTATAACTATATATTTTATATGCAATAGCTATATATAATCATATATGCATGTTGTATGCACTGTGTATATATATATATATATATATCCATCTATATCTTGCCATATCTATGTCATATCTATATATTTACAATTATCTAGAACGGTGCATGCAATTGTATAAATGTGAACTAAGGTGCAATATTTGCCCCTCATGTAACTGTTCGAAATAAGCATTAACTCTTTTTTTAAAGAACTTTTTATTTTATATTTGGAGTATAGCTAATTAACAGTATTGTAATAGTTTCAAGTGGGCAGCAAAGGGACTCAGGCATACATATACATGTGTCCATTCTTCCCCAAACTCCTCCCATCCAGGCTGCCACATAACATTGAAATAAGCATTAACCAAAGGGAAGGGCTTACTTAAAAATTTTTTTTCAGTTGTGTTAACACCATGCAGGACTTCATCATGAACACATACTTGTCATGCTGGTCTTCAAGGCCTGCTCACCAGGGCCTCCCTTCCTGTGTGTGTGTGTTAGTCACTCAGTCATGTCCGACTCTTTGTGACCCCCATGGACTGTAGCCCTCCAGGCTCCTCTGTCCATGGAATTCTCCAGGCAAGACTACTGGGGTGGTTAGTCATTCCCATCTCTGGGGGATCTTCCTGACCCAGGGATTGAAGCCAGGTCTTCTGCATTGCAGGCAGATTCTTTAAAAGGGAGGGTCACACCTGTGGAAGAAAGCAGGGCTTGTCTTTCTTTGGAGGCTTCATGTTCCCCAGCAGGGTGGAAGCCTCATCTTGTTTTGCCATAGGAGCGGTAGCCTGTGTTGCAAGGGTGACTCCATCACTGAGACAAATACAGGCAAAGAGCTGAGAAGATTTCAGTTTTCAGTGCTTCAGACCCCAAGGAATGAAAACAATCTGTGAAATTTAAATAGAATAAATCTCAATGCCCCCAAGGGAAGTGGGGGTTTATTTTTAGGCTGCAAGCACTGCCACCCAGACTTTGGGAATGACAGACTGAAAGTCCAGAGCAGTGTGGAAGTGCATCTGTGGCCTTGCAGGGTTAGGACCCTGAGCCGGATGGAGAGACAGAAACAAACCCAGCGTGGGGGCGTTCCTTCCCAACCACCACCTCCAGGCCGCCTGCTCCTGCACCCTGTTAGCCAAGACCCCAGCTCTCGGAGGGGGACTCAGAGCAGACCTGTTAGCTCCACATCTTTGCCATCCCTGGGAGCCAGGTGGTGGCAGGAGGGGCTCGTCTGGCAGGTGGAGCCGGCGCTGTGGGATGCATGGACCTGGTGGCACGGCTGTGGCCGTGGCCCACAGTGATCACCAACCAATGTGAGAGGCACTTGCCAGCCCAGGGGGGTTGCCCCTAGTGCCTGACAGCCTGGAGGGAACCGGAGGGATCCTGGCGATAGAGGCCGTGCGAGACGAGCTCTTGCCAAGGTCGTGCCAGTGGACGAGGGCACACCAGGTCCCCACCAGCTCCACCCGAGGCAGGACCTGGACGGGTCCCAGATGGCTGAACAAACTAGATAGGGAAGAAGAGCATTTGGCACCTTATAAAACATGATTAGAGCATCATGGTCCTGGTTTGGTTTTGAAATGCTTATTAGGCCAATGTTATTATTGGCCTTTTATTGTTACATATGAATATTAAAAGCCCACATTAAGTTAGTTTAAAATTAATAGACTTCTTACAACCCCACTCCAGTACTCTTGCCTGGAAAATCCCATGGATGGAGGAGCCTGGGAGGCTGCAGTCCATGGGGTCGCTAAGAGTTGGACACGACTGAGCGACTTCACTTTCACTTTTCACTTTCATGCATTGGAGAAGGAAATGGCAACCCACTCCAGTGTTCTTGCCTGGAGAATCCCAGGAACGGCGGAACCGGTGGGCTGCCGTCTATGGGGTCACACAGAGTCGGACACGACTGAAGTGACTTAGCAGCAGCAGCAGCAGACTTCTTACAAGAGCAGCTTCAGTTTTACAGAAAAATTGAGCAGAAAGTGTAGAGAATTCCATGTGCCCCTACTCCCCTCCCCAGTTTCCCTCTTAACATCTTGCATTAGTGTAGTACGTTTGTGACAACTGATCAATCAACATAGTGAAAGTGAAATGTGAAAGCAAAAGTCACTCAATCATGTCCAACTCTTTGCAACCCCATAGACTGTACAGTCCATGGAATTCACCAGGCCAGAATACTGGAGTGGGTAGCCTTTCCCTTCTCCAGGAGATCTTTCCAACCCAGGGATGGAACCCAGATCTCCTGCATCGCAGGCAGATTCTTTACCAGCTGAGCCACAAGGGAAGCCCAAGAACACAGCTGCATTATTAGCGACTCCATAGTTTACCTTAGGGGTCACTGTTGTTATTGCCTTGTTCTATGGGTTTTGACAAATGAATGTCATGTATGGATCATCACAGTAGCACACAGAATAGTTCCATTGTCCTAAAAGTCCCCTGTGCTCCACCTGTTCATCCTTCTCTCCTCACTCCTCTCCCAACTGCTGGCAGTCGCTGATCTTTCGTGTCACTCTAGTCTGGCCTTTTCCAGAATGGCATACAGTGGGAATTACATAAAATGTAGCCTTTTCAGATTGGCTTCTTTCAAACAATATGCTTCTTTCTTAACAATGTGCATTTAAGGTTCCTCTGTGTCTTTCACGGCTTAATAGTTCTCTTTTTTTAAATCACTGAATAATATTCCATTGTATGGATAGTCTATGGTTTGTTTATCCATTCACCTATTGAGGGTCATCTTGGTTGCTTCCGATTTTCGACAATTTGTTATCGGCCCTTTTTGGTATCTGCAATTAAGAGATTATAGATCAGAAGTAATCTGAATACCAGTATTTATTAGCCAAACATGATTATCAGTGACATTCTGCATCCAAACACATTTGGGCACTGTGATGTCACTCTTACATTGCTCTAACACCTCTTATGCCTTCTTTTCCTTGCATAGATCAGGTGCACAAAGAAATTTTCTAAAAATATTTATTTATTTACTTAGCTGCGTGGGGTCTTAGTTGCTGCATGCAGGATCTTCCATCTTCGGTCTTTTTTGCAGCACGTGGGGTCTTTAATTGAAGAATGTAAACTCTTAGTTGCAGCATGTGGAAACTAGTTCCCTGACCGGGGATTAAACCCAAGACCTCTGCATTGGGGGTGCAGTGTCTTAGCTCCTGGACTGCCAGGGAAATCCCCACAAAAATATTTTTAAAAGTTTAATTGTTATAAAATGATACCTTTGGTACATCCACTATACTTCAATTTTTTAAAGGTTCAAGCACAAGAAAAAAAGCAAAAAGGAAAAAGCATTAAAAAAAATGATACCCACTCAGGTGAACTTTTTTTTTCAAAGATGGCATATAAAGTGGGAAGCAAAAACTCACTCCCTCAGCCGTCTACAGCCCCATCACCTCCCCAAAGGTAGCCACTCTTAACATTTTTATACATGTCTGTCTAACTACTTTTTCTTCATATACAAGCATTCATGTATAGCTTTCTTTGGTAACAGAATACATATGCCTTTCGAAATATACATGTGTAAATAATTTCTAAAGGCAATGTCCTGTTTTTGTTTATAGGAAAGTGCATTTGAAAATATAGTCAAATGGAACAGATATTTTTTTTAATTTGTATTTATTTTGTTACATGTTTATTTATTTTTGGCTGTGCTGCGTCTTTGCTGCAGTGCAGGACTTTTCTCTAGTTGCAGCGAGCGGGGGCTTCGCTCTAGTTGCAGTGCATGTCTTCTCATTGCCGTGGCTTCTCTCGTTGCAGGCTCTCGGCATGCAGCCTCAGTCGTTGTGGCACGTGAACTTATTGCTGCTTGGCAAGTAGAATCTTCTCGAACCAGGGATTGAACCTGTGTGCCCTGCATTGACAGATGGATTCTCAACCACTGGACCACCAGGGAAGTCCTGGAACACTTATTCTAAATCCTCCTTCTGGCATCTTCAGTGGGAGAGAGCCTTTTGATTTCTTTTCTCCAAAATGCTACCTTGTTCCATGGTCCCTAGAGCTACAATCAGTGAGAATACACTGGTATTACTCCAAGCAGGAGGGAGTTTGGAAGATGGGTTATGTATCCCACTCCCATGGCAGATTCTTCAATCAGCCATAATTTATCTTCTCCTACTCTCACCACATTCTTGGTGATGTCGCCCTTTTCCTGGGAAGTGACTTGTCTCTTCCCTGATAACCAAAGTTCCACTCAGAATTTCTCATATGGTTTTCACACAGTAAACTCTTTTTTGGGGAGGTACCCTTCTATTTCCCCATGTACTTATACCACAAAAGCTGTTTTTGTTGTATTTTAAGCCTAGGTACTTCCCTCAGGTATCTGTCCTGCCAAAGATATCTGCAATTCTTTGGAAAAAGAAAATAATTCAAGTTCTTAAACTCCCATAAGGGGAATAATAACCATAGGAGAAGCTCAAAGGATAACCAAACATTCATCATTTCCATGGGCTTCCCTGGTGGCTTCCCTTCTTTACCCCAGTGGTAAAGAATCCACCTGCCAGTGTAGGAGATGCACTTCGATTCCTGGGTCAGAAAGATTCCCTAGAGAAGGAAATGGCAAACCTCCCCAGTATCCTTGCTTGGGAAATCCCATGGACAGAGGAGCCTGGCAGGCTATAGTCCATCGGGTCACAAAAGAGTTGGATGTGACTTAGTGACTCAGCAACAACAACAGAAGACCCAGTTGCAAAAGCCACTCCCTTTTACAAACTGTTGCTTTTCCAGTGATCTTTTATAATCAAAACATCTTTTTATAGGATAAAGTATGGCTGCAGTCCATGGGGTCGCTAAGAGTCGGACACGACTGAGCGACTTCACTTTCACTTTTCACTTTCATGCATTGGAGAAGGAAACGGCAATCCACTCCAGTGTTCTTGCCTGGAGAATCCCAGGGACAGGGGAGCCTGGTGGGCTGCCATCTATGGGGTCACACAGAGTCGGACACGACTGAAGTGACTTAGCATAGCATAGCATAGCATGAGTGTTTTTACACTGGATCTTTGGACCTCTCAGAGGATGTTTTATTCTTTTGAAAGCTGTCTTGAGTACTCAACTTTGAACATCACTGTCTTATTAAACTGCCTTGGGAAGAGGTTCTCATCTCAGCAGGGGCGCTCAGTACATGAATGAGCCCCTACACTAGCCCTTTGGTTGGTTCCACTGACAGAACCTTTGCACAGAGTCAGCTGCACTCTGTAAGTCTGGTGTGTGAACAAAACCATAGTTCAGTGAGAGACCACTGTATATAAGAAATTCCTGCCTGAGAGATTCCATTCAGTTCTTGTGTGTCCATTTCAGTAGGCTCTTGAGCATCAACTAAATAAAAAAGTAGAAAACGGAGTGGAAAGAAGCCAAAGAATGGGCATCAGGAAATATAAATTATCTAAGGAGTTAACAGGAAGGGAAGGATGATGGGTTTTATCTGATCTATATGAAATATTAATATTTCATTTATCTAGATTGTGTAGATAAATGTGTATAGTTAGGAGAGATTAGAGGTTGTCTTTTTTAAAAAAGTCATCTAGCACTATTACCAGCAAATGGTCATATTTGTTCTATTTGTAACCACTATATGTATAATATAAGGAACTGAGGTAGAAGAGGGTTTTCCCCAGTAGCTCAGCTGGTAAAGAATATGCCTGCAATGCAGGAGACCCCAGTTCGATTCCTGGGTCGGAAAGATCCCCTGGATAAGGGATAGGCTACTCACTCCAGTATTCTTGGGCTTCCCTAGTGGCTCTGCTGGTAAAGAATCTGCCTGCAATGTGGGAGACCAGAGGTTGATCCCTGGGTTGGGAAGATGCCCTGGAGAAGGGAACTGTTTCTATTTGTAAAATCCCTAAGCCCAAGTATGCAACAAAAGCTAGGGTATATGGAAATGTTGGGATGACAGAACAGTAAAGACATCCAAATGGTCTTGTTATATTCCTAAACTCCTAAAATCAAGTAGGTTAGAGGGGACTATTTCCTAGAGCTGAGTCTCCAGTAGATAAATTACTAAACACTATGAATTACTTGGCCGAATGCTGCGTTACTGTTTCGATTATGCTTTGATACGATAATTAAACAATTCGGCCACTGAACAGGTCATTTATAAGTACATGCAGGCTACTCATTGGTAAAAAAGGTACTCTGTGACCCTGAGATTCTAGGATAGTTTTGAACTTTTCCAGCACGTCCATCCACTTGGTGCAGACTGTCCGAAGGGGACAACTAGCCAACTGTTCTGCCAGTGAGCTCAGAGAACTCAGCAGTTCAATGTAACAAGCATGAGTAACCTGAAAGTTTCTCTTTCTTGTTCTGAAATATCTTCAGGTTCAAGAACTCCAGCACTTCTGCATTCACATAATGTCACACAAACAAAATCAAATACCCCTTAGTTTAACAGGTCAACAGGCTGCTACAGCCAAATGCATGTAAAATTTTTTGTGTCCAAGGAAAAGACACAGACTAGGAGGTAGAGAAAATTCCTAATTTTATTTTATTACACTTCTTAGGCTTTTTTTTTTTCAGGAGGAAAACTTGATTTAAAAAGAGTTTTGCTTTGGAATATTTCTTTTGCTATTTATATTTGTGAAATCAATTTTATCTAATTGTGGCAATAAGCTGTTATTCATAAAATGTTAAATTGTATTTTCTATGTAATTATTTATTTATTTGATTTGTTATTTACCATTCCATTGACTATCAGATGTGACACATATCATCCTAATTGAATTCCATTATTATCTCTGATGATCATACTTGTTTTTTGATCATATTTAATCATTAATTATTAAGCAATTTTAAGGCAAATTTGTTCACTTTAAAATTTCATGCAATCATCTGATCATTTTCCTTTTAGTTTGGCTAACAAAAATACAGGAATGAGTTAAATGTTTACAGAAAATATCTCAAGTAATTGGGAACAACTGGTGCTTTCATATTTGCACACTTTTCATTTGGAGGGAAGGTAATAAAACTCTAAGAATTACAGTCAAATAGCCTGCCAGCCATGTCATTCTGAGCACATAAATCACACCTTGTCAATATCCCATCAGTCAAATGGGCCAAATAGCACTAATATATTTATGAATTCTGTGTAACTATTAATAGAACATGAACAAGTAAATATGCAGATGACATCACCCTTATGGTAGAAAGTGAAGAGGAACTAAAGAGCCTCTTGATGAAGGTGAAATAGAATAGCGAAAAAGCTGGCTTTAAAACTCAACATTCAAAAAACTAAGATCATGACATCCAGTCCCATCACTTCATGGCAAATAGATGGGGAAACAATGGAAACAGTGAAAGACTTTATTTTCTTGGTCTCCAAAATCAGTGCACATGGTGACTACAGCCATGAAATCGAAAGACACTTGTTCCTTGGAAGAAAATCTATGACAAACCTAGACAGCATATTAAAAAGCAGAGACAGTACTTTGCCGACAAAAGTCCACTTAGTCAAAGCTATGGTTTTTACAGTAGTCATGTATGCATGTGAGAGCTGGATCATAAAGAAGGCTAAGTGTCAAAGAAATGATGCTTTTAAACTGTGGTGTTGGAGAAGACTCTTGAGAGTCCCTTGGACTACAAGGAGATCCCATCAGTCAATTCTAAAGGAAATCAGTCCTGAATATTCATTGGAAGGACTGATGCTGAAGCTGAAGCTCCAATACTTTAACCACCTGATGCGAAGAGTTGACTCATTGGAAAAGACCCTGATGCTGGGAAAAATTGAGCATCTTCCCTCCCAGCTTGGAGGGAAAGGGAAGAGGAGAAGGGGATGACATAGAATGAGATGGTTGGATGGTGTCACCATCTCAATGGACATGAATTTGAGCAAGCTCTGGGAGATAGTGAAGGACAGGGAAGCCTGGCACGCTGCAGTCCATGGGATTGTAAAGAGTCAGACATGACTGAGTGACTCAACATCAAAAAGTAAATCTGAAATCTGAAAGGGTTCGATCCCAAAAAGCATCTGTTTTCATAAAAGGAAGTGATAATTCAAACAAAGACAGAAAGAGATTATTTCTTGGCCATCCACCCTCTAGATTTTCAGAAAGTTCTTGTTGGATGTACCTTAAAAGGATGGGGAGGGAGACCCTCCTATGTCCCTGGATCTATGTTCACACTATATGGTATCCTCCATGTCATCCCAGTATCAGAGACAGCCTTTTCTGAACCTTATGGATTCTGAAGTCCAGTTTGTGGTTCTGACAATAACTTACACTGAGAGAATGTAGCTGTCAAGTTTACCTACTCTTGCAGAAACAAACAGATGCAATGTGCAGTATATACCTCCAGCATTCATTTGTCTGAAAAGTGAAAGTGTTCCTCGCTCAATCCTATCTGACTCTTTGTGACCCCATGGACTGTAGCCAGCCAGGCCTCTCTGTCCATGGAATTCTCCAGGCAAGAATTCGACCTTTAATATGTTTGGAACAGAAAAGCCATGCATTCTTTCTAATTTGCTTCATAACATGTGGCAGCGGTTACCTCTTATGTAAGTCAACGTGTTAATGTTTGTTTTTAAATACTGGTGCTCCCTAAGCATTTCTGTCTTAGACATTTTGTGAAGTGAATGTACTCAGGAAGACACAGAATGGGGAAAAAGCCACATTGTCCATTCATTTATCCAATAAAAAATAATTACCAGGCTCCTACCATATGCCCGGCGCTCTTACAGACACCAAGGATGCAGAAGGGAGCGGTATCGTCGCCGGTTTTGGTGGCAGTTGAGCATCCATCGGAGAAGTTTCCCGGAATGTGTTTTGAAAAAAAGCATCGCTCCCACCACCTTCCAGTTATTTCCGCTTTACTCTCGAAGTAGAGAGGAGGTCCTCAGGGTGACCTGTCCCTAGAAGCCCGGGGTAAGCGGCGGGGCCAGGTGTGAGCCGGGGTTGTGACCACCCAAGACCAGAACCCCCAGTCCTGGACCCCCTGCCCCGACCCCTCTTTGGGCGGGGAGGGGCGGCGCTCTCCACTCCCGGCTGCGCCCTCCGCCCGGGGCCTGCAGGGGGCGCGCGCAACCAGGCCTTGGCGCCGGCTGTGCGAGGGGTAAGGGGTGAAGGGGCGCGTGTCCTCCTCTGTGAAGGTCCTCAGCTGAGCCGCTGTCCTCCAGCCGCTGCAGGCGCCCTGCTCCTCCCTGCCGCTCCCGCGGCTCCCTGGAGCCCGAGGGGAAGGCAGTGTGACACCCCCTGACCCCGCCCAAGGCCTCCCCGCCGCCCTCCAGACACCCCCGGCCCGGGCCGAAGCCCCGGCAGCCCCGGGGGCCGGCGTCAGGTACGTGCGTCCGTCCCGGGCTGAGGCGCCGGACCAACTCGTGAGGTGTCCGCTGCGAGCCGCCGCCGCCGCTCACGGAAGAGCGGCGCGCGGCGCCTCATTCCCGGGAACTTGGGTCCCCAGTCTAGGGCTGCCCTCCGCCCGGCTCCCTGGGCCCGGCCTGCGCGTCCTGAGGGAAATCGGGTAGCAGCGCCTCTCGTCCCGACAGCGGGGACATAGAGGGCTGGGGGGGGGAGGGAGGGCGCTGTGCGGGGTCCCGGGTGGGACTCAGCCTCTCAGCCTTTAACCTCTCCTCTCCCTCACCCCTTACAGTAGGTTCCTGTAATATTTTATTGACTCTTGGGGAGACCCAGGTTCGATCCCTGGGTCGGGAAGATCCCTTGGAGGAGGGCATGGCCGCCCACTCCAGTATTCTTGCCTAGAGAATTCCAGAGGAGCCTGGGGGGCTACAGTCCAGGGGGTCGCAAAGAGTCAGACACGACTGAGCGATAACGGTTTTACTTACCTTTCCTGCTTAATACTGGTCCATAGGCTGGCAGGCCCCTTGATTCAGCCACGTTTCTCTGCGCTCCTTCCTCTATTGAATGAAGTACCTGAGGGTCGGGGATGGGAGATCGGCTGGAGGGACCCTTGAAGCCCTGGTCTCGCCCGACTTTAGGTCACAGACTCCCTAGAACCCTTCGGGTGGAAATGAGGGGATTTCAGTGGCTTTTGGAGCAGTTGCCTCTGCTTCTTCACTTCTGTCTTCAAAACTATGCAAAACCAACTCTTCATCCTCTTGCTGCTTTGCCAGGATTTTTTTCTTTTTAAACTCATTCCTGCTTTATCTCAGTAGTCACAACTATTATTATTTCTGCTTTACAGGTGAAGAAATTCAGACTTACAGAAATTAAGTAACTTGTCCAAGTTTACATAGCTACAAGGTGGTAGAGTTTTAATTCTGTATGGTTCTTTTTTAATATAATTTATTTTTAACTGGAGGATTATTGCTTTACAGTGTTGTGTTGGTTTCTGCTCTACATCAACATGAATCAGCCATAGGTATACATATGTCCCCTCCCTCTTGCCAGGATTTTTAAAGCACTGTTATGGTTGGTCTTGCCTCATTTGGTTTTTGGTTCCCTAAACAGCAGTTTTGAGCTGTCCATGGTATTTAAAAGTGTTCTCTTAAAACTGAGACTAAATCCGGCTCTTGGAAAAACTACCCTAAATTCAGAGGAGGTATGCCTTTCTCCCCATTCTTTCCTTCCACTGCCCTCTTGGCAATCTCTGGTCTCAAAGACCGTCATCTTTTATTTTTTGCTTTATGTGAAAAAACCTCCCTCAGTTCAGTTCAGGTCAGTTGCTGTCGTGTCCAACTCTTTGCGAAACCCATGTACTGCAGCATGCCAGGCCTCCCCGTCCATCACTAACTCCCGGAGTTTACACAAACTCATGTCCATCATCGAGTCAGTGATGCCATCCAACCATCTCATCCTCTGACGGGCCTTTCTTCTCTCACCTTCAATCTTTCCCAGCATCAGGGCCTTTTCTAGTGAGTCAGTTCTTCCCATCAGGTGGCCAAAGTATTGGAGCTTCAGCTTCAGCATCAGTCCTTCCAGTGGATATTCAGGACTGATTTCCTTTAGGATAGACTGGTTGGATCTCCTTGAAGTCCAAGGGACTCTCAAGAGTCTTTTCCAACACCACAGTTCAAAAGTATCAACTCTTCAGTGCTCAGCTTTCTTTACAGTTCAACTCTCACATCCATACATGACTACTAGAAAAACCATAGCCTTGACTAGACAGACCTTTGTTGGCAAAGTAATGTCTCTGCTTTTCAATATGCTGTCTAGGTTGGTCATAACTTTCCTTCCAAGCAGTAAGCATCTTCTAATTTCATGGCTTCAGTCACCATCTGCAGTGATCTTGGAGCCCCCCCAAAATAAAATCTTTAACTGTTTCCATTGATTCTCCATCTATTTGCCATGAAGTGATGGGATTGGATGCAATAATCTTAGTTTTCTGAATGTTGAGCTTTAAGCCAACTTTTTCACTCTCTTCTTTCACTTTCATCAGGAGGCTCTTTAGTTCTTCGGTTCCTGCTATAAGGGTGGTATTATTTGCATATCTGAGGTTATTGATATTTCTCCTGGCAATCTTGATTCCAGCTTGTCCTTCATCCAGCCCAGCATTTCTCATGATGTACTCTGCATATAAGTTAAATAAGCAGGGTGACAATATGCAGCCCTGACATACTCCTTTCCCGATTTGGAACCAGTCTTGTTCCATGTTCAGTTCTAATTGTTGCTTCTTGATCTGCATACAGATTTACTAGGAGGCAGGTCAGGTGGTCTGGTATTCCCATCTCTTGAAGAATTTTCCACAGTTTGTTGTGATCCACACAGTCAAAGGCTTTGGCATAATCAATAAAGCAGAAGTAGATATTTTTCTGGAACTCGCATGCTTTTTCGATTATCCAGCGGATGTTTGCAATTTGTTCTCTGGTTCCTCTGCCTTTTCTAAATCCAGCTTGAGTATCTGGAAGTTCACGGTTCACATACTGTTGAAGCCTGGCTTGGAGAATTTTGAGCATTATTTTACTAGCGTGTGAGATGAGTGCAATTAGCTTTTGCCCTGCTTCATTCTCTAATCCAAGGCCAAATTTGCCTGTTACTCCAGGTATTTCTTGACTTCCTACTTTTGCATTCCAGTACCCTATAATGAAAAAGACATCTTTTTTGGGGTGTTTGTTCTAGAAGGTCTTGTAGGTCTTCATAGAATCGTTCATCTTCAGCTTCTTCAGCATTACTGGTCAGGGTATAGACTTGGATTACTGTTATATTGAATCGTTTGCCCTGGAAATGACAATATATGTCATTTTTGATATTGCATCCAAGTACAGCGTTTTAGACGGTTTTGTTGACTATGAAGGCTAAACCCATTTCTTCTAAGGGATTCTTGCCCACAGTAGTAGATATAATGGTCATTTGAGTTAAATTCACCCATCCCAGTCCATTTTAGTTCACTGATTTCCTAAAATGTTGAGGTTCACTCTTGCCATCTCCTGTTTGATCACTTCCAATTTGCCTTAATTCATGAACCTAACATTGCAGGTTCCTATACAATATTGCTCTTTACAGCATCAGACCTTGCTTCTATCACCAGTCACATCCACAGCTGGGTGTTGTTTTTGCTTTGGCTCCATCCCTTCATTCTGGATTATTTCTCCACTGATCTCCAGTAGCATATTGGACACCTACCAACCTGGGGGGGTTCATCTTTCAATGTCCCATCTTTTTGCCTTTTCATACTGTTCATGGGGTTCTCAAGGCAAGAATATTGAAGTGGTTTGCCATTCGCTTCTCTAGTGGACCACATTTTGTCAGATCTCTCCACCACAACCCGTCCATCTTAGGTGATCCTACATGGCGTGGCTCATAGTTTCATTGAGTTAGACAAGGCTGTGGTCCATGTGATTAGATTGGTTGGTTTTCTGTGATTGTGGTTTTCTGTGATGTGTAGTTTTCTGTGATTGTGGTTTTCATCCAAAGATGGGAACAATAAAGGACAGAAATGGTATGGACCTAACAGAAGCAGAAGATATTAAGAAGAGGTGGCAAGAATACACAGAAGAACTGTACAAAAAAGATCTTCATGACCCAGATAATCATGATGGTGTGATCACTGACCTAGAGCCAGACATCCTGGAATACAAAGTCAGGTGGGATTTAGGAAACATCACTATGAATAAAGCTAGTGGAGGTGATGGAATTCCAGTTGAGCTATTTCAAATCCTAAAAGATGATGCTGTGAAAGTGCTGCATTCAATATGCCACCAAGTCTGGAAAACTCAGCAGTGGCCACAGAACTGGAAAAGGTCAGTTTTCATTCCAATCCCAAAGAAAGGCAGTGCCAAAGAATGCTCAAACTACTGCACGATTGTACTCACTTCACACACTAGCAAAGTAGTGCTCAAAATTCTCCAAGCCAGGCTTCAACAGTATGTGAACCATGAACCTCCAGATGTTCAAGCTGGATTTGAAGCTTGGATGTTCAAGCAGAAAAACATCTACTTCTGCTTTATTGATTATGCCAAAGCCTTTGACTGTGTCAGTTCAGTTTAGTTGGTCAGTCGTGTCCAACTCTTTGCGACCCCTTGAATCCCAGCATGCCAGGCCTCCCTGTCCATCACCAACTCCCAGAGTTCAACCAAACTCATGTCGTCGAGTCAGTGATGCCATCCAGCCATCTTATTCTCTGTCATCCCCTTCTCCTCCTGCCCCCAATCCCTCCCAGCATCAGGGTCTTTTCCAGTAAGTCAGCTCTTCTCATCAGGTGGCCAAAGTACTGGAATTTCAGCTTTAGCATCAGTCCTTCCAATGAAAACCCAGGACTGATCTCCTTTAGGATGGATTGGTTGGATCTCCTTGCAGTCCAAGGGACTCTTAAGAGTCTTCTCCAACACCACAGTTCAAAAACATCAATTCTTCTGTGCTCAGCTTTCTTCACAGTCCAACTCAACATCTATACATGACCACTGGAAAAACCACAGCCTTGACTAGATGGACCTTTGTTGGCAAAGTAATATCTCTGCTTTTTAATATGCTATTTAGGTTGGTCATAACTTTCCTTTCAAGCAGTAAGTGTCTTTTAATTTCATGGCTGGAATCGCCATCTGCAGTGATTTTGGAGCCCCCCAAAATAAAGTCTTACACTGTTTCCACTGTTTCCCCATCTATTTCCCATGAAGTGATGGGACCAGATGCCATGACCTTAGTTTTCTGAATGTTGAGCTTTAAGCCAACTTTTTCACTCTCCACTTTCACTTTCATCAAGAGGCTTTTGAGTTCCTCTTCACTTTCTGCCATAAGGGTGGTGTCATCTGCATATCTGAGGTTATTGATATTTGTCCCAGCAATCTTGATTCCAGCTTGTGCTTCTTCCAGCCCAGCCTTTCTCATGATGTACTCTGCGTATAAGTTAAATAAAAAGGGTGACAATATACACCCTTGTCGTACTCCTTTTCCTGTTTGGAACCAGTCTGTTGTTCCATGTCCAGTTCTAACTATTGCCTCCTGACCTGCATATAGGTTTCTCAAGAGGCAGGTCAGGTGTTCTGGTATTCCTGTCTCTTGAAGAATTTTCCACAGTTTATTGTGATCCACACAGTCAAAGGCTTTGGCATAGTCAATAAAGCAGAAATAGATGTTTTTCTGGAACTCTCTTGCTTTTTTGATGATCCAGCGGATGTTGGCAATTTGATCTCTGGTTCCTTTGCCTTTTCTAAAACCAGGTTGAACATCTGGAAGTTCATGGTTCACATACTGTTGAAGCCTGGCTTGGAGAATTTTGAGCACTACTTTGCTAGCGTGTGACATGAGTACAATCGTGCAGTAGTTTGAGCATTCATTTGCCTTTCTTTGGGATTGGAATGAAAACTGACCTTTTCCAGTTCTGTGGCCACTGCTGAGTTTTCCAGACTTGGTGGCATATTGAATGCAGCACTTTCACAGCATCATCTTTTAGGATTTGAAATAGCTCCACTGGAATTCCATCACCTCCACCAGCTTTGTTCATAGTGATGCTTTCTAAGGCCCACTTGACTTCACATTCCAGGATATCTGGCTCTGGGTGAGTGATCACAGCATCATGATTATCTGGGTCGTGAAGCTCTTTTTTGTATAGTTCTCCTGTGTATTCTTGCCACCTGTTCTTAATATCTTCTGCTTCTGTTAGGTCCAGATCATTTCTGTCCTTTATCAAGCCTATCTTTGCATGAAATGTTCCCTTGGTATCTCTAATTTTCTTGAAGAGATCTCTGCTGCAGCTGCTGCTAAGTCACTTCAGTCGTGTCCAACTCTGTGTGACCCCATAGACGGCAGCCACCAGGCTCCCCCATCCCTGGGATTCTCCAGTCAAGAACACTGGAGTGGGTTGCCATTTCCTTCTCCAATGCAGGAAAGTGAAAGTGAAGTCACTCAGTCATGTCCGACCCTTCGCGACCCCGTGGACTTCAGCCTACCAGGCTCCTCCATCCATGGGATTTTCCAGGCAAGAGTACTGGAGTGGGGTGCCATTGCCTTCTCCGAAAGAGATCTCTAGTCTTTCCCATTCTGTCGTTTTCCTCTGTTTCTTTGCATTGATCGCTGAGGAAGGCTTTCTTATCTCTCCTTGCTATTCTTTGGAACTCTGCATTCAGATGCTTATATCTTTCCTTTTCTCCTTCGCTTTTCACTTCTCTTCTTTTCACAGCTATTGGTAAGGCCTCTTCAGACAGCCATTTTGCTTTTTTGCATTTCTTTTCCATGGGGATGGTCTTGATCCCTGTCTCCTGTACAATGTCATGAACCTCCGTCCATAGTTCATCAGACACTCTATCAGATCTAGTCTCTTAAATCTATTTCTCACTTCTACTGTATAATCATAAGGGATTTGATTTAGGTCATACCTGAATGGTCTAGTGGTTTTCCCTACTTTCTTCAATTTAAGTCTGAATTTGGCAATAAGACATTCATGATCTGAGCCACAGTCAGCTCCCAGTCTTGCTTTTGCTGACTGTATAGAGCTTCTCCATCTTTGGCTGCAAAGAATATAATCAATCTGATTTCAGTGTTGACCATTTGGTAGTGTCCATGTGTAGAGTCTTCTCTTGTGTTTTTGGAAGAGGGTGTTTGCTATGACCAGTGCATTCTCTTGGCAAAACTCTATTAGCCTTTGCCCTGCTTCATTCTGTACTCCAAGCCCAAATTTGCCTGTTACTCCAGGTGTTTCTTTCTTTCTTTTTTTTAAATATAAATTTATTTATTTTAATTGAAGGTTAATTACTTTACAATATTGTATTGGTTTTTGCCATACATCAACATGAATCTGCCACAGGTATACACGTGTTCCCCATCCCAAACCCCACTCCCTCCTCCCTCCCTGTACCATCCCTCTGGGTCGTCCCAGTGCACCAGCCCCAAGCAACCAGTATCATGCATCGAACTTGGACTGGTGATTCATTTCATATATGATATTATAAATGTTTCAATGCCATTCTCCCAAATCATCCCACCCTCTCCCTCTCCCACAGAGTCCAAAAGACTGTTCTATACATCTGTGTCTCTTTTGCTGTCTCACACACAGGGTTATCATTACCATCTTTCTAAATTCCATATATATGCGTTAGTATACTATATAGGTGTTTTTCTTTCTGGCTTACTTCACTCTATATAATAGGCTCCAGTTTGATCCACCTCATTAGAACTGATTCAAATGTATTCTTTTTAATGGCTGAGTAATACTACATTGTGTATATGTACCACTGCTTTCTTATCCATTCATCTGCTGATGGACATCTAGGTTGCTTTCATGTCCTGGCTATTATAAACAGTGCTGCGATGAACATTGGGGTACACGTGTCTCTTTCCCTTCTGGTTTCCTCAGTGTGTATGCCCAGCAGTGGGATTGCTGTGTCATAAGGCAGGTCTATTTACAGTTTTTTAAGGAATCTCCACACTGTTCTCCATAGTGGCTGTACTAGTTTGCATTCCCATTAACAGTGTAAGAGGGTTCCCTTTTCTCCACACCTTCTCCAGCATTTATTGCTTGTAGACTTTTGGATCGCAGCCATTCTGACTGGCGTGAAATGGTACCTCATTGTGGTTTTGATTTGCACTTCTCTGATAATGAGTGATGTTGAGCATCTTTTCATGTGTTTGTTAGCCATCTGTATGTCTTCTTTGGAGAAATGTCTATTTAGTTCTTTGGCCCATTTCTTGATTCCAGGTGTTTCTTGACTTCCTACTTTTGCATTCCGGTCCCCTATAATGAAACGGACATCTTTTTTGGGTGTTAGTTCTAGAATGTCTTGTAGGTCTTCATAGAACTGTTCAACTTCAGCTTCCTCAGTGTTACTGGTTGGGGCATGGTTTGCCTTGGAAACGAACAGAGATCATTCTGTCGTTTTTGAGATTGCATCCAAGTACTGCATTTCGGACTCTTTTGTTGACCATGATGGCTACTCCATTTCTTCTAAGGTATTCCTGCCCACAGTAGTAGATATAATGGTCATCTGAGTTAAATTCACCCATTCCAGTCCATTTTAGTTCACTGATTCCTAGAATGTTGACGTTCACTCTTGCCGTCTCCTGTTTGACCACTTCCGATTTGCCTTGATTCATGGACCTGACATTCCAGGTTCCTATTCAATAGGAACTGTGTGGATCACAACAAACTGTGGAAAATTCTTCAAGAGATGGGAATACCAGACCACCTGACCTGCATCCTGATAAATCTGTATGCAGATCAAGAAGCAACAGTTAGAACTGGTCATGGAACCAGACTGGTTCCAAATCGGGAAAGGAGTATGTCAAGGCCGCATATTGTCACCCTGCTTATTTAACTTACATGCAGAGTACATCATGAGAAATGCTGGGCTGGATGAAGGACAAGCTGGAATCAAGATTGCCGGGAGAAATATCAATAACCTCAGATATGCAAATAGTACCACCCTTATAGCAGAAACCGAAGAACTGAAAAGCCTCTTGATGAAAATGAAAGAAGAGAGTGAAAAAGTTGGCTTAAAGCTCAACATTCAGAAAACGAAGATCATGGCATCCAGTCCCATCACTTCATGGGAAATAGATGGGGAAACAATGGAAACAGTGAAAGACTTTATTTTGGGGGGCTCCAAAATCACTGAAGATGGTGACTGCAGTCATGAAATTAAAAGACAGTTGCTCCTTGGAAGAAAATTTATGACCAACCTAGACAGTATATTAAAAAGCAGAGACATTACTTTGCCAACAAAGGTCTGTCTAATCAAAGCTATGGTTTTTCCAGTAGTGATATATGGATGTGAGAGTTGGACTATAAGGAAAGCTGAGCACCAAAGAATTGATGCTTTTGAACTGTGGTGTTGGAGAAGACTCTTGAGAGTTCCTTGGACAGCAAGGAGATCCAACCAGTCTAACCTACAGGAAATCAGTCCTGAATATTCATTGGAAGGACTGATGCTGAAGTTGAAACTCCAATACTTTGGCCACATGATGCAAACATCTGAAACAACCCTGATGCTGGGAAAGATTGAAGGCAGGAGGAGAAGCGGATGACAGAGAATGAGATGATTGGATGGCATCACCGACTTAATGGACATGAGTTTGAGTAAACTTCAGGAGTTGGTGATGGACAGGGATGCCTGGCAAGCTGCAATTCATGCGGTCACAAAGAGTCGGACAGGACTGAGTGACTGAACTGAACAGAACTCAGAAGCACTTGCCTTCAATGGAATCAGAGTTCTGCTCTTGTATTACCATGTGAAAATGTGCATGGACATAAAACCTGTACTGTTCCTGTGAATGCTCAGTCTCATGTTTTTTCTTCCAGACACACTCTCAGCATAATTTATTGGGAGCAGGAGCCAATAGGGTCCAGTGAGCTTCCCAGCATAAGACGTACTTTCCTAGAGCTTCTACATATTTCTTTAAAAATAGTTTTTTCCTGAGATTCCTGAGTTGGTTTTTAGTTGTTCTTAAAAGACTTGTTATCTCCAGGATTCTGGTAGCAACATGACATTTTGCTTGATCATTGATTTGTCTTAAGGAGATCCTGCTTTGGGAGGTTTTGATTAAAAAGTGCCCTGTACTATAGGGTTTCTCGATGTGTATGTAGACTTCTGATTTTTAAAATACTGCATTTCAGTTAGTAGAAAGCAAATATGTTACCTGTTTTTAAGGAAGTTTTATGTAGTATTGCAGAAAGTAGAGGCATCGATTCTTCTTGGCATAAGATGATTGGAGTCCATCATCATGTCTGAACATTTTTAGACTATATTGACTAGAAGGAATAATCACAGAGAAAAAATTGGGTTAATGGTGGACTCTTGATTCTCATTTGCATTTGAGTCTTTTGCAAACCCAATTGAATTTATTTATATGGTTTACACTCTGCATTTCTCTCTCTTCTCTTCACAAGTTCCCTGAAATATAACACTTTAGACCTTTCTGGTCACCTTTATTTACATAAAGAAGGCATTTTTCCATTTGTGGGTAAACGTTGCAGGTGAGTAGTTAATATAGTGTAGATTCCATGTCCCACATTTTCAGAGGGTTCTCAATTGAGAACAGAAAATTGAGAAGAGGACTCTGATAATGCCAGCCCTGCTGATTGGGAGAAAGTCTCTATACCATTTGGGAAAGTCACTTCATGAGCCTTTGTATAGTCAGAGAGATGACCAGAGGACTGAGATTTCATGCATTTTGAAGAGAAAAGGGGCTGAATTTACTCTGTATATTTAGTTTTCCCATTTTTGTCATGTTACTATTTTAAAACAAACAAGCAAAAATACCTTTGGATCCCTGCAGTAACCCATATTGTCTTGGCAACAGTAGCTAGTCCACTGGAGTCACAAAATATCAAGACAGAAAAATTAAAATGCATGTAAGGAACTTCTCTGGCAGTCCAGTGGTTAAGACTTCACCTTTTAGTGCAGGGAGTGAAGGTTCAAATCCTGGTCAGGGAGCTAAAATCCTACATCCCTTATAGTCAGAAAACCAAGACATAAAACAGAAGAAATATTGTAACAAATTCAATAAAGACTTTAAAAATAGTCCACATCAAAAAAATCTTTTAAAAGAAAATGCACTTACTATGTCTGATGGTTCAATGCATTAGAACTGACCTTCCAGCACATGGTAAAGGAGTTGGCTTTAACTCTCTTCCTTTCTCCTGACTAAAAGTAGATGGGAAAGATAGATTATAGAACTTTAATTCTTTTTAGGATGTCCTAAAATTCTTTAACGGTTTTTTTTTTGAGGGAAGCATGTTATCAACATTAAGGGGGTTGGAGCAATACCTTTCTTTGAGTGAGGTGCTCTTGTGGAGGTTGGTGATAAGTCCAAAATCAAACTCAATCAATGGGTCAGACAAGATGTGCCGTATTTTCTGTGCTATTTGAAATAGTATATAGTAGAACCTCAGTTAGCATTAAACTTAACCAGTGAGTATCTGCCAAAACTTGTGACTGCAGAATAAAGACATAGTAATGCCTATTATGGGCTTCCCTGGTGGCTCAGAGGTTAAAGTGTCTCCCTGCAATGAGGGAGACCAGGGTTCAATCCCTGGGTCGGGAAGGTCCCCTGGAGAAGGAAATGGCAACCCACTCCAGTATTCTTGCCTGGAGAATCCCATAGACGGAGGAGCATGGTGGGCTACAGTCCATGGGGTTGCAAAGAGTCGGACACGACTGAGCGACTTCACTTTCACTTTAATGCCTATTATACCATCAGTCTTTTCTGTACTGGCAATCACATTTATGTGGGAGCTTTCTGTTTAGTCTATTAACTACTAAATACATATATATGAAATATAGTATATGTTTTTGCTAAGTTAGGAAGTGCTAGGAAGTCCTGCATAGATTTTGCGACCCAACTATAATACATTATGGGATAAACTCCTGTGCTTTCATCTCTTTTTTCCTTCCTTTCATTTTAAAATCTCAATATATTTTTTCTGTATTATTATATTGATATATTTTTGCTTGCTGCTACAAACTCCTGTTTTTTTGGACAGAGAAGAGAAAAAAATAAAAGACTGGATAAAAAAAAAAAAAAAGACTGGATAAACCTGTCTTTCTCTTCCTTCCCCAGAGAAAAGAGCTGAAATATTGTTAGCCCAGATTATTAGCTCTAAAAGAGCCAGACTACTCTTTGAACTGAAGTGACCTTCTCATTTAAGAGGTCAGAATTCATCCTTCTCATTTCAGACCTGAGAAAATAGAAACTGAAGGTTATGTGATTAGATACTAGTTAATGACACCATCTGCATCCTTGATTATTCAAAACACATTTGCCAATTAGGTGTCTGGTGTCTAGAAAGCGAGGCAGCTGTAGGTGGAATTTCATACAGTGTTACAGACTAATAACGCCACTTGAAATTATTTATGTTGTTAATCATTGACAATAAACATTGCCTCATATCATAAACATTTTTATCCTTTAGTAAAGTCAAGCTGCCACTGTTCTACATTTTTCTGTCAGGTTTTTTTTTTTTTTTTTTTAAATAAAAGACTGTTTTTGAATAATATTTGAAAGAGGTGCTGGTGAGAATGGGGAATCAAAACTGCAGATGCCGGAAGAGAACTCAAGAGAACACCCCGCTGACCAAGGTTGTTAGCCCTGAGGGGCAGGAAGAACAGAGGTCAAGTCCAATAGGGAGGGCAGTTCTGGAAGGCTGTCCCTATAGCCTTTAACCTCAAATTGCAATAACATCCATGAGAGTTAAGTAGAATTAAACATGCTCTTCTGCATCACAACCACAAGAGACTAGAAAGTGCTACTTGGAACTGAGCAGAACAGGAGGAAGAAGGAAAAGAAAAAATAATCCCACAGAAAATTGGCCACAGGCCAACTCTCACGTGCACTTGAATTTGGGGTGCATACAATCTGAGGGCAGAAAGTGAAGAGTAACTAAAAAGCCTCTTGATGAAAGTGAAAGCGGAGAGTGAAAAAGTTGGCTTAAAGCTCAACATTCTGAAAATGAAGATCATGGCATCTGGTCCCATCACTTCATGGGAAATAGATGGAGAAACAGTGGAAACAGTGTCAGATTTTATTTTTTTGGGCTCCAAAATCACTGCAGATGGTGACTGCAGCCATGAAATTAAAAGACTCTTACTCCTTGGAAGGAAAGTTATGACCAACCTAGATAGCATATTGAAAAGCAGAGACATTACTTTGCCAACAGAGGTCTGTCTAGTCAAGGCTGTGGTTTTTCCAGTGGTCATGTATGGATGTGACAGTTGGACTGTGAAGAAAGCTGAGCACCGAAGAATTGATGCTTTTGAACTGTGGTGTTGGAGAAGACTCTTGAGAGTCCCACAGACTGCAAGGAGATCTAACCAGTCCATTCTGAAGGAGATCAGCCCTGGGATTTCTTTGGAAGGAATGATGCTAAAGCTGAAATTCCAGTACTTTGGCCACCTCATGTGAAGAGTTGACTTATTGGAAAAGACTCTGATGCTGGGAGGGATTGGGGGCAGGAGGAGAAGGGGACGACAGAGGATGAGATGGCTGGATGGCATCACTGACTCACTCGATGGACGTGAGTCTGAGAGAACTCTGGGAGTTGGTAATGGACAGGGAGGCCTGGTGTGCTGTGATTCATGGGGTCGCAAAGAGTTGGACACGACTGAGCGACTGAACTGAATTGAACTGAACTGAACAATCTGAGGGAGCCAGAGAAAGTCACACCTTAAATTTGGTTTGACTTGATTCCCAAGTGGTGGCGTTTCTAAGACTCTGACAGCAGCAAATGCAAAACCCAGAGGAGGATGCATATTCATCTCAGGCCGTAGGAAAACCTCACAGGCAGTCTTCAAGGTCAGTGGCAAATGCACAGTTACAGGTAACCAAGCTCACAAGAGAGAAAGACATCAGGAGGGAGAATCAGCTGAAACAGGACAGCAGGAAAAGGCTGTATAGACTTCCAGTGTCAGATGATAAGCTGTTTTGCTTACTGGATTTAAAAAAGTAATAATAATATTGAAAATATTTTCAGGTAACAGAAAACTATAAAAATAACAGATTGGTTAAGGAACAAATAGATTATATATATATATGTATATATATAATAAACTGTATATAGTTTATAATTTATATATATATACACACATACATATATGGACATCTTTTTCAGCAGGTTGGACACTAGAATATAGCAGAAGCAGCTTAGTGAACTAAAAATAGCTCAGAATATATTATCAAGAATTTAGAACAGGGAGTCAAAAACATGAACAAGAGAGGAAAGAAACCTGCCTTCCTGCATCCTGCCTGGATATGTCCCTCCACTCATCAGATGCTGGCATTTCTGCCTCATGGTTTATGTTCGGATAGTACTCAGCTTTCATGGTTTAGCTTAGGCATCTTTTCCCCCTGGAAACTTTTATGAGCTTTATGCTGGGCTAAGTGGTCCTTTTCTGTGCCCCATTTCACATTTCACTAAATTTAAACATGAGTTTGGTCTCCTTCATGTGGTTGTAAGTGCTTTGAGGAAGGAAATTTTGACTTAATCATTTTTTAAATTCCAGTGGTCAATACAAATGAGGGGAGAAAAGATGGGAAGAAGGATTAATAGGTTAAAAATTAGTTGGTATGATATTTAACATATCTAATCTGATGGAGTGAGTGGCACAGGAAGGTTTCCTTGTCTTGGAGAGTAAAGTGTTGTGAGAAAGAAAAGGTTGGGGCAGAAAGAAAAGATCTTGCTTGTGGTCCTATTTGGCACTTTCTTAACATTGGTTTATTTATGAATGTGGATACGACATAGGTGTGGCCTTTGCTGTTAATACAGGAGGCTGCTTGTTCTAAATAGTTCTCTGTGAAGGACTAAATCAAACCACTTTATTGTTCTTTTGACCCTTGCCATTTGCCTCCGAGGTCTTTTGGTCCCTGTGAAAATCATGGGAACAAGGAACGTGGATACTTTGATCTGGTCATAGAGAACTATAACTCCCATCAAAGTAAGGATGAGACGCTTTTGTCTAAGTTTCTATCTTTTCTTAACTTGTGCTGTTTGTTACATTATCTGGCTACTGGTTTCCTTAGTAAGTAATTAGGAAGCATTAAGTAATTAACCAGGAGCAGCATAGAGCCAGTAGTGATTATCCTCAATCCCTAAGTGAAGAGCAAATTGTAGTGAAAAAAAACAAGAATTAATTTAGTGAATAGAGAAAACAGGCAGAGCATCTAACCACAACCACCAGTTAAACCATTGACCAAACAAGATCACTCTTCCTAGGCAGGGTGAAATTGAATGCCAGAAATAAACTGAATCGAATAAGTATCAAGAGCAAAACCAGAAAGCCATAGTGCAATCCTAAGATGGGGTGCAAGGCAGGATCCATATGTTCTAAATAGTAACAGGAAAAAACCCAATGCAAACATGTTTAATCAATAAAAAGGATTTATGAGACCATAAAAAGGAAAAGAGGCAAAGAAGTGAACTAATCAGGAGAGACTAACGCTGTAATTGATAACCTCAAAATTCTGATGATTTCACATAATATAAAATTGTTTTTCCATGCAGTTCAGTCCAGCATTCCTGGTCAAGCAACAGCCCTGGTACGCTGTCCTCCAAGTGGTTACCCAGGCTCTCCCCATTGTGGTTCTCCTCTCAGTCAGCAGATGGGGAAAGAGGAGGGAGGACCACTTGAGCAGGCTTGAAAGGGGAGACAGGGGTTTAACCCACATTCCACTGGCTAGAACTTGGCCATATGGCCACGGAGGCTGGGAAATGTAGTGACCTGTGCGCCCAGGAACAAAGGGAACACTGGCGAATGTTTAATTAGCTTTCGCCAGCTCAATGGGAGCCAAATGTTTTCTGGCTTGTTCCCAGTGAGAATAGGGCACCTCAGTCCCTGTATTCTAAGAAAGACACTGAGATTCACCTCGAGTCACAGGCACTTCACTGAACCGATGAACTGACCAGGGGACTATAACGGGCTTATGGCCTCTAGCCCACCTCTTGAGCTGGAGGTGGGGTTGGCTTTCCCTGAAATGTCTGGATTGCAGAGGAAATTGGAAAATATCAGGAAGACAATGTAAGTATATTAAGAAGTAGGAACAGATGGTGGTTAGTGAACTAACAGTGTCCATCTAAGGTGCTCGTCCTAAAAAAATGGGATATCAAAAAGAGATGCCAGGATAACTCGAAGATGTGGAGAAAACTCGGAGAGACATGTGACCTGGTTACTGAAACTTGTGTCTGCCAGACCCTCAGGCACTGGGGATGAAGCATAAGAATAGAAAGAGAACTTTGATTCCAGAATCCCACACCCCTTGATCCTGTGAAATTTTTGCTTGTTTTTAATATTCTTTGTTTTTCAAATTCAGAGCGGCTACATGTATTCAGGACTCTCCGAGTGCCACTATCTTTCCAGTTATATGTTTGGGATTTTGCTGTCATCGATCCAGGGAAAGATGTTCAGGAAACTTTCCCTTTAAGGTTAGATGTGCTTTGAAATCTAGAGCATATTCCAGCAGTACCATTTTGTTTCCTGAGCAAATGAGGTTTCCCACCATTCAGAAGAGCCCTGAGTGTCGACAGCCCAGAAGGGAGAGAGAGAGAGAGAGAGAGAGAGAGGAAGGATGTAAGGATGTGACAGGCATTCAGAAATAGAGTCCTGGTGCTTTGGTCTCTGACTCACCACTCCAGCCACAGGGGTGCTTCAGAGTGGAAATCACCGCCTTTTAGCCCTGTCAAACCTGGAAACTACACAGCTCAGAACAAGGCATCAATTCAACAAACATTTAATCTAGGGCTTATCCAGGCTCTGTTATTATGGAAGGCATCTCCCAGTGAGAGAATCAACAAATGGAAAAAATTTAAATATCATTCTTTCTCTCTCTTGCTTGCTCTTGTTCTCTCTCTAATATATATATATATCATATTATGTATTATATTATATATTATATATATTATTATATTATATTATGAGGTCAAAATCTGAATCATTCCCTGATATTTGACCCAACCTTGGCCAACCTTCATTATCTCAGACAGTTGGAATATAGAGACATTATCTTTTCTATCATCCCAAAGAATGCCTCCTGCAATTCCTTCCTAGCCATTCCTTCTCTTAACTAGTAACCCCTCCCTCTCTGTGTTTCCACATCTGTCTCTGAGTAAGATAATTCACAGGCTTTGTAATCAGAAATCCATCATTGAACCAACAGACATTATCTCTACCCTATGTCCAGCCAGCCCAGAGGACACACTCTCTCATCACCATTCTCCAAGTTCTGCTTTTCCCTGTTTCCCAATGACCAGTTTCATGACCTTTCACTTCATTGCCTTTAACCTATATTTCCTTAATCTCATATTGTCTCTGTTTCTCTCCCAGTCTGCTCATTTTCTGACAAAAAGCAAAAACCAAAAGGGCATGTATGTGTTTCTAGGACAGACTATTTCTTACTAGTGATGAAAATTTTCAAGCACAATAAATGTGCCTAAAATCTATTCAAAACTTCAGACAAATAAAAATAGCTAGTAAAATCCATAAAACCAACAGCATGCTTTTACTTTATTATGGTGCTTTTTCACATATGTTTTCCTGAAGGGGTAATATATGGTGCCGAGAGAGGCTTAGGGCTATTCAGTGCTGTGTAAAACTGGCTTTTTGGATCAGCTACACTTCCCTAAGCATCTTAATATTTTAAATTTTGCATTACAAGTCAAAATGCTACATTCAGTTCAGTGCAGTTAGTAGACCGTAAACTATTTGATCATTATGGAATCACTACAATAATTATTTGTAATTAAACTTCATTTATGTGAATTGAATATTCAAGAAGCATAATTTAACTATACCTATATTAGTTCAAATTAAGTTCAACTTCATGTAATAGTTGGCCACTTTCTCTTGCAAAGGGATTTTACAGGCAGTTTGGGGTTTTCATGGCCAGGAGTACTGAATTCATTTTAAGAACTCAGTCTCCTTCTGGTTGTTAGCTCTGTAATCTCTAAAAGTATGGACCTGGTATTCATTGTCTATGAAGGTAACTGGTGTTCCAGCCATCTCATCTATGTTCCAAGCTGGCAACAGATGAGGGAGAATAAACACATAAACACTTAATAAGGAGACTTCACCCAGAAGTGCTACACAGTATTCTCACATCTCTGTGGCAAATACCCCAACATCTGACTCAGTCAACTGCTCATGAGAATCAGAAATGTCATCCTTTAATTGGACTGCAGTGTACTAGCCAAATATTTGGGCTCTGTTACTAAAGGAAAAGGGGAAAATTAGACTGGGTGAAGAAATTTGCATTCCCTGACACTGTCTTAAGTAATAGCATGATGATTGAAAGATGTTATACCTCTTTATAATACTTTGAATTCTGTTAAAAGATAAAGCATATAAAAACCTTAATTAAAAAAAGAGGAAAACCTAGTTCAATTAGTACAGTGTATCATCAGAAGTGAGATAGAGTCATAGTGTCAGGAATGCACAGATGGGCTGCATTTGAGCAGAGGTTGCTGTCAGGGATGCAGAATATTCTGGAGCAACCACAGCTTCCCATCATAACAGTGGCTCAGGAAGATCTGGGAAGTCCATTTCAGATCTTCGTGTTTGACTGCAGAATTCAGTGCAGACTACAGAAGGAAGCGGAAGGTAAGGTTCCTGTCCCCAAAGGCATTTCCATTTAGCCTGGGAAGTAAGTTCAATAAATCCTTCAACTTTTCATGTATTCAGTATATAAGAGCTCTCAATACAGTGATAGAAGACAATCCACAAGTCAATGTGTGATTTTCTTTTTTGCCATTCAAACATATAGAGGATCAGTGAAGCTATCACAACATTGTAAAGCAACTATATGCCAATGAAAATTACTCTTAGAAAAAAGTAAAGGAAAAAGTGGTTTGTAAAAGAGTAGTAAATCCAGATTGCAGATTGGGGAATTAACATTCTTTTAGCTGTGCTTTGTCAGGCACTTTTCCAGGTGCTTTATGTAATCTGTGGGATAATCATTGTTATTCCATTTTTTTTAGATGAGGAATCTGAAGCTCACGTAAGTAGCTTCTTGTTAACAGCCAGTTAGAAGAGGGAGCAGAATTGGAATGTGGGTCTCTTTCAAAATCTATGCTCTTTCCATTACAGAATTCCACCTGGGATGGGAGTCAGGGTGGAAGAGTGTTGTATAAACATATTGTTGTCTAAGTATCACTAGCTGGGAGGTTCTAGATGAGTTCACATTTGTATAGTCAAGATTTCACTAGCTCAAAGTCCCTACCACTCGTTGAAGAATTCTGATTTTCACCCAGTGAGTCCATCTACACTGCTATCTGCACTGGCCTCTTCCCCCTGGGAAAACTCTCCCTCACTGACCTTGACTGTTCCATGTAGACCCCCAGTTCCTCCCTCCACCCCACCATGATTCTCTCAGTGCTGACAGTTTAGCAGTCGCTTTCTCTGTCGGAAGCCACCAGTCAGGGAAAATTGGTGACATCGCAGGATTGATTGACTTGCTGGAATATTTATCAGGGGCTCTGTGAGAGGGGGAGGTGAGCCAGAGCTCTGAACCTGGCTCTTACACAGAGGCAGGTGTTGGTTTAGTGAGAGGAGGCAGACAAGAAGCATGATAATTGCCAATTGTGGTAAACGCTGTGAAGAAAATAAACAGAGCCCTGTGATAGGAAATAATGACAGGCAATGGGAGGGGTGAGGGCTTCTCAGAGGACAGCCGTTTCTTTTCACAAGGCCAGCTTTTTAAAATTTGTTAATTACTTTATTTATGTATTTATTTGGCTGCCACAGCCCTCAGTTGTGGCACACAGGATCTGTTTTTTGTTGCGGGGCACAGACTCTCTGGTCGCGGCACACAGGCTTCAGAGCTCTCAGGCTTCGGTAGTCGCGGCATGCAGGTGTAGTTGCTTCACGGTGTGTGGGATCTTAGTTCCCCGACCAAGGATCAAACCTGAGTCCTCTGCATGGAAGGCGGATTCTTCACCACTGGACCATGAGGGAAGTCCCCAGCTTTTTTTTTAACAGAGCAGTCATTCACATGCCTTCCCTAGGGCCATCGTTGCCCTCTGAATTCCATGTATGGGCACAGAACCCCAACAGCCGCCTTCATCTGTCCAGGTCAGTGGTTCTGAAACTTGGCTGAGTTATCAGAATCACTGAGAGAGCTTTCATAAATACAGATTACTTGGGCTCTGCCTTTAGAGACTAGAGTTAGTTGGTTTGGGATGGGTCTCAGGCGTGAAGTTTGAAGTTCCTAGATGGTTTTAGTGTGTAGGCAAGCATGCAAATCACTGGTCTAAAGCAGGGGTCCTCAAACCACTTGAGCACGCATCAGAATTGTCTGTAGAGTCTAGTCATTGCTCTGCTGGCTGGTTTCCATTGCCTGACTCAAGATCACAGCCTGGGTGCCTCAAGAAAGTCACAGTGGCTCCTGATTTTATGATGTGTGGGTCTCATACTTAGGGCAGTGCCTCTCAACCTTTAATGGGCATATGAATCAGCTGGGGAGCTTGTCAAACTGCAGTTCTGTGTGGTTGCCACTGGCTGGCGAGGGGGGCAGGGAGGAAATGCAGAGTTGTCTTAATGGGTACAGAGTTTCAGTTTTGCGAGATGGAAAGACTTCTGGAGATTGGTCACACAACAATGTGAATAGACTTAACACTCCTGAACTGTACACTAAAAGACGTTAAGATGGCAGATTCTGTGTTATGCTTATTTTAGTGCAGTTATTTAAAAGTGCAGATTCAGTAGGTCTGGGCAAGGCCTGAGTGTCTGCATTTCTTACAAGCTCTCAAGTGATGCACTTGCAGAAGCAAGGGTTCAGGGTGTGTGCGCCAGGATTACCTGGGAGGACCTGACTCAGTGTAGGCTCTTCATCCCCATCTCAGAGATCGTGATTCAGAGAGTCTGAGATGGGGCGTAGGTGTAGCTGCTCTGAACACCCACTTTGAGAAATAACCTTCTATGGGCTTCACTTCCAAAGGTGAGATAGAGTGTTTACAGGTGCAAAACTGATTCTGGCATTTTATGTCTGAAATAAAAAATTCTGAGTATTTCACAGCTTTATAAAGTGCAGTGGTTTCCATAGTTAAGCAGGCTAGGAATGAAAGAGATCTTTAGCTGCAAGACCCTCCAGAATCTAGGGTCAGGGGCAGGTTGTGGGTTGATGATTCTCCTGGAGCTCCTGGAAAGTGTGTCGCCCCCAGCTGATCAAACCTCAGGGCCCCACAGTGTGCTGTACATGATTAGTATCCACTAGGCCTCCCATCCTACCACCAAACCACTCTCACATTTTATGGGTGAAAAAATAGACTCTCTTTAATTTGAGTAATGCACCCAAGTCATAGAGCCAGGATGTGACAGAGCCAGGATTTGAAATGAGCTTTGCCTGGCAAAGATGCCCAGATTCTTTACACCATGGAGAATGGCTTTGCACAGGCCAGAAATTTGGGCCAAAAGTGGATTGCAGTGCAGGAGTGCTAATTAGCATTAGAGCTGTAACCTATATGCCTGGAGAGTCCTCCATTCAAAGTACGCTTCTCCATGTGGTGATCATTTTGTGTTGTACAAAAATATCAAGTCATTCTGTTGTACACCTGAAACTAATATAATATTGTGAGTCATTTATACTTCAATAAACAAAAGACAAAATGAAGCTAATATAACATTGTGAGTCAGTTATACTTCAATAAGTAAACAACGAAGTATTCTCACTGCCCCCAGCATGTGGCTTTTCACAGCAAAATTTCTGTTTAGAATAATTTGCACTGAAGGGTAAATAAGGCTTAGCTTTCCCAGCAAGTAATGAAGTTTCTTAAAAGAGTAATTTGTTAACCTAAATAGGCCCTTGGTTGATAGAAAGTGTAACAGAGGACTTCCGTGGTGGTACAGTAGATAGGAGTCCACCTGCCAGTGCAGGAGACGTGAGTTTGATCCCCGATCTGGGAAGATCCCACATATCTCAGAGCAACTAAGCCACTGCACCACAACTGTTGAGCCTCTGCTGTAGAACCCAAGAGCCGCAACCACTGAAGCCGGTATGCCCTAGAGCCTGTACTCCAAGACAAGAGAAGCCATGCAAACGAGCAGCCCCTACACTGCAACGAAGAGTAGCCCTCGCTCACTGCAACTAGAGAAAGCCCACGTGTAGCAATGACAATCCAGCACAACCCCCAAAAAAAGTTGTAAGAGAAGTTCATGGGAGAGTGAACTGGGGGTTGAATGTGGAAGGACTTTCCTCTTATTTAAAATCTTTGAAACTAAAAGAGACCCTATGTCATCTGGTCCCATTTTCCTTTGTTTAAAGATGAGTTTCCATAAAGCAAATTGAAGTTTGAACATGGTTTCATATAGATTCTCCCAGGGCAGTTTACACAACTTTTTTCATCTAAAGCTCCTCCTCCCCTCCCCCTGTTCTAAATAGAAATTGCAGATGAGATGATTAGAACGCAGGTTTAAGTATGGACTGAGCACCTGTTTGCCAGATTCTGTGCTGGAAATACAGACATCAAAATGAAATGCGTGGTCTCAAGAAACTCATGCTGTCCTGTGTAGATAGTGTTGTCTTGGGTGCTAAGGCAGTTCGAAGGAGGAAGGGACACAACACCTGGAAGAGACACTCTAGCTGGATGTTGAGTGGTGACAGGCTTACCAGTTTACCAGGCTAGCAAGCAGGGGCAAGAACCTTCCAGGCAGAGAGCCAGGGAAAGGCACCTGAAAGCCAACAGCAGATGGTTCCTCCTGGAGCTGAGGAGGGTGTAAAGAGCAGCATGGTGTTCAACCAGGTGGCAGGGCTAGTGAAGTTTTAGGGAGAAATGAAAGTGTGACTCTAACAGACATTTGCAGAGGTGTGCAGCCTGGGTGAGCCGGAGGCCACTGGGATGACCACACAGCCCTGCCGAGTGCATGTACTAAGAAGGCTGAGGGCCAAAGAATTGATGCTTTCAAATTGTGGTGTGGAGATGACTTACAAGAGTCCCTTTGACTGCAGGGAGATCAAACCAGTCAATCCTAAGGAAATTCAACCCCAAATATTCATTGGAAGGACTAATGTGGAAGCTAAAGCTCCTATACTTTGCCCATCTGATGTGAAGAGCTGACCCATTGGAAAAGACCCTGATGCTGGGAAAGATTGAGGGCAGGAGGAGAAGGGAGCAACAGAGGATGAGATGGTTAGATAGCATCACCAATTCAGTGGACATGAATTTGAGCAAACCGGGAGATAGTGGAGGCCAGGGAAGGAGGCGTGCTACAGTCCATGGAGTCACAAAGAGTGGGACACGACTTAGTGACTGAGCAACAATGACAGCAACCTCCCTAGATAACTCTACTGGCCATTTCTGTTAGAGCTAACAGTGACTGCCAGGCAGGTGGTACTGTAGCATTTAGTACATGCAGCACCTTGGGAGTACCTGTTCACCTCTGAACAGGCATTAACTTTCTCCACCACTTCTTGCATCTTCTTCTTAGCCACACAAACTCTCTGGGCAGCACTGGACGAGCTCTGCAGGTTTTCTGGCAATCTCTCTGTGACCATGAAGTCAGAGTGGCCTGATTCCTATTTGCCCAAACATAGGAGAACCCTGGTTTTTTTCCAACCTGTTTTTCAATTACTGATACTAGAGAAGTAGGAAGCTCTACCAACACACACAGAGACACACACACACAAACACACACACAAATGCAATGAACAACAGCAGCACAACATTTAGAAAAAGACTTTATATATTATTTGGCTCTCTAAATGACCTTTGCTGCATATAGAAAGATTGAGTGTTAGATTCAACTTTGTAGCTGAAGAAACTGAAGCTCAAATAGTAACTTGGTTACTGTAGCTGTTTAGTGGGAAAGCTGAAACCAGAGGCATCTCTTAGCCTGCACTTTTTCATTATACCTCCTCCTAATTCCCTCTCAGGCCATTTATAAAAGAACTGTCTGGGACCTTCCCTGGCAGTCCAGTGGTTAAGACTCTGAGCTTCTATTTGCAGGGGTTCGATCCTTGGTCAGGAAATAAGATCTTGCATGCCATATGGCAAGGTCAAAATTTTTTTGAAAAATAAAAAAGAAATATCTGGAGAGGAAAAATGATCCATGTGGAGTTCATCATTCAACAATCAACCACACTAGTCCCTTCATTCATGATATAAGTAAAATTCCCCTGAAACATCTTATAGGTAAAGTTTCTACTGAAACATATTTCTTTAGTCAGATATTTCTTCTTTGATTCCTGCAGCTATCCCTAAAGAAACAGCCTGGAGGAAAGCAAAATTTCAACTAAAAAAGGAATCTTTTAGAAACAACTCCTGCCATTCTGAGCATTTAAGCCTCCAAAAACAATATCATAATTGATATTGTGAGCATGTAGAGCTCAGGAGCCTCGGAATCTGCATATATCTTACAAACATTAAGATAGTATTTCCAGAAAACTGAACCAGATCATGAGGAATATGTTGTACTTTATATACATGTGGCACAAAATTAATGTCCCTGGCTTTAACCTAAAAAATCTGTGTAGCAAGCAGTTCTTTTACCAAAATTACTCTGCTCTGAATCTAATCCAACTGAGAAGATGATGCCTGAAGCCTCTAATGGGAATACATTTATTCTCTGAAAACCAGGTCTCATGTAAATAGATGATGCTAAAACTGGAAAAGAAGGTTGACAGGTCAGGGTCTTTGCATTTCAAAAAACAGGATTTTTAGCCAGTGGGAGACATGTTCCAGGATCAGAGAAAATCTAACTATTTGCCTTTCAAAAATTATGATATGGTTTTTGTATATCCTGATTTTATGCCATCACCTGGATTAGATTTCATTTTTAATTGGTCTGAATTGTGGTTCATCATAATTAAGTTTTGGATGGGGTAGGGGTGTTGTACTAAGAAGATGTACATCATCTAAAGAAGAATACCCCAGCTACTATTTGGACTCAGCCGTTCTTCTTCCAGGAATTCATTTTAAGGAAATATTTCAGAAGGGAAAAATGCTAATCATGCAGAGATGTGTGTAATCAGCTTTTTTTATGATAGCAAAAAGCAGGAATAAGCAACAATTAGACAGTGTTTAAATAAACAATGATAGCAATTCGATTTAAATATTTTGTAACCATTGAAAATGATGCATAAAAAGCATGTAAGAAGCAATCACATGTGAGTATTATATCTCATAATCTTACGCTTTAGTGTTTACAAATTGTGTTTATGTTATATTATCTCACTTGTGCTTCATAATAACCTTGTGAAATTGAGGCAGTTCTCCCTGTTTGCTGATAGGAAAACAGACTAGTGGAGCTGACATGGTTTGTCTGGGATCACTCATGAAATATTCAACACATTGACCACAGGATTTAATAAACATAGGCTTATAGATCAAGATTGGAAAGACCAGATAACAAGTTGCAAATAGTTGTGCTGTTAAAGTGTTTTTCTTCTGTGGGTATATGCATGTGTGTGGGGGTATATGTCTTTTCATGTTTTGTCTTTTTGGTAAAACTACTTTTAACACTGAATACTTCCAAGATGATTTATTCTAATCATTGACGCTAAGTTCTTCAGCTTTCTTATTAGACATCAGAATCTTGAGATTACCAATGACAGATTCTCTTTGCTTTTTGCACATACACACTAAATCATGTTTATGGCCTGCATTCTCATACAGACAAGAAGATTCTCTGGGATGGCCAAACACGTGGCTTTTACATTTTACTTACCTCTTATGTTCCCAACTCCAATACTGCCATGGCCACCGGGGAGCCCAATTCCATTGAATTTTGCTTGAGACATTCTCTTATATACCCACTAAAGTAGTTCCTCTGTGAAAATCAAGGCCTCGAATCCTTCGGGGTTCGAAGTTTTCAGATTTCTGGAAAGGTGTCCTGTAGCAGTCAGAGTGATTTAGTGGTTACATGTGGTCAAGCTTTCAGCTTGTGTTCCTGTTTTAATATTACAAATCCCTCATCCTCAATATTTTGTTCCCTCTGTTTCTCTTTGTTCTCTTTGAGTCTGCGTGTCTTTTCTAAGATCTAAGCATTTTCCATTGGGAATATTCATTCCGATTCAAACATCTCCAAAGCTGGATAAAGTCACACACAAGACAGGATCAGTGTTCTCCTTGTCAACACAGAAACAGATGTTTACTTCTGTGGAGATCATCCTTTTTCTGGTTCAGCAGGAACAATTTCTGTTGAAAAGTCTTCTTTAAAGTGTTACTGCCTGGCTGCGACTTGATTGTAAACACAAATATGATCAGAGCAACTGAAATCCCCAAGTAGTTTTCAGTTACCAGTGGGCATTCAGGGCATACGATTTGTATGGTGTGTGTGTGTGTGTGTGTGTGTGTGTGTGTGTGTTTAAATTCTCAGGTCTGATGGACTGAGAATACTTTGCAAGATCCCAGTTTGAAAAACATTGCTATAAACCTACAGCCTTGGGCCACAGCCCCCTTTCTCTCCTCCCTTTCAGAATCAAGCCTTCTGAACTGTCCATACACATCATCTCCACATCTTTCTCTGAAGCATTCTGGCATCAACCCCTCCCACTCCACTGACTCTGTCCTTCCAACAACTCCTTTGGAGAAATTGATGGCATATCCCTTAAGTTGTCACATACGCTGTCCCTGGGTCATCCACCCGTAATGACAGATGGAAATTGATGATAAATAACTCACCCTTCACGGGGTGACAGCTCTGTGATGCATATTCTTTACTATTTCTAAAATTTCTCCTTGCTTTCTCCTGAGAGATTAAATTTCAATTGCCCACAGTGTGACTTCCTTGACAATATACCATCTTGTTTGTTTTCTTCTCTTCCTCATTTCCTTACCACTGTTTCTTGGGATCACCCCCCTAAATAAATGACTTGCATTCAAGGCCTTGTTTCAAGATCTACTTTTGGACAATCCCCAAGTAGGACTCCATATTTCTTCTGGGAAGTAGTTACTTTGCAATGTGGAAATGTGGGGCTACTTGTCTTCCCATTGGATAAACCCAAGCAGAAGGCAGGAAACCCGGGTGACATGGTGTGTATACGAGCTGTGTATATGAGGCATGGCTTCTAAGAGGATGAAGCAGCACAGAGGAGGTTGGGAGAGTGCTTCTGGAGGAAATGGGATACAACAAATAGAACATAATCAGCACAGCACCATTAGAGGCAGACAGGCTAGCCTACCATGCTTCTTCGACGGAATTCTCTGCGGCCATTGGATTATGTTGTGTCCTAGGACTTATTAGGCCTACATGTGTTTCCTGATTTTTCTATAATATTGAATAGATACATTTTACTATTGCAAGAGGGATAAAGATTAAAGATAATATATATCAAAAGATGAAAATCATGCTTTTAAATAAAGTGACTCTTCTTTATAAAAAGTACACATCATAAACATGTGATTCAAAAGAGCCTAAAACTCTAATCTGGTCTTCATTTGGGGTCCATTGTGATTAACCTAGGCCTCTAAAATTAGCATGTATGTATCTCTGTGTGATAGTATCTGTGTGATAGTATCTCAGTGTTTCTGTTTAGGGCCCAGGTGAGAAAATAAGCAAATCTAATGATATTGTCATTACATTGCTGATCAGGATCATTTACAAAAGCCATGTAGAATTTACGAAAGTTCTGCTTAGACAAAGCAATAGCAAAATACAATTTCAAGTCTAGTTCAGTTTTAAATATATTTTGTTTAACTCTTCATGATAGACAAATTTGAATGTCTGGCCATTGAAGGAAAAAGACCAAGGAGGAAACAACACAAAGGATATTTATTAGAATACATATTATTAATTCCTTCGCTCCTCAAAAGGGTCATTCTTTCACTTTAAAAAAATTATTGTTCATTTGATACCAGAATTCCCAGCAAGAATCAGGCAGGATCTTGTTCTTTCCATAGCGTGGTCCCTCTGTTCATTACACAGTCCCCACAGTAGATTTTTCTCTCTCTGCAGTTATCCACTGGCACACACGGAAAAATCAGAGTACTGTTAACATTTGGTCTGGATCAAATAAATGCTTTGGAGTTTTTAAAAATTGTGGTAAAATATATATAAGTGAAATTTACCACTTTAGATTTAGCTGTACAGTTGATTAGCATCAACTACATATACAGAGCTGTGCAGCCAATCTCCACTGTCCATCTCCAGAACTTTTTCATCTTCTCCAACTGAAACTCTGGACCCAACAAACAATAACTCCATCATTCCCTGCCCCTACTCTCACTCCAGTCCCTGGAAACCACCACTCTACTTTGCATTTCTATGAATTTGATGATCCTACATACCCCATACCAGAGAAATCATATAATATTTATGCTTTTGTGCCTGGGTTATTTCATTTAGCATCATGTCTTCAAGATTCATTCACATTGGCACTTGTGTCAGAATTTCCTTCCTTTTTAGGGATGAATACTATTCTGTTTTTTAATACAAGCCACATTTTGTTTATCAAGTCATCTGTTGATAGACCCAGGTTTCCCACCTTTTGATTATTTTGAATAATTCTGCTATGAACTTTATCATGTACAGATATCTATTGTATATACAAATATCCAAGTCCCTACAAATTTGATTTTTAATAGATTCCTAACCCATTCAGCATGTGATGTGTATTCAAACAATATCAGGAGGCTTTTTTTAAAGAGATTAAAGAGCTCCAGAGATTTTACCAAGAATTCATACATTTGAAATATTTTCCTAATTTTGAAATGTAGTTAAACCAAAGGAAATAAAAGTGCAGCTTAATAAATATAAATATATATAAGTAAATATAAAAGATATAAATATCAAATATCATAACCACTGTAATACATCCTGCATTTATACATCTCCTTTTATAGATATTTGTCTTAGTTTCCTGAAACTGAACATAAAGACATGAAAACGTGGGGGGCTAAATTGATTACAGTGCTCTTGTGTATGCGTGCTCAGTTGTGTCTGACCTTTTGTGACCCAGTAGACTGTAGCCCACCAGGCTCCTCTGTCCATGGGATTTTCTAGGTAAGAATACTAAAGTGGATTGCCATTTCCTCCTCCAGGGGATCTTCCTAACCCAGGGATTGAACCAGTGTCTCCTGCGTCTCCTGCATGGGGAGGTGGATTCCTTATCACTGTGCCACCTGGGAAGTCCCTAGAGTGCTCTTAGAATGATACTTAACTCCAGTGAAAATTACTTACCACTGATTTAAACTCTTCAAACTTCTGTGGGTTTCAGGAAACTTAGTTTTCTTAAGATTAAAAGTGGACTTAAAATATTTCCAAACTCAGAGAGCTGCTATCCCTTGCATCTGGGAATTTTGAGAGAGATTTTGTCTTGGCTTCAAATACCATCAAACTTTCCCCTCACAACCTAAGTGGTTTGCTGTAAACACCACAAGTACATTCTCCTGTCACAGGGAGAGACAAATAAAACAGATGGTCTGTTGCACATCAGCCCACATGACCCCAAATAGTGATTCTTATTTTGAAACCTATGGAGAAGAGATGTTTAGTGGAGCGAGTGAGTATGTAGCTCAAGCAAGCTTTTAACTGTAAGCCTCTGGCACTAGTCCTTGCAGCCCCGAGCTCGGACTGTTGCTAGGTAACAGTTTTGAAATGGACACCTAGCGACTATTAACTGCCATCCTTCCTTTCTGCCCCATTATTCTATAAACAGACTTGTAATTGCTAAATCCAGTGTAACATCAGAAGTCCCGGGCAGGAGCTAGGGGGAGAAAGAAAGAGATTTTAGACTCTTAGTGCCTATTTATGGAAATACTTGAAAAACATATGTCAATCATGAATGACTATATTCTTATTATTTCTACTGTTTTGTACCACAGACTTACCACTTTCCAAACCAATGTGTTAGTGTTTTAGTTTTGTGTTGCTTTGCATTTTAATTTATTTTTAATTTATTTTTGCCTTTTATTTGCTTCAAAATCTTTTTTCCAGTTTTAATGAAGTATAATAAAAATTGCATAGTTGAGGTGCACAATGTGATGACTTCATATTAATGTATGTTGTAAAATGATGATCATCATAGTCAAGTTGATTAGCATTCATTACCTCACATGGTTACCTTTCTTTTTTTCATTTCTTCCCCTCTTCCCACCTCCACTCTGGCAACCACCTGTTTGTTCTCTGTACCTGTTTCTGTTTAGTTATATTTGTTGATTTGTCTTATTTTTTAGATTATACTTCTATGTAAAATCATATGGTATTTGTCTTTCTCTGTCTGACTTATTTTACTCAGTTCAATACCCTCTAGGTCCACCCATGTTGTTGAAAATGGCAAGATTCATTCTTTTTTGTGGTTGAGTAATGTTCCATTGTGTATGTGTGTGTGTGTGTGTGTGTTTGTGTGTGTGTGTATATATATATATATATATGTATATATATATATATATATATCATGTCTTTATCCATTCATCTACTGATGGGCATTTAGATTGCTTCCATGTCTTGGCTGTTGTAAATAATGCCACAATGAATATAGGCATGCATGTATCTTTTCAAATTACTCTTTCTGTTTTCCTTTAAAAAATACCCAGAAGTGGAATTGCTGGATTGTATAGTAATTCTGTTTTTGTTTTTGTTTTAATTTTATTTTATTTTTAAACTTTACAAAACTGCATTAGTCTTGCCAAACATCAAAATGAATCCGCCACAGGTATACATGTGTTCCCCATCCTGAACCCTCCTCCCTCCTCCCTCCCCATTCCATCCCTCTGGGTCGTCCCAGTGCACCAGCCCCAAGCATCCAGTATCGTGCATCGAACCTGGACTGGCAACTCGTTTCATACATGATATTAATACATGTTTCAATGCCATTCTCCCAAATCTTCCCACCCTCTCCCTCTCCCACAGAGTCCATAAGACTGTTCTATATATCAGTGTCTCTTTTGCTGTCTCGTACACAGGGTTATTGTTACCATCTTTCTAAATTCTATATATATGCGTTAGTATACTGTGTTGGTGTTTTTCTTTCTGGCTTACTTCACTCTGTATAATAGGCTCCAGTTTCATCCACCTCATTAGAACTGATTCAAATGTATTCTTTTTAATGGCTGAGTAATACTACATTGTGTATATGTACCACTGCTTTCTTATCCATTCATCTGCTGATGGACATCTAGGTTGCTTCCATGTCCTGGCTATTATAAACAGTGCTGCGATGAACATTGGGATACACGTGTCTCTTTCCCTTCTGGTTTCCTCAGTGTGTATGCCCAGCAGTGGGATTGCTGGATCATAAGGCAGTTCTATTTCCAGTTTTTTAAGGAATCTCCACACTGTTCTCCATAGTGGCTGTACTAGTTTGCATTCCCACCAACAGTGCAAGAGGGTTCCCTTTTCTCCACACCCTCTCCAGCATTTATTGCTTGTAGACTTTTGGATCGCAGCCATTCTGACTGGCGTGAAATGGTACCTCATTGTGGTTTTGATTTGCATTTCTCTGATAATGAGTGATGTTGAGCATCTTTTCATGTGTTTGTTAGCCATCTGTACGTCTTCTTTGGAGAAATGTTTATTTAGTTCTTTGGCCCATTTTTGGATTGGGTCATTTATTTTTCTGGAGTTGAGCTGTAGGAGTTGCTTGTATATTTTTGAGATTAGTTGTTTGTCAGTTGCTTCATTTGCTATTATTCTCTCCCATTCTGAAGGCTGTCTTTTCACCTTGCTAATAGTTTCCTTTGATGTGCAGAAGCTTTTAAGTTTAATTAGGTCCCATTTGTTTATTTTTGCTTTTATTTCCAATATTCTGGGAGGTGGGTCATAGAGGATCCTGCTGTGATGTATGTCAGAGAGTGTTTTGCCTATGTTCTCCTCTAAGAGTTTTATAGTTTCTGGTCTTACGTTGAGATCTTTAATCCATTTTGAGTTTATTTTTGTGTATGGTGTTAGAAAGTGTTCTAGTTTCATTCTTTTACAAGTGGTTGACCAGATTTCCCAGCACCACTTGTTAAAGAGATTGTCTTTAATCCATTGTATATTCTTGCCTCCTTTGTCAAAGATAAGGTGTCCATATGTGCGTGGATTTATCTCTGGGCTTTCTATTTTGTTCCATTGATCTATATTTCTGTCTTTGTGCCAGTACCATACTGTCTTGATAACTGTGGCTTTGTAGTAGAGCCTGAAGTCAGGTAGGTTGATTCCTCCAGTTCCATTCTTCTTTCTCAAGATCGCTTTGGCTATTCGAGGTTTTTTGTATTTCCATACAAATTGTGAAATTATTTGTTCTAGCTCTGTGAAGAATACTGTTGGTAGCTTGATAGGGATTGCATTGAATCTATTAATTGCTTTGGGTAGTATACTCATTTTCACTATATTGATTCTTCGGATCCATGAACATGGTATATTTCTCCATCTATTAGTGTCCTCTTTAATTTCTTTCACCAGTGTTTTATAGTTTTCTATATATAGGTCTTTAGTTTCTTTAGGTAGATATATTCCTAAGTATTTTATTCTTTCCGTTGCAATGGTCAATGGAATTGTTTCCTTAATTTCTCTCTCTGTTTTCTCATCATTAGTGTCTAGGAATGCAAGGGATTTCTGTGTGTTGATTTTATATCCTGCAACTTTACTATAGTCATTGATTAGTTCTAGTAATTTTCTGGTGGAGTCTTTAGGGTTTTCTATGTAGAGGATCATGTCATCTGCAAATAGTGAGAGTTTTACTTCTTCTTTTCCAATTTGGATTCCTTTTATTTCTTTTTCTGCTCTGATTGCTGTGGCCAAAACTTCCAAAACTATGTTGAATAGTAATGGTGAAAGTGGGCACCCTTGTCTTGTTCCTGACTTTAGGGGAAATGCTTTCAATTTTTCACCATTGACGATAAGGTTTGTCATGTATAGCTTTTATTATGTTGAGGTATGTTCCTTCTATTCCTGCTTTCTGGAGAGTTTTGATCATAAATGGATGTTGAATTTTGTCAAAGGCTTTCTCTGCATCTATTGAGATAATCATATGGTTTTTGTTTTTCAATTTGTTAATGTGGTGTATTACATTGATTGATTTGCGGATATTGAAGAATCCTTGCATCCCTGGGATAAAGCCCACTTGGTCATGGTGTATGATCTTTTTAATGTGTTGTTGGATTCTGATTGCTAGAATTTTGTTAAGGATTTTTGCATCTATGTTCATCAGTGATATTGGCCTGTAGTTTTCTTTTTTTGTGGCATCTTTGTCAGGTTTTGATATTAGGGTGATGGTGGCCTCATAGAATGAGTTTGGAAGTTTACCATCCTCTGCAATTTTCTGGAAGAGTTTGAGCAGGATAGGTGTTAGCTCTTCTCTAAATTTTTGGTAGAATTCAGCTGTGAAGCCATCTGGACCTGGGCTTTTGTTTGCTGGAAGATTTTTGATTACAGTTTCAATTTCCGTGCTTGTGATGGGTCTGTTAAGATTTTATATTTCTTCCTGGTCCAGTTTTGGAAAGTTGTACTTTTCTAAGAATTTGTCCATTTCTTCCACATTGTCCATTTTATTGGCATATAATTGTTGATAGTACTCTCTTATGATCGATCCTTTGTATTTCTGTGTTGTCTGTTGTGATCTCTCCATTTTCATTTCTAATTTTATTGATTTGATTTTTCTCCCTTTGTTTCTTGATGAGTCTGGCTAATGGTTTGTCAATTTTATTTATCCTTTCAAAGAACCAGCTTTTGGCTTTGTTGATTTTTGCTATGGTCTCTTTTGTTTCTTTTGCATTTATTTCTGCTCTAAGTTTTAAGATTTCTTTCCTTCTACTAATCCTGGGGTTCTTCATTTCTTCCCTTTCTAGTTGCTTTAGGTGTAGAGTTAGGTTATTTATTTGACTTTTTTCTTGTTTCTTGAGGTATGCCTGTATTGCTATGAACTTTCCCCTTAGGACTGCTTTTACAGTGTCCCACAGGTTTTGGGTTGTTGTGTTTTCATTTTCATTCATTTCTATGCAAATTTTGATTTCTTTTTTGATTTCTTCTGTGATTTGTTGGTTATTCAGCAGCGTGTTGTTCAGCCTCCATATGTGGGATTTTTTAATAGTTTTTCTCCTGTAATTGAGATCTAATCTTACTGCACTGTGGTCAGAAAAGATGCTTGGAATGATTTCTATTTTTTTGAATTTACCAAGGCTAGATTTATGGCCCAGGATGTGATCTATCCTGGAGAAGGTTCCATGTGCGCTTGAGAAAAAGGTGAAATTAATTGTTTTGGGATGAAATGTTCTATAGATATCAATTAGGTCTAACTGGTCTATTGTATTGTTTAAAGTTTGTATTTCCTTGTTAATTTTCTGTTTAGTTGATCTATACATAGGTGTGAGTGGGGTATTAAAGTCTCCCACTATTATTGTGTTATTGTTAATTTCTCCTTTCATACTTGTTAGCATATTAAAAAAAAAAGTGTCCTCCACCATCCCCTTTGTGTCAGGGCAGAAACCAGACACTGAAGAGACCAGCAAACAGAAGAAGCTATAACAGAGGGAAATGTCTTGGAAGCTACAGGCAATAGATTAAAACCCTGTGGTTACTACCGACTACATAGGAAGGGGCCTATAGATCTAGAGAAATATAAGTTGGACCAAGGAACTAGCCAAAAATGAACTGAACCCACAATACTCACAACAAAACCAGAGAAAGTCCTGGATATATTTTTACTATTTTACGATCATTCTTTCTTTCTTTTTTTTTAATTTTTTAAAAAAAATTTTAAGTCCTCTATTGTTCCTTTAACTTTCACTTTTATAACCTATTACTTTGCAAAAACAAAAAACAAAACAAAAAAAAACCCTATTTTTTTTCTTCAGCAAACTTCATATATATATATTTTTTATAATTTTTTTGACCTTGTTTTTTTCTTCTTCTTTTCTTTAACATTGTATTTTTGAAATTCCAAACTCTACTCTAGATTTTTAATTTTAGCTTTTTGGTATATGTTATTAGTTTTGTACCTATAGTTTTTTTTTATAATTTCTGTGACTTTTTTTTTCTCTGTTTCTTTCTCTTCTTCTTTTATATAACATTGTATATCTGAAATTCCAAACTCTACTCTAGATTTTTAATTTATGCTTTTTGGTATTTGATATCAATTTTGTACCTGTATTTTCTCTATAATTTTTGCAACATTGTTTGTTTTTGTTTGTTTGTTTTTTTCTCTCTTTATTTTTCTTCTTCTTTTTTTTAACATTGTATTTTTGAAATTCCAAACTCTACTCTAGATTTTTAACTTTTGCTTTTTGGTATTAGCTATCAATTTTGCACCTATATTTTCTTTATAATTTTCGTGACCTTGTTTGTTTTTGTTTGTTCATTTTTTCTCTCTCTTTTCCTTCTTCTTTTCTTTAACATTGTATTTTTGAAATTCCAAACTGTACTCTAGATTTTTAATTTTTGCTTTTATGTATTTGTTACCAATTTTGTACCTTTAAGAACCCAATCTTTAGGATCCATTTTTCACTAGAGAGCGAGATTACTGGCTTGACTGCTCTCTCTCCGTTTGGACTCTCCTTTTTCTCCACCAGGTCGCCTGTGTCTCCTCCCTAGCCCCTCTCTACTCTACCCAACTCTGTGAATTTCTGTGTGTTCCAGACGCTGGAGAACACTTAGGGAACTGATTACTGGCTGGATCTGTCTCCCTCCTTTTCATTCCCCCCTTTTATCCTTCTGGCCACCTCTGTCTCCTTCCTCCTTCTTCTCTTCTCTGTATAACTCCGTGAACATCTCTGAGCAGTCCAGTTGTGGAGTGCACATAAGGAAGTGATTACTGGCTAGCCCACTCTCTCCACTATTGATTCCACCTCATCTCATTCGGGTCACCTCTAACTCCCTCCTCCCTCTTTTCTTCTCCATGTAACGCTGTGAACCTCTCTGGGTGACCCTCACAGTAGAGAAACTATTCATCTTTAATGTAGATGTTTTATCATTGGTGCTGTATAGAAGGAGAAGTTTTGAAACTACTGTAAAAATAAGACCAATAACTGGAAGCAGGAGGCTTAAGTCCAAACCCTGACTCCAGGGAACTCCTGACTCCAAGGAACATTAATTGACAGGAGCTCATCAAACGCCTCCATACCAACACTGAAACCAAGCACCACACAAGGGCCAACAAGTTCCAGGGCAAGACATACCAAGCAAATTCTCCAGCAACAAAGGAACACAGCCCTGAGCTTCAAGATACAGGCTGCCCAAAGTCACCCCAAAAACAAAGACATCTCATAACTCATTACTGGACACTTCATTGCACTCCAGAGAGAAGAAATGCAGCTCCACCCACCAGAACACCAACACAAGCTTCCCTAACCAGGAAACCTTGACAAGCCACCTGTACAAACCCACACACAGCGAGGAAACGCCATAATAAAGAGAACTCCACAAACTGCCAGAATACAGAAAGGACACCCCAAACTCAGCAATTTAAACAAGATGAAGAGACAGAGGAATACCCAGCAGATAAAGGAACAGGATAAATGCCCACCAAACCAAACCAAAGAGGAAGAGATAGGGAATCTACCTGATAAAGAATTCCAAATAATGATAGTGAAATTGATCCAAAATCTTGAAATTAAAATGGAATCACAGATAAATAGCCTGGAGACAAGAATTGAGAAGATGCAAGAAAGGTTCAACAAGGACCTAGAAGAAATAAAAAAGAATCAATATATAATGAATAATGCAATAAATGAAATTAAAAACACTCTGGAGGCAATAAATAGTAGAATAACAGAGGCAGAAAATAGGATTAGTGAATTAGAAGATAGAATGGTAGAAATAAATGAATCAGAGAGGATAAAAGAAAAACAAATTAAAAAAAATGAGGACAATCTCAGAGACCTCCAGGACAATATTAAACGCTACAACATTCGAATCATAGGGGTCCCAGAAGAAGAAGACAAAAAGAAAGACCATGAGAAAATACTTGAGGAGATAATAGTTGAAAACTTCCCTAAAATGGGCAAGGAAATAATCACCCAAGTCCAAGAAACCCAGAGAGTCCCAAACAGGATAAACCCAAGGTGAAACACCCCAAGACACATAGTAATCAAAGTAACAAAGATCAAACACAAAGAACAAATATTAAAAGCAGCAAGGGAAAAACAACAAATAACACACAAGGGAATTCCCATAAGGATAACAGCTGATCTTTCAATAGAAACTCTTCAAGCCAGGAGGGAATGGCAAGACATACTTAAAATGATGAAAGAAAATAACCTACAGCCCAGATTATTGTATCCAGCAAGGATCTCATTCAAGTATGAAGGAGAAATCAAAAGCTTTTCAGAGAAGCAAAAGCTGAGAGAATTCTGCACCACCAAACCAGCTCTCCAACAAATACTAAAGGATATTCTCTAGACAGGAAACACAAAAATTGTGTATAAATTCGAACCCAAAACAATAAAGTAAATGGCAACAGGATCATACTTATCAGTAATTACCTTAAATGTAAATGGGTTGAATGCCCCAACCAAAAGACAAAGACTGGCTGAATGGATACAAAAACAAGACCCCTACATATGTTGTCTACAAGAGACCCACCTCAAAACAGGGGACACATACAGACTGAAAGTGAAGGGCTGGAAAAAGATTTTCCATGCAAATAGGGACCAAAAGAAAGCAGGAGTAGCAATACTCATATCAGATAAAATAGACTTTAAAACAAAGGCTGTGAAAAGAGACAAAGATGGTCACTACATAATGATCAAAGGATCAATCCAAGAAGAAGATATAACAATTATAAATATATATGCACCCAACACGGGAGCACCGCAGTAAGTAATTCTGTTTTTAGTTTTTTTGAGGGACCTCCATACTGTTTTCCATAGTGGCTTCACCAAATTTACATTCCCACCATGTTACTTTAATTTTTAAAGGTTATGCTTAACATTTCTCTCAAAATCCAGTAAGCATATAAATTTGCTATAAAAGAAATAAAAACTAAATTTGTACTGTCCTTCAGCTCATTTAAAAATGCTTTTGTGAAGATGATGCGTTCATGCAAATTATCTTCCCAATTATTACTCCATTCACGGGCATAATCTTGTGAGCAGGAGTCCACTCTATGTCCCCCTTTCATTGGCTAGAATTAGGTGCTTAAGAAGACCACAGAGTGCCTTAGAAGGAGAGTTATATAGTGAAAAGTTATGTACCCTCACCTTGTGAGGGATTCAGGGATTGGTGGAAGGATAGAAGGCAGGGAGGAAAAGATACAAGTAAAATCTATATGAGTTGGGATTAGATTCCTTTGTGACATTCAAAACAAGAGTGGGTTAAGTAAGGCAGAAATGTCTTTGTCATTCCACGTCAATTCAGCTAGCATGGTGGCTCCACAGTCACGAGAAGATGAGTTTCTTCTGACCTCAACCCTGCCTTCCACCTTGTCCCAGGTGTGGGTTCCTGCTGGACATGGTGCCCCACTGTGCTCAGTGGGAGTTTCACATCCCACTTCCAACTAGACCACAGTGTTCATGGACAGTATCTTCTGTCTTTAGTCTGACAGACTCCACTCACTTCCAGAGTTACCTAGATTAACACTTGATTCCCTGCTACCCTCTCCTCCCTCCAGGAGGCTGCTTTATACATTTAATACAGATAAATTGTTTTGTCAATGCTGTGTTCTATCTAAGGATCCCTCACCCTCCTCTAAACGATTTAAAAATTTGAATATACTATGATTCACTCTTTGTGCTATAAATATAAAATTCTGTAAGCTTTGTTACATATAATTTTAAATATTAATAACATATACTGTTTTGATATTTTAATATATTATGTATAATAATTTAGTCTAGTAATTTAATATATTATGTATAATAATTTACATTAAAATAGATTATGCTATGCTATGCTATGCTAAGTCACTTCAGTTGTGTCCGACTCTGTGCGACCCCATAGATGGCAGCCCACCAGGCTCCCCCGTCCCTGGGATTCTCCAGGCAAGAACACTGGAGTGGGTTGCCATTTCTTTCTCCAATGCATGAAAGTGAAAAGTCAAAGTGAAGTCGCTCAGTCGTGTCTGACTCTTAGCGACCCCATGGATTGCAGCCTAACAGGTTCCTCCGTCCATGGGATTTTCCAAGCAAGAGTACTGGAGTGGGGTGCCATTGCCTTCTCCGAAAATAGATTATAAACCACAGAAAATAGTTTGCTTAGCGTTCCACAGCTGTTAAGTGGCAGAGCTTGAATTCAAACCGAGATGAGTGAATCCTCAAAGCCTCCACTCCTTCTACCATGCCATTCTCTGTCTCCAAGAATCTGAAATCTGAATCTTCTCATGTGATGGGGAAAACTTTAAATGTCCCTATGTAGAGTTGCTTGCTCTTTCCCATATATTGGCATAACACTTTCTAGATACCAGGTCAGGCCTGGAGAGTGGCTGTGAAAGGTTGTTTCTTGTTGTTGTTTTTTTAGAATTGCCAAGTGTCATTGGTTGAAAACAGCACATTGGCAGTTGATTTGGTAATAGATCAATGAAAGGGCACAGACCTGTCAAAGCTGTGGATAAAGCCTCATTAGCGGTCAACTGTAAAATCCCATTCCATCACGCATATCTCCCCCTTGTTGTATTAATATGTCGGACCTGTCAGTACCTATTTGCAATCTCTCCTACCTCCAGCTGACCAGCAACTAGCTGATACTTTGTTTATCCATCGCTCACCACCTTATTACCCAGCTGTGCCCTCTCACCTCACATGTTGTAATGTACCTGGTAAAGTTGCTCCCCTTCTGTTATGATTATGGCTGTGGAGGCTGAAAGAAGGTGGGACTGGCTCAGTGGCAGAAGAGAACATGAGCTTTGTGTCAAAAGTTTTGCAGTCCAAGGAAGAGAACAAATGCCTTTTTCATAGAAACTCAGCTAAAATTCAAAATGAACCCCACTGTATTTTTCTTCGCCCTGACCTGCCATACCAATGCTTTCTATGGTGGAGAGCATTAATCCATTAATGGTCTTTATCCATTCCTCATTCTTCCTTGGTAGAAAATCGTTCAGTGATACCAGGCTCATGGCTGTCCAGAATAATGTTTTCCATACTCTCTGGAAAAGCACTCTATTGATGCAGTTGCCTCCCACAGGAGTGCAAGTTAACAACAATTCTGAAACTGCTATACATGTGTACCAGAATTGAACAGTTAAGTAAATAGACATGGATGGTGAGAAATAGTTTTTTCTCTGTTGTAGCAAGGGAAGTTGGCTTTAATGATCTATGTGGTAATGGTTTGAGGTGAAAGTATCTATATGATTTCAGGTTTAGATTAATATACATACAAATAGTTATGTATAGAAATACTGAAGGATATGTGTCAATACATGAGTTAGTATACATACATATAGTTCCTCTTTCAGCTGAGAAGCAAAAACACTCCAGTAGCAATGAGCACATTTATCACCCAGATCTTGATTTCTAATACCATCCTCCAGTAAAAGGAACTGGGGCATCTCAAGAAATGTCTCATCCTAAGACTGTGGCAGAAAATATGCAAGATGAACTTGGAGCATCTTAGAGCCAGAAACTGAAGAAGTGCTGAAGAAAAACCACATTGAAGGGCCATGTCAAAAAAACAAGGAGCCAACTGAAAGGTTCCCTGTGGTCAGAGCTGGAAAACTTGAGCAAGAAATTTAAAAGTGTTTACATCAACAGAGGAATGGATAAAGAAGATGTGGTACATATATACAATAGAATGCTACTCAATTATAAAAAGGAATGAAATTGTATCATTTATAGAGATGTGGATGGACATAGAGACTATCATATAGAGTGAAGTAAGTCCAAAAGAAGAAAATCAGATATTGTATATTAACCATATATGCTGAATCTAGAAAAATGGTACAGATAATCTTATTTGCAAAGTAGAACTAGAGACACAGACACAGAGAGCAAACATTGATGCCAAAGGGGAAGGGTGATGGGTGGGATGAACTGGGAGATTGGGATTAACATAGACACACTACTATGTATAAAACTGATGACTAATGAGAACCTACTGTACAGCACAGGGAACTCTACTCAGTGCTGTGGTGACCCAAGTGGGAAGGAAATCCAAAAAAGAGGGGAGATATGTATGTATACATATGGCCAATTCACTTTGCTGTACAGCAGAAACTGACACAGCAATATAAAGCAACTATACTCCAATTTTTTAAAAAAAATTTAAAAGTATTGGATTATAACTAAAAGTGTATTTTAAAAAAACCATTAGTCTGTACAGATACAGAAAATGACTGAATAAATAGGATCTTCAAATAATTTATGTAGATAATCCACCCTCAAGGAGATGGATCATAACTCCCTACTCCTTAAGTGTGAACTATGCATTGTGACTTCCTTGTGAAGGCTACAGAATGGAAAAGTGGAAAAAGAGGGCAAATTGTAAAGTTACCATAGTGGAATCTGACAAATGTTACCTCAGCCAAGAGATTAAGGGTAACATTAATAATGATAACCCATGCTGATAGTTTATGTTCTTGACATGATATGATGAAAATGGCATTCTACTACCTCTGGGGTCTTCCTCTTAAGAACACTTAGCCCCAGGGGAATTCCTTGGTGGTCCAGTGGCTAAGACTCCATGATCATAATGCAGGGGGCCCAGGTTCAATCCCTAGTTGCGGAACTAGATCCCACATGCCATAACAAAGATCAAAGATCCTGCATGCCACAACTAAGACCCAGTGAAGCCAAATAAATAAATGAAAATATATTTTTAAAAATGTCCTTAAAAAAAGAATACTTAATCCCAGTCTAATGAGGAAAAAAAATAATTAGACAAATCTCAATGGAGGGACATTCTATTTATTCCTCAAAACTGTCAAGTTCACCAAAAAGAAAGTCTGAGAATCTGTCACTGTCAACAGAAGCCTAAGAAGATATGATGATTAAATGTATCCAGGACAAGGTCTTAGAACAGAAAAAAGACAGTAGGTAAAGACTAAGGAAATATGAAAAATAGGGATGATAGTTATTAATAATATGTCAATATTGTCATGATAGTATTTCATTACACTAATTGTAACAATTATATCATACTAATGTAAAACAATAATAGGGAAGACTGGGTGTGGGATACATAGAAACTCTCTGTACTCTTTGTAATTTTTCTGTAAATATAAAACTACTCCTGGGCTTCCCTGGTGGGTCAAAAAAAGTGGTTTAAAAAAAAAAAATCCATCTGCCAATGCAGGAGATACAGGTTCGATCCCTGAGATCTTCCCTGGGAAGACCCCACATGCCACAGAGCAGCTGAGCCTGTGTGCCACAACCATGGAGCCTGTGCTCTAGAGCCCAGGAGCCACAGTTACTGAAGCCCAAGCGCCCTAGAGCCTGTGCTCCACAACAAGAGAGTGAGAGTGGGAGTTCAAGTCATTCAGTCCTGTCTGACTCTTTGCGACCCCGCGGACTGTCCATGGAATTCCCCAGGCCAGAATACTGGAGTAGGTAACCTTTCCCTTGCTCCAGGGGATCTTCCCAACACAGGGATCGAACTGGGGCCTCCCACATTGCAGGCGGATTCTTTACTAGCTGAGTTATCAGGGAAGCCCACAACAAGAGAAGCCATTGCAATGAGAAGCCCACGCACCACAACCAAGAGTAGCCCCTCGTTCTTGGCAACTAGAGAAGCCTGCATGTAGTAATGAAGACTCAGCGCAGCCAAGATAAATAAAAATTTAAAAACTGCTCTAAAACAAACTTTATTTTTAAGATAATGATACATGAAAAGTACTTGGTACATTGTAAGCATTCAGTATGTGTGTGTTGACCTGTTGTTTAGTCACTCAGTTGTGTCTGACTCATTGCTACCCCCATGGACTGCTCTCGCCAGGCTTCCCTGTCCTTACTATCTCCTGGAGTTTGCTCAAACTCATGTCCATTGAGTTGGTGATGCCATCCAACCATCTCATCCTTTGTTGCCCTCAATCTTTCCCAGCATCAGGGTCTTTTCCAGTGAGTTGGCTCTTGGGATCAGGTGGCCAAAGTACTGGAGCTTCAGCATCAGCCCTTCCAATGAATATTCAGTGTTAATTTCCTTTAGGATTGACTGGTTTCATCTCCTTGCAGTCCAAGGGAATCTTGAGAGTCTTCTCCAGTACCACAATTCAAGAGCATTTTGGGGCTCACCTTCTCTGTTGTCCAACTCTCACTTCCCTACATGACTACTGGAAAAACTATAGTTTTGACTATGTAGATTTACTGGTAATGTCATGTCTCTGCTTTTTGATATGCTGTCTTGGTTTGTCATAGCTTTTCTCCCAAAGAGCAAGAGTCTTTTCATTTCATGGCTGCAGTCACCATCTGCAGTGATTTGGGAGTGATAGCTTCTGGTGAACAGTGTCAGATTTGTGATCTCTGAAGATTTAGCTTCAGGACCAGGGACCAGGCTTGATTACTCAAGAGCTTTTGCGTAGCAGAGTTTTATTAAAATATAAAGAGGGACAGAGAAAGCTTCTGACATTGACATCAGAAGGGGGACAGAGAGTGCCCCCCTCGCTAGTGTTAGCAAGGGAGTTATATACTTTTTAAATTAGTTCTTACAATAAATCCAAAGAATGTCTCAATTTTGTAAAGATCTTACTAGACCCACTCCTATAATTTACATTCTAAGATAATAGGATTAGTTAGAAGGTTTTTTATTTTTTTTATTTTTAAACTTTACATAACTGTATTAGTTTTGCCAAATATCAAAATGAATCCGCCACAGGTATACATGTGTTCCCCATCCTGAACCCTCCTCCCTCCTCCCTCCCCATTCCATCCCTCTGGGTCGTCCCAGTGCACCAGCCCCAAGCATCCAGTATCGTGCATCGAACCTGGACTGGCAACTCGTTTCATACATGATATTTTACATGTTTCAATGCCATTCTCCCAAATCTTCCCACCCTCTCCCTCTCTCACAGAGTCCATAAGACTGTTCTATACATCAGTGTCTCTTTTGCTGTCTCGTACACAGGGTTATTGTTACCATCTTTCTAAATTCCATATATATGCGTTAGTATACTGTATTGGTGTTTTTCTTTCTGGCTTACTTCACTCTGTATAATAGGCTCCAGTTTCATCCACCTCATTAGAACTGATTCAAATGTATTCTTTTTAATGGCTGAATAATACTCCATTGTGTATATGTACCACTGCTTTCTTATCCATTCATCTGCTGATGGACATCTAGGTTGCTTCCATGTCCTGGCTATTATAAACAGTGCTGCGATGAACATTGGGGTACACGTGTCTCTTTCCCTTCTGGTTTCCTCAATGTGTATGCCCAGCAGTGGGATTGCTGGATCATAAGGCAGTTCTATTTCCAGTTTTTTAAGGAATCTCCACACTGTTCTCCATAGTGGCTGTACTAGTTTGCATTCCCACCAACAGTGTAAGAGGCTTCCCTTTTCTCCACACCCTCTCCAGCATTTATTACTTGTAGACTTTTGGATTGCAGCCATTCTGACTGGTGTGAAATGGTACCTCATAGTGGTTTTGATTTGCATTTCTCTGATAATGAGTGATGTTGAGCATCTTTTCATGTGTTTGTTAGCCATCTGTACGTCTTCTTTGGAGAAATGTCTATTTAGTTCTTTGGCCCATTTTTGGATTGGGTCATTTATTTTTCTGGAGTTGAGCTGTAGGAGTTGCTTGTATATTCTCGAGATTAGTTGTTTGTCAGTTGCTTCATTTGCTATTATTCTCTCCCATTCTGAAGGCTGTCTTTTCACCTTGCTAATAGTTTCCTTTGATGTGCAGAAGCTTTTAAGGTTAATTAGGTCCCATTTGTTTATTTTTGCTTTTATTTCCAATATTCTGGGAGGTGGGTCATAGAGGATCCTGCTGTGATGTATGTCAGAGAGTGTTTTGCCTATGTTCTCCTCTAGGAGTTTTACAGTTTCTGGTCTTACGTTGAGATCTTTAATCCATTTTGAGTTTATTTTTGTGTATGGTGTTAGAAAGTGTTCTAGTTTCATTCTTTTACAAGTGGTTGACCAGAGTTCCCAGCACCACTTGTTAAAGAGATTGTCTTTAATCCATTGTATATTCTTGCCTCCTTTGTCAAAGATAAGGTGTCCATATGTGCGTGGATTTATCTCTGGGCTTTCTACTTTGTTCCATTGATCTATATTTCTGTCTTTGTGCCAGTACCATACTGTCTTGATAACTGTGGCTTTGTAGTAGAGCCTGAAGTCAGGTAGGTTGATTCCTCCAGTTCCATTCTTCTTTCTCAAGATCACTTTGGCTATTCGAGGTTTTTTGTTTTTCCATACAAATTGTGAAATTATTTGTTCTAGCTCTGTGAAGAATGCTGTTGGTAGCTTGATAGGGATTGCATTGAATCTATAGATTGCTTTGGGTAGTATACTCATTTTCACTACATTGATTCTTCCAATCCATGAACATGGTATATTTCTCCATCTGTTAGTGTCCTCTTTGATTTCTTTCACCAGTGTTTTATAGTTTTCTATATATAGGTCTTTAGATTCTTTAGGTAGATATATTCCTAAGTATTTTATTCTTTCCGTTGCAATGGTGAATGGAATTGTTTCCTTAATTTCTCTTTCTGTTTTCTCATTATTAGTGTATAGGAATGCAAGGGATTTCTGGGTGTTGATTTGAATCAGAGAGGATAAAAGAAAATCGAATTAAAAGAAATGAGGACAATCTCAGAGACCTCCAGGACAATATTAAACGCTACAACATTCGAATCATAGGGGTCCCAGAAGAAGAAGACAAAAAGAAAGACCATGAGAAAATACTTGAGGAGATAATAATTGAAAACTTCCCTAAAATGGGCAAGGAAATAATCACCCAAGTCCAAGAAACCCAGAGAGTCCCAAACAGGATAAACCCAAGGCGAAACACCCCAAGACACATATTAATCAAAGTAACAAAGATCAAACACAAAGAACAAATATTAAAAGCAGCAAGGGAAAAACAACAAATAACACACAAGGGAATACCCATAAGGATAACAGCTGATCTTTCAATAGAAACTCTTCAAGCCAGGAGGGAATGGCAAGACATACTTAAAATGATGAAAGAAAATAACCTACAGCCCAGATTATTGTACCCAGCAAGGATCTCATTCAAGTATGAAGGAGAAATCAAAAGCTTTTCAGACAAGCAAAAGCTGAGAGAATTCTGCACCACCAAACCAGCTCTCCAACAAATACTAAAGGATATTCTCTAGACAGGAAACACAAAAATTGTGTATAAATTCGAACCCAAAACAATAAAGTAAATGGCAACGGGATCATACTTATCAGTAATTACCTTAAATGTAAATGGGTTGAATGCCCCAACCAAAAGACAAAGACTGGCTGAATGGATACAAAAACAAGACCCCTACATATGTTGTCTACAAGAGACCCACCTCAAAACAGGGGACACATACAGACTGAAAGTGAAGGGCTGGAAAAAGATTTTCCATGCAAATAGGGACCAAAAGAAAGCAGGAGTAGCAATACTCATATCAGATAAAATAGACTTTAAAACAAAGACTGTGAAAAGAGACAAAGATGGTCACTACATAATGATCAAAGGATCAATCCAAGAAGAAGATATAACAATTATAAATATATATGCACCCAACACGGGAGCACCGCAGTATGTAAGACAAATGCTAACAAGTATGAAAGGAGAAATTAACAATAACACAATAATAGTGGGAGACTTTAATACCCCACTCACACCTATGGATAGATCAACTAAACAGAAAATTAACAAGGAAACACAAACTTTAAATGATACAATAGACCACTTAGACCTAATTGATATCTATAGGACATTTCATCCCAAAACAATGAATTTCACCTTCTTCTCAAGCGCACATGGAACCTTCTCCAGGATAGATCACATCCTGGGCCATAAAGCTAGCCTTGGTAAATTCAAAAAAATAGAAATCATTCCAAGCATCTTTTCTGACCACAATGCAGTAAGATTAGATCTCAATTACAGGAGAAAAACTATTAAAAAATCCAACATATGGAGGCTGAACAACACGCTGCTGAATAACCAACAAATCACAGAAGAAATCAAAAAAGAAATCAAAATTTGCATAGAAACGAATGAAAATGAAAACACAACAACCCAAAACCTGTGGGACACTGTAAAAGCAGTCCTAAGGGGAAAGTTCATAGCAATACAGGGATACCTCAAGAAACAAGAAAAAAGTCAAATAAATAACCTAACTCTACACCTAAAGCAACTAGAAAAGGAAGAAATGAAGAACCCCAGGGTTAGTAGAAGGAAAGAAATCTTAAAAATTAGAGCAGAAATAAATGCAAAAGAAACAAAAGAGACCATAGCAAAAATCAACAAAGCCAAAAGCTGGTTCTTTGAAAGGATAAATAAAATTGACACACCATTAGCCAGACTCATCAAGAAACAAAGGGAGAAAAATCAAATCAATAAAATTAGAAATGAAAATGGAGAGATCACAACAGACAACACAGAAATACAAAGGATCATAAGAGAGTAGTATCAACAATTATATGCCAATAAAATGGACAACGAGGAAGAAATGGACAAATTCTTAGAAAAGTACAACTTTCCAAATTCGACCAGGAAGAAATAGAAAATCTTAACAGACCCATCACAAGCACGGAAATTGAAACTGTAATCAAAAATCTTCCGGCAAACAAAAGCCCAGGTCCAGATGGCTTCACAGCTGAATTCTACCAAAAATTTAGAGAAGAGCTAACATCTATCCTGCTCAAACTCTTCCAGAAAATTGCAGAGGATGGTAAACTTCCAAACTCATTCTATGAGGCCACCATCACCCTAATACCAAAACCTGACAAAGATCCCACAAAAAAAGAAAACTACAGGCCAAATATCACTGATGAACATAGATGCAAAAATCCTTAACAAAATTCTAGCAATCAGAAACCAACAACACATTAAAAAGATCATACACCATGACCAAGTGGGCTTTATCCCAGGGATGCAAGGATTCTTCAATATCCGCAAATCAATCAATGTAATACACCACATTAACAAATTGAAAAACAAAAACCATATGATTATCTCAATAGATGCAGAGAAAGCCTTTGACAAAATTCAACATCCATTTATGATCAAAACTCTCCAGAAAGCAGGAATAGAAGGAACATACCTCAACATAATAAAAGCTATATATGACAAACCCACAGCAAACATTATCCTCAATGGTGAAAAATTGAAAGCATTTCCTCTAAAGTCAGGAACAAGACAAGGGTGCCCACTTTCACCATTACTATTCAACATAGTTTTGGAAGTTTTGGCCACAGCAATCAGAACAGAAAAAGAAATAAAAGGAATCCAAATTGGAAAAGAAGAAGTAAAGCTCTCACTGTTAGCAGATGACATGATCCTCTACATAGAAAACCCTAAAGACTCCACCAGAAAATTACTAGAAGGTTTTTAGGAAGGAGAAACTGTCCTCAAGCAGGATACATTGTTTTATAATCCTTGCTGCTGCTGCTGCTGCTGCTGCTAAGTTGCTTCAGTCCTGTCTGACTCTGTCCAACCCCATAGATGGCAGCCCACCAGGCTCCCCTGTCCCTGGCATTCTCAAGGCAAGAACACTGGAGTGGGTTGCCATTTCCTTCTCCAATGCATGAAAGTGAAAAGTGAAAGTGAAGTCGCTCAGTCGTGTCTGACTCTTAGTGACCCCATGGACTGTAGCCCACCAAGCTCCTCCATCCATGGGATTTTCCAGGCAAGAGAACTGGAGTGGGGTGCCATTGCCTTAGTACAGAGTTTAAACTGAGTAGTTTGTTGTGTAATCATCAGTTCCGGGATTAAAGAAAAAAACATTTTATGTGACTAAGACAAAGGAATGTAGAGAACAAAAAAAAAGACACATTTGTCCTTTTCTCCTTCTTGAGAGCCCTAGACCCCTCTCTCCTCCTCAGGGACCCCAGACTTTCTATCAACCTGCCTAGGAATTGACTCTCTCAGGAGCCCAAGAAAATAAAGTCTGTCATTGTTTCCATTTTTTCCCCATCTATTTACCATGAAGTGATGGGACCAGATGCCATGATATGAGTTCTTTGAATGTTGAGTTTTAAGCCAGCTCTTTCACTCTCCTCTTTCATCTTCATCTAGAGCCTCTGTATTTCCTCCTCACTTTCTGCCATTAGGGTGGTGTCATCTGCATATCTGATGTTATTGTTAGTGTTGACCTGATCTTGTTAGTGTTATTAGTATTAGTATTGTTTGTGCTGACCTGAGCTTGTTGTATTATTGGTACAGTTCCCCAAACTGAGGGAACAAATATCTTCCCTGCCATGGGAACTCTGTATAGTGAGACAGCATTTTTGGAATTTCTCCAAATTCCTGCAGAGTTAGTTCTTCTCCTGAGAGGGTGTATAGAACATGTTTTCATAAAGAAAACAAACAGCCTTTTTTTTTTTTTTTTTAAGCATCCAGAGTCTGGAACAAATATGGACTTGAACACCAGAGAGTAGGGAGTGACATATGAGCACAAAGCTTATGTTGAAACTGACTCACTTCTCAGAAGATAACAGAGTTGCAATGTCCTGATTAGTCACACCCCCTACTCTGCTCTAATGGTGATTACAAAAGCCATACTGTTTTTATGGGCGACACCCAATGAGCCAGACTAAACAGGAGGAATTAAGGGAGTATTTAAATAGGAGTGCCGAATAATGACACCAGCCTAGTTGCTTCAGAGAACTTACACCAATTGCAAGCCCAGCAACTCGGAGCAAAGTCGGGGAAACCAACTCTTTGAAGGAGCTTAAGTAATCAAATGACATGAAACACAAGATGCAGAGGGACTCAAGATCCAGACGGTTCTGGAAGCACCCAGCAAGTTGAGCCACTGAGAGAGACAGGGTTTCTCATCCTAGCTTTTAGGGACCTAAGCTCATGTACTTTTCCATGATGATTTCTTTTCTTTTTTTTGACAAATCATTTCTTTTTCACTAATTCTTTCCTCATTTGTTTCCATTTTTCTCTATTGCCTTTGCTCCATTCATAATCGAGCAAACCAAATAAGTACCAAGTGTAAGAAGTTGACAGAAAACAAATGAAAACCATATATGCTTTTGTGGTGGAGGGATCTTCATTGCTAAATGTGTTACAACAGGGTTCTGTTTTACTTGAAGCTGTAGGTATTAGAATGGGTAGAATGTTCAGACATGGGAAACAAACATCATCTTCTTTCTGCCAGTGAGAGTGATTGATGATGAAGGCATAATGTGTCCAAAATACAAGTAAACACATTTGGAGTGAATTTTGTTTATTACTAAGAATGATTTTGTAAACAGTTTATATCATACAAATGGCTGTTTTGATCCTGTGTGGCTCATGTAGCATGTCAAAATTTTGACTACTATTAATTGTATCTCACATTTCCATAGCTTGACAGTTTTAAGAAGTGTTTCAGGCACTTCATCACCGTTGGTGTCACCTTGACATCTGTTTCATTTTAGCTCAAGGTAACTTAAATCTTAGAAATGCATTTAAAACTAGATCCTTCTAAAAAACAAAACAAAAACCCCAGGATGAAGAATACTGTAAGATGTTAACAATTTCATAATAATTTAAAATATGTAGTGTGAAAGTGAAAGTCGCTCAGTCGTGTCTGACTCTTTGTGACCCCATGGACTATACAGTCCATGGAATTCTCCAGGCCAGGATACTGGAGTGGGTAGCCATTCCCTTTTCCAGGGTAAAGTATGTAGAATTACACAGAAATCTAGAAACCATTACATCACGGTCCTCTGGCTTTGTCTCCTTCCTGGAGTCCATTCTTAGGTCATATCAGAAGATCCCTGAACTGAGGCTCTTCTACAAAAATCTCCATTTGGCTGCACTTCAGAAGTTTCTATAAGGAAGCCACACCTTGGATAAAATAAATCAGTATCTCTGAGAGTAGGGTCCAGTTATCAGTATTTGTAAAATTTTCAGGCGATTCTAAAATACAACCAGATTTGAGAACCACTGTCCCTATACAAAGGAGAAGGAAATGGCAACCCACTCCAGTATTCTTGCCTAGAGAATCCCATGGACAGAAGAACCTCGTAGGCTGCTGTCCATAGGGTCGCACAGAGCCGGACACGACTGAAGTGACTTAGCATGCATGCGTGCATTGGAGAAGGAAATGGTCTTCTTGCCTGGAGAATCCAAGGGACGGAGGAACCTGGTTGGCTGCTGTCTATGGGGTCACACAGAGTTGGACAAGACTGAAGCGACTTAGCAGCAGCAGCAGTCCCTATTCAAAAAGGAACTGCTTGATGAAAAATGAGATTGTGTGGCCCTCTGGCATACAGAATTTTGAGGTCCCATCATTTCTAATAATGTTTGAAGAATCAAAAGCAAAATTAGACTTTGAGAAATTCTTTTACAGATAGTGCATAAAAAGCTTTCTCTGTGTTTGTAATTGATTTGGGGTGGTGGAAGCATTTTAAAATTAAATGAGGGATGGGCATAATGAAACTAATTGGTAATTACTTGTAGACCATATATTTTCTGCTAGGGCAGCAGCTTGCTTTGTTGGAATTACTGGCTACAGATTAAGGAACAAGATCTTGAAAGAACATTTACAGTAACTGAGTCACCTGCTGTCACAACAAACTGATTTCTTACCTGAGAGGCTTTCAAACTCAGGAATAGTAAATGCTTTTAAATGAGTTGTAACAAGCATAAGATGTAGATAAATGACTTTGGGGAGTCGGTTGCTCAAGACTGAATATCCAAAATTCTTATCTAAATCTAGCTCTGACATTGATTCACTCATTGATCTTTTGGGATTTAGTTTTTTTATGCTTTCATTTTCCCAGCTATAAAACAGAGTATTAGCATCTGTTTCATGGAAGTATTAAAAAATTATTTATAATGTACTTTAAAGATGAAAAATACATGTAATTAACTTCCATGAGAGTTCCCATAGAAGTTGCTGAAGATATGACTAAAGCTCGTTGTTCAAGCTGAAAGTTAGACTCTTAAATGTGTGCCTTTTCAACTCTTTGTCCATTCATTGATTCAACAAATATTCAATTGTGACCGACCATGTGCCAAGGCTTAGGTTACTCAGGGGTGAAAAAAATCCCCTATTCTCATGAAGTTATAGTCCTGTGTGGGGAAACAGAAAACAACCAAACATATCCAGGTAAAGATAAGTGCTTGAGGAAGGGGTAGAAGGAGATGGGTAAAGAGATAGAGTTAAACATGGTAGGAATGTGGATCCAATTTGGTTAGAGAAGGTCTCTAGGGAAGGGAACAAGAAAAAAATGCAGGAAGGAATTTCATGCAAACATCTTAGGAGAGAGATTTCCAAATAGGATTCATTAGTGGACAGGGTTCCAGATCTTCAGGAATGATACAAAGGCCATCACAAGTGGGATGGAGTGAGTGGGGAGATACTATTTTAAATTAGTATTAATCCATGCATTATCTGAGTCAAAGTAATACTATACTTCTTTTCCAAGTATACAATGATGGTTTACAGATTACCATAGGAACTCCAAAAACATAGACCTAAACATTCTTTTCTCTCCTTCTCTCCTTCCTTCCCTCCTTCGTCCTTTTCTTTCTTCCTTTCTTCTAATTTTATTCAGATATTAATATAATTGACATACAGCACTGTATAAGTTTAAGGCATACAACCTAATGATTTGACATAGATACATCATGAAATGGTTATCACAATAGGCTTAGTGAACATCCATCATCTCACACAGATACAAAATAACAGAAAAAGAAAAAAAATATTTTTCCTTGTGATGAGAATTCTTAGGAATTACTCCCTTTAACAACTTTCATATATAATGTACAGCAGTGTTCATTATATTTATCATGTTGTACATTATAGCCTTAGTATTTATTTATCTTATAGCTGGAAATCCTTTTTTTAGTCAAATACTTATTAGTATTCATTATTTCCTAGATTAAAAAAGTAAATTTTGTTCTCAATCAGTATACTGTTTAGAGAATTATATACCAAAGTTTGCTCTCAGATGAAACTAAATTAAATTAGTATTAAGTTTGTGCTAGCGTTTAGACAGATTCTATGGTGATGTTACACTTTTTAAAAAAATTCTAGCCAAGTTACATAATAAGAAAAAAGTGACTCCTAAAAAATAATGACATTGGAATTAGACTCCAAAAGACTAATTTTTAAAATTTTCTCTATGATCTCAAACAATCCACTCTATTTTTTGATTAGGCTGAAGGATTATTCAGAAGAACACAGTGAATGCTTTCTAGAAGTTATACCTTGTAGAATATAGTACTGACAAAGGAAAACATATTAACAGGTTTATCAGAATAATAAGAAAACATCTGAAAGATATTGAATATTTTAGGCAAACCAAAATGTATAGATAATAACGTAATGGATAACACATTTTGGTTAAAGATAATCTGTAATCTGTGTTTTATTTCATTTATATAAGATGAACAGCAATGCCTGCTTAAATAACTTCATCTTTTTTTCTCTTTCTCTTTTTTAAAAAAAATTTAAACAACTCATGGCCAAAACTGTATCCAGTATTACCCAGATGACAGATAACATATCATTTTATCTGTAAATATTACATTATGTACCTTGAAAATTGGCTTAGTCGTTCAGTCATATCTGACTCTTTGCTACCCCATGGACTGTAGCCCACCAGGCTACTCTGTCCAGGGATTTTCCAGGCAAGAATACTGGAGTGGGTTGCCATTCCTTTCTCCAGGGCATCTTCCTGAACCAGGGATCAAACCTGGGTCTCCTGCATTGCAGACAGATTCTTTAACCATCTGAGCCACCAAAGAAACCTGTACCTTGAAAGAAAGTGAAAAGTGAAAGTGCAAGTCGCTCAGTCCTGTCCGACTCTTTGTGACCTCATGCACTATACAGTCCATGGAATTCTCCGGGCCAGGATACTGGACTGGGTACCCTTTCCCTTCTCCAGGGGATCCCCAGAGATGGAACCCAGGTTTCCCGCATTGCAGGCAGATTCTTTACCAGCTGAGCCACAAGGAAAGCCCAAGAATACTGGAGTGGGTAGCCTATCCCTTCTCCAGGGGATCTTCCCGACCCGGGAATTGAACCTGGGTCTCCTGCATTGCAGGCGGATTCTTTACCAACTGAGCTATCAGTTCAGTTCAGTTCAGTCACTCAGTCGTGTCTGACTCTGCGACCCCATGAACCACAGCACACCAGGCCTCCCTGTCCATCACCAACTCCCGGAGTCCATCCAAACCCATGTCCATTGAGTTGGTGATGCCATCCAACCATCCCATCTTCTATCGTCCCCTTCTCCTCCTGCCCTCAATCTTTCCCAGCAACAGGGTCTTTTCAAAGGAGTCAGCTCTTCGCATTAGGTGGCCAATGTATTGGGGTTTCAGCTTCAACATCAATCCTTCCAATGAACACCCAGGAGTGATCTCCTTTAGGATGGACTGGTTGGATCTCCTTGCAGTCCAAGGGACTCTCAAGAGTCTTCTCTAACACCACATTTCAAAAGCATCAATTCTTTGGCAATCAGGGAAGCTCAAAAAGATAGTCTTAACACAAACAAACAAGTAAAAAACACTGAACAATGCTTCAGTAGTAGTATGACAACCTCCATTCTACTTTTTGTCTCTGTAAGTCTGACTACTCTATATACCTCATGGAATTGGAATCACACAGTATTTGTCCTTTTGTGACCAGCTTATCTCACTGAGCATAATGTCTTCAAGGTTCAACCATGTTGCAGCATGTGTCAGAATGTTCTTTCTTTTTAAGGCTGAATAATATTGCATTGTGTATATTTTGTCTATCTGATTATCTCATAATTCTTTTTTAACTGTTTTATTTCCATCTTTATTTAGAAATTCACTGAATTCTTTAGGGGCAAAAGGCCACATAGAAATAGTGATATTTTTCAAAACCCAACGAGACAAGGAATCTAAGAATCAACTGACAGAATATAAATGCTTTGTAAGATCATTTTAGGAACTCTGACAATCCAAAGTCAACCACTTCAAAAATAAAAGCAAACTGCTTGGGAATCCCTGGCAGTCCAGTGGTCAGGGCTCAGTGCTTCCACTGCCAATGGGTCTGGATTCAATCTTTGGTCGGGAAACTAAGATCCCACAAGCCATGCATTGTGGCCAAAGAAACAAACAAAACAAAACCAAAAACACGCTACCTTCCACAGGACCAGTTTGGTGGATACGGTAATCTGCCCCACAGTCCAACATCATTGCAGAGTGCTCTGAACCAGTGAGCCTGGCTCTGTGTGCCCAGCTTGGCTGGCTGGGAATGAGGACTGTGCTCTGGCATGTTGATTCAGTGCCCTTGGCAGGGGCACTG